>NC_068320.1:2548644-2861311 GCF_025860055.1 Xyrauchen texanus
AACTGCACGAAACCAAGCATAGTGATACACACACAGTGAAGCATCGGAGTGCTGATGGTGTCAGACCATTAGTGCACATGGAACATCTCTTGTCCAATCAGATTCGAGGACTGGAACTAACAGTTGAAAAATAAATAAATATAGATATACATATACAGTAAATTGCATTATTGAACATGCACAGAATTTTTTATCATGGGCACTTACTTACTATATACTGTGAATACTTCTAACTACTAGTAACTAACTTATTATCCACTTTTGTAGATTTATTTAAATGAACCAGTTAAAATGTATAACACTGCATATATGCTGCGTAAAAATGCGATCAGATTTTCACATTGATCTAACAAAAACATCAGATGGCCTGAATGAAAAAGTACATTTGCTCTCTGACAGTAGGTGGTGCTTATGGAACAGCAGAAATATAGCTGTCACCCTGGTAACGCTTGTACACAAAGCAGCCCTGTGCTTATAAAAAATACTTTATTAGGCATTATACAGAGGCAAGATGAAAATAAAATGCCATCAAAACTTTTCTGAAGACAGTCAGTTCCCTTCAGAGATACATGTATATAACAGAATTTATAATCACTATGAGAGCACTTGGATTTCATCACAAGTCATTCTATATATTTTATACTACTTGTCATGTTTTAATAAAAAGTTGTGACTGCAAATCTCCCTGTTATGTTTTTATATAGCCAACAAATGTTTATGGTATATTGTTGACTGTTGAGAAGTTAGTTAAGGCACACATTTAGAGGCAATGTTGGGTAATTTCAAACTTGTCGTGCTACAAAACATGAGATTAATCGTGAATCATTTTAATTTACTGACAAACCCACAAACATTTGAACAGTAATTTTACATATTATTCTTTCTGGATAATGAAATGGTTTACTTACCGTTCCTTGTGGTTTTTTAAATGTCTGATGAAATTCGAGTTTGTGGTGGTTGTATCAGAAATTTTTGCATTGCATATTGTGCATCTGGCAAATATTTTTTATTCACATGGTCTAATTCAAAATCTTTATATCCAAAGGAGATTATTTTGGGAACTCTACAATCATCTGTAATTTTGGCATGTTGTGAGCGTAGTGTTAACTGTGCAAATGCATATCAGTGGTGCTGGCAGGTTTAAATTTTTGCATATGAATTAATTGATGTCGCTATATTTTTTTTAACTAATTTCAGTACTGTTTATAATAAGCTATTGAAAATAATAATAATAAAAACATTCAAGTCATTGTCAAGTCATGCAATTTAAGTAAATTCAATTCTCGAGTTGCTGGTTCTCAAGTCAAAGTAAAGCCATGTATCTCGAGTCCCCCACCTCTGGTCCCAACTCTGAGATATGGAGATCCCACCTGCAATGTATACAATACAAAATATACATGGTTGGTGGACAGTTGATTTTTGAGGATTTGAAGGGTGCATGTTGTTCAGAGGGATTCACAAAGTCAAGTAAATATGATTTTGTCAGTATTTTGATTATGGACCTTACCAAAATTGATGCCTACCATCTATGTATTTTAGATAATGCAAATACATTGTATGAGGGACCATCCCATTTCCAATGTATTTATATTATAAAATAGATGTGGTTTTATATATTTGTATTGTGGACAGTCTTTAAGTGTGCATACTGTTCAGGGGGAGTCATATAGTCACTTTAATATGTTTTTTAGTCAATATTTTGATCATGCACCTTATACAAATGTATGTCCATGAACCAGGTATGAATTGACATAATATATTTGGCAAGTGGACAAAAACTTGGTTTATTGACAGCCTCGCCCACTCCTGTACACATCCCCGGGGTCTGGGGGCCCCTTGGGTATTAAGTGGCATAATATACTTGGTAAGTAGACAAATACACTGTTTATGGATGGCCCTGCCCCCTCCGAGACACACCACAGGGGACCGGGGCCCCACAGGGATGAAGTGTCCTAATATACTTAGTAAGTGGACAAATACTCTGTTTATGGACAGCCCTGCCCTGAAACCCCTCCCCCCCAATGTCAGCCAATCAGAGGAACACTTGGGCGTATACTCTGAACCACCTGGGTGTCCGCCTGCGATGTATATGAATGGAGAAAGCACCCATGGCTATACATCTGCTGTGGGACATGGTGTCGCCACCCTGTGGTTGGTGGCTGAAATTTTATGGAGTTGCATGGCCACAGTGGGGCGCAGCCGCTGGGGACTCCTCTCATTGTCTCTGGCTGACCTCCAGGCTGGCGCAGTAATGTAGAAGGTGTTGGCAAAAATCACCTAGGTGGCATTGCGCAGCATCCAGGAACCATGTACCATGGAGCTATAAAGTAGATTGCCTGTTATATCTGGGCCTTACCTACCTCCCTTATGACGAAACAATGGCAAGAAATTTGTCAGATTGTATCTCCCAATCAGAATGCCGTAGAGACATGGAGATGGGCTCATTTTACTCAGGCTACCAATCAATTTTAAGTATCATCTTGGAAATGGCTTATCCACACCCTAGCAACCATTTACGGCATCCTAGCAACTGCCCCCATAGACTTCCATTCAAAAAGGAATGTCGTAGACAATAGGAGATTGTCTCTTTTGAGTCAGGTTAGTAAGTAGCCAATAAGAATTTCTCTGTTCACTGGCTAGCCTAGCAAACATTTAGAGAACCAAAGCAACCGTCTCCATTGGCTTCCATTCAAAATGGCTTAGAGGAATATCTTTGGATCAGAATGTCCTAGAGATATGAGAAGTCACTTGTTTTAATTGGGTGAGCAAGCAGACTTCAGGTATCATCATGGAAACTATTTAGCCATGTCCTCGCAACCATTTAAAGTACCCTAGCAAACAAACTCCATTGACTTCCATTACAAATTGCATAGATGAGTATCTCTGCACCAGAACATCATAGAAACTTCCTGTTTGGCTTGTTTGACTCAGTCTAGCAAGGAGCCTTTTGAGTAACACACTTTCTAGCAACCAGATGGGATTAACCTAGCAACCAAGTAACAAAACACATATCTAAGTACCAGAATATCATAGAGACTTCGGGATTAACTTTTTTCAATCAGGATAGCAAAGAACCTTGTTAAGTATCACCTTGGTAACTACCTAGCAACCAGATGGGGTTACCCTAGCAACAATGAAACAACACCAATATCTCTACACCAGGACATCTTACTGTCATGGGGGTGGCCTCGTTCAACTTGGGGCCGTTGGTGGGACATCATGGTGAGAGATTTTGCCACAGCAAGCACCACTCACATTTTCTTCAATCTAGTCAGTGGTGCTTGCAAAGCATCACTATTGTAATCTCACGTACTTATTATTATTATTCCATACAAACTTTGGCACTTAACTCATCCCGCACCATCCCACGTAATGGACCCATGAATTAAGTTTCAAATCGACCGGCATATTGACTACACCTGTGCTATAACCTTTCTAAGGGATCTGAGGTGCGGTGCACCCCTGGGGAACAAAACACTTCCCTAAAATGTGGCAAGGGTCTCACCAATGAAACAATTGTTTTTTTCCTACTATGACAAGATACTGAATTTTGAGGGATCATATCTACCAATCAGAATGTCATAGAGACATGGGGCAGGTTCATTTCACTCAGGCTACCAATCAGTCATTAAGGATCATCTTGGAAATGGTGTAGCTACACCCTAGGATTTACAGCAACTTATCATCTGTCCCCATTGACTTCCATTCAAAATGGCTCAGAAGGATATCTTCAGAACAGAATGTCGTAGATACTTGGGGATTGGCACTTTTGAGTCAGATTAGTAATCAGCCAATAAGAATCTCTCTGGTCACTGGCTAGCCACACCCTAGCACACCTGGCTAGCCACAACCTAGCAACCATTTAGAGCACCCTAGCAACCAGACCTATTGACGACATTAAAAATGGCTGAGAGGGATATCTTTGGATTAGAAAATATTACAGACATGACAGTTGGCTTATTTCACTTGGGTGAGCAATTAGTCTTCATTTATACACTTGAAAAACTACTTAGCCACGCCCTAAAAACCATTTAAAGCACCCTAGCAACCATCCCCATTGACGTCCATTCCAAATCGCTTACATGTGTATCTCAGCATAAGAATGTCATAGAGACTTCATTATTGGATTCTCCTAAGTAACACCTGACACTTGCCTAGCAACCACATGGGCTTACCCTAGCAACCAAGTAGCAAAACTTGTAGAAACTCCCTGTTTGGCTCGTTTGACACCTAGCGAAGTGCTAAAAACATACTAGCATCATGTTAAGACGTGCTAACAATGCCTAGCGGAGTGTAAAAACATGCTACAAACGAGTTAGCATCATTCTAACAAATGCTATCAATGCCTAGCGAAGTGTTAAAACATGCTAAAAACATGCTAGCATCATGCTAACATGTGCTAGCAATGCCCAGCGTGTGTTCAAATATGTTGAAAACGTGCTAGCCTCATGCTAACACATGCTATCAATGCCTAGCAAAGTGTTGAAACGTAAAAAACGTGCTAGCATCATGCTAACACATAATAGCAAACCCAGTGAAGTGTGAAAACATGCTAGCAATGCCTAGAGAAGTGTTAAAACATGCTATAGCCGCAACCTATAGCCGCTGAGAGGCTAAGTAGTGGGAAAAAAGAATCCTGTGCCTCGTCCTGGAGTGTTTATGATCCATGGTGATTTATTAAAAGATATTTAAAGTAATCCAAATCAAATAACAACAGATGATGATGAATTTGGTCATACAAACCACCTAGAAACAGTCAACAAACAGTGAGCATTCCCAGCTACTCACCCTCTATCCAACATGCTACAAACAGGAAATATAGCCAGTAAAATACCCACCTATACCCATGTGACAAGCCTACTTCCAGGAAGTGAACAATCAAAAATACAAAATAAAAGACAAACATTTCCTGCTCCTACATTCCAGCCCCTGATTATTACATTTGAAACCTGTAATAATCACCAACAAAATCAAAATATTAACACACACACACACAAAATGCATAATACATCACTGCACAATCCTACACATTGCTCCAACTCCCACGCATAAACACACACCCAAAATGTGTGCCTGTGTGTGAGAAAATGTTCAGTATAAATCTATAAAGTTCAAAATGTACCCAAAAGGGTAAATAGTTCATCCGTTGCAGCTGAGAAGTAAGTAACGTCTAAATCTGTAAATTGTTAAAAGTTAATCATGTAAGTCAAGTCCAAGTCATTACGTCAAAAGTCAATTGAGAGCTCTAATAAATCACAGTCAGTCTTTAGGTTTCTCAGCTTCAAGAAGAAGACAAATCTTGGTAATTGGCCTGGTCAAGCAGGTACTCATGGTATTGATTTTAACTTGACGTGTTAATCCTTTTTTATCCTTTATTGTGTGAATAATCTTGCCCATAATCCCTGAATTTATAGGTGCTTTATCATCCACTACAAGCACAACATCTCCCAACTGAAAGTTGTGGGTCTTTACCAACCACTTTTGGCGTTCTTGTAGTTGTGGTAGATGTTCACTAACCCATCTTTTCCAAAATAGGTTTGCCATGTATTGGACTTGACGCCATCTTCTACGAGCATACAAATCCTCCTTTTCAAACAGCCCAGGTGGTAAAGAAGGCTTTGTTTTTAGAAGGAGAAGATGATTGGGTGTAAGAGCTTCCAAATCATTGGGATCCATAGATGATCTGGTTATAGGTCGATTGTTGAGAATTGACTCTATTTCACATAAGAGTGTGTGGAGACCCTCCTCATCCATACTCTGTCCTCTAAGGATGGAATTAAGAATCTTCTTTACTGATCTTATGAGCCTTTCCCAGATCCCTCCATGGTGTGAACCTGTAGGAGAATTGAAAATCCACTTTATCCTCTTCTGAAGCAGGATAGTGTTAATTTGATGGTGTTAATTTGATTGTGGTTCCAATTACTTATTGCCTCCTGTAATTCACGATCGGCTCCAACGAAGTTAGTTCCATTATCTGAACGTATCTCAGACACTTGTCCTCGTCGTGCAATAAAACGTCTTAATGCATGAATGAATGAGTCCGTATCTAGAGAGGCTGCAATTTCAATATGAACAGCTCTTATTCCCAAACATGTGAAAATAACTCCATGGCACTTCACAGTGCTTCTTCCTCGCTTTACCTCAAAAGGACCAAAACAATCCACACCAACGTGTGTAAATGGTGGTTTGTCAGGTGAAACTCGATCTAGAGGCAAATCCGCAATCTGCTGAAGACCTGTAGTTCCGTGGAACCACCTGCAGACAACACAATTAGACAGAATTCTTCTTATGGCTGAACTAGCGCCAGGGATCCAATATCGCTGTCGCAGATGAGTCAACACATAATTCCGTCCACAGTGTCCAACTTCATAATGAATTTGTCGTAAAATCAACTCTGAAATGTGAAGTTCTTTAGCTAGAATGATTGGGTGTTTTGACTCTTCAGGCATCATCGCTTTGTCGAGTCGTCCTCCAACTCTGATGATTTCCAAGTGAAGTGCTGGATTGAGGCTACAAAGAGGACTATTTCACTTGACTACTCCATCCCTTTTTAGACTAGCCAGTTCCTCAGGAAACCTCTTCCTTTGACAAAGACGGATGATTTCCATTTCAGCTCTTTCCAGTTCCTCTAAAGAAAGCAACTCCTTAGCTGCTGTAGATCTAAACTTCTGCATTTCTTTGTCAACAATTGTATTTTGCTGAGCTTGATCCATTCCAGAACAGACAAGAACTGTCTGCAGTCGTTTCCTTTCCTTGCTGAAATCCAAGAGATTCCTTTTTAGATGAAAGATCCAAGCTACAGCCCTTTTTAGTCAAATCCATGAGGAGTAGTAGTTTATGAAGCGTGATATAGAATCTGACTCTTCTTTAAGATGTACAACATTTACCAAAACACTTCCTTTGATCTCTGGAACATGATGCGATATTAAGTCTACACCAGTTGGATCCATTGGCCACTCTTCTTGTGTTCGAACAAGAAATGGAGGACCAGAAATCCACATCTGGTTCTTCAAGAAAGAATCCACCTTTATTCCTCTTGATGATAGATCTGCTGGATTACTTGAGGAATTCACATACCTCCATTGTGACACATCAGATACCTTCAGAATTTCAGACACTCGATTTGCCACAAAGCACTTAAATCTAGAGGTCTTGTTTCAAATGAATTTAAGTACTGTCTGTCCAAAATACTGATGGCTGAAGGGGCATTTTAAGTTATTTCCTCCATAGATTATCCATACGACTAGCAACTGTGGCTGCTGTAAGTTCCAAGCGGGGGATAGTAGTAGACCTTAATGGAGTTAATCTTGCCTTACTCACTAAAAGGAAGGAATATGCAAGCTGTTGGTCATTATGAATTAGTAGATAGGATACAACCCCATAACCCTGTTCACTGGCATCTGAAAAGTGATGCAATTGAGCAGATGTTACCTCTTCAGACCCTTCTGGCTTCAAGCATCTTCTGACTTCAAAATTTTCCAATACATGAAGATCATCCAGACAATTTGTCCAGCGTTGAACATACACCGGAGGTACAATGTTGTCCCATCCAATTCCTTCCCTGCACAAATCTTTCAGTATCCTCTTGGCAGATAAAATTACAGGAGACAGGAACCCTAGAGGATCATAGATTGAACTAACAACAGAAAGGATTCTCCTCCTAGTAAGAGGTCTATCCTTCACTACTACTTTGAACTGAAAGACATCAGATTCTGCACACCATTGCACTTCCAATGCTCTTTCCAATGGCAAAACATCATGGTCCATGTCCAGAACCTTTACCTTCTTCTCTCTGTCCTGCTCATGAATAGTACTCAATACAGCGCGGCTGTTACTTATCCATTTTGTTAAATGAAATCCACCTTTGGCACACATAATAGTTAGTTCCTTGTACAATTGTACAGCGTCTGAATTTGTAGGTACTGAAACAAGACAGTCATCCACATAAAAGTTATTGAATACAACATCTGCCATCTTAGAGTCAAACAAATCTTTATGGTCTTTGTATCAAAGGAGTATTTTGAAAGCCTAATCCGTGAGCATTTCCAATATCATGGCTAACCAATGATGGCATACTTGGTAAAGAAAACTGTAAAGGTTTGGTTTTAGATCTTGGTGACTGTTGTTGTGGTACTGACTGAGATTGAGAATGTCTTGAAAGGCGTTGTGTTCTCTCAGTCTGTAATGTGTTAAATGCAGGCAAAGGTTGTGACACTGCTTGTACACTAGCAGAAGACACACATGATTCTACATCAGAATTGAGATCTTTGGTTCTAGCTCCATTTGGAGGTGCATGGGATTTAAATCTCACTTCTCGATACACCTTCAATCTAGCCATTGATTCTGCTAATTTAATGTCCAGCTCCATTCGTTCCTTCTTTCTTCTTAAACATTCCTCTTCTTCCTCCAATGCATGTTTCCTTGATAGCATTTTCTGAGCGGCTAATAAAGCTGCCATTTCAGCCTCAGCCTTAAGACGAGTAGAATCAATAGAAGAGTGACTGGATTGAGGTCCAAGAGAGGTTATTCTGGTAGATCCTTTGCTGCTTACATTTGAAATGCTGTCCATAGATTGTACTTAATTTTGTAAATCTCCAGATTCCTTATCAACACATTGATGTCCATTTTTTATTTGAGTATTTGTTGTAGATGTTGCAGACACAGCTTCAACAGATGCAGTATCAGAGACACAAATTTGTGTACTGTTATATGATTTCCCAGTTTCAGTCATCCATCATTCAACATCCTCCAAAAAACATTTTTGATGTTTTGAAATTGAATTGAACCACTCATTTTGTCTATCTTGTTCCTCAGAAGGCAGAAAAGGATGTACTTTTTTATGTAGCAAAGATGCATCATCCATCAACAATTTCAATATTTTTAACATTGAACATACTGGTGAAGCATCATAATCACATTTCATCAATTCTTTCATTGACACAATAATGTTTTTAATTGTATTCACTGCACTCTTGCGATCCTTTTGCAAAGCTTCAGTTTTAGCTGCCAGAGCCTTTGCTGTGGGCTTATGCTCTCATTTACTGCTATCAGCAGCATTCTCCATTTCCTCGGAGTTCATTTTCCAACACAACAGAAAGAGCAAGCTCCAAAACTCCACACAGCTCTGTATTCAGCATGTAACAATCAAAGATCCGAATTTATGAATGAACGGCAGTCCAAACAATAGCGCAGTAAACGTGTGTGCGCGATGCACATCATTCCTCTAATTGCAATCCATCCAACAACAATCCAATAAAACAGCACACAAACATCACACAGCGATCTTCATTAAACATACAGCATCGATGTAGCCAAAAAAACATCTTAAACAGCTGGCATACCTCTTCTGCAGTATGTGTGTGTGTGTTGTGTCCATTATTCACCTTCACGGAGCGTGTCCGCAATCCACATGAGGTGTGCAAGAGCAAAGATCCCTTCAACAATCAAACAGCAGTCATATTTTTGTTGACTAAGTATAACCGCAACCTATAGCCGCTGAGAGGCTAAGTAGTGGGAAAAATGAATCCTGTGACTCGTCCTGGAGTGTTTATGATCCATGGTGATTTATTAAAAGATATTTAAAGTAATCCAAAACAAATAACAACAGATGATGATGAATTTGGTCATACAAACCACATAGAAATGGTCAACAAAAAGTGAGCATTCAGAGCTACTCACCCCCTATCCAACATGCTACAAACAGGAAATATAGCCAGTAAAATACCCACCTAGACCCATGTGACAAGCCTACTTCCAGGAAGTGAACAACCAAAAATACAAAATAAAAGATAAACATTTCCTACTACTACACATGCCAAAAACGTGCTAGCATCATGCTAATACATACTAGCAACACCTAGCAAAGTGCTACAACATGCTAAAAACATGTTAGCAATATACTAGGACATGCTATGTGACGAGTTTTGACACAGCAAGCACCACTCACATTTTCTTCAGGAAATGTACCTATCTAGTTATTATTAGTGTTTTTTGCGGACAAAGCCAACATACTTATCTACTATTTAAGCTTCTTCTTCTTCTTCTTCACATATCTCTGCACCAGAACATCGTAGAGACTTCCGGGATGAATTATTTCACTCAGGATGGCAAGGAGCCATGTTAAGTATCACCTTGGTAACTGCCTAGCAACCAGATGGGGTTACCCTAGCAACCAAGTAACAAATCACATAGCTCTGCACCAGAACATCATAGAGATGTCTGGGTTGACCTTTCACTCAGAATGGCAAGGAGCCTTGATGTGTATCACCCTGGTAACTTTTTATCTGATCACCTCAATTTCTCCTGCTCTTGTTTTTGAGTACAGCTCATTATATTATGTATACAGCGCAGAGGGAACATTACTTCCACCCAGAAGATGTGTCTGAGAATTTATGATAGCAAAGTAGACATCAGACATCAGGCATTACAAGTTTTTTTTTGTTGCAACACTGTCAATATGCTACATTTGTGGATTTTCCAAGATAGATACTTGCAGCTCTGGGCCTCGTTTCCCAAAAGCATTGTAAACCTATATTATAGAATACATTTCCTCCTGTTTCCCAAAGCCATAATAACTTAAGTAGTACTTCTAAATGCTTGTAGATTTACGAGTGCTCTGGAGTAAAATTACAGAGCAAAGAGCATCTTAATACAAGGGCTGGGTTTCCCGATAACATTGCAACTTAAGCTTTAATGAGCTTCGTAACTAATGTTGCTTATTATTTAACGATAGAGTAACGCCTGTTATCCAAACCAGCATGTAGATCGCTTGTTATAAAGTTAAACATGCTTAATTTCGGGAGCTGTCCAGTCCAAAGATGCGGATCACTTTTGCTAGTATGTCCACATGTTTGTCTTCTCAAAATGAAAATAAGGTGGAAATGCTAACAAACATGGATGTTGTTTGTAACCTTGTCGAGGCACCAAAAATTATTACCTAACTATTACAGAATTTAATTGAAGAAATTAGGCATCATTATGCATCATGCAATTTGTTACTGCCTTGTAAAAAGACTATATATAAAAAAAATGTCAACACTTTTTATGCTCTGAAATAGATTACAATGGCTTTCCAATTATCAAAATATATTAATAAAATGTATTAAATGTCCCACTGTCTTTAATAAACTGAGAAGGATGCCAGAAAGATATGCTTAAGTTGCACTTAATGGACTTAAAAGAGTGGTTAAAGAGCATTAATTTATGAGCATTTTTACGAACTACTTAACGATGTTTTGATAGTTTGTATTTCAATTTGAAAAGAAATGAGCAGAAACTATAAAATAAAATAATATATTATAATATATTATAAAATTAGAATAAAACTAATAAATTAATGAATGAAACCTTAATTAGGGTTAAATCAAAAAACAATAGGCCTACCTTTGTGCATGAGTTAGTACAAAGTGGCTGCGTGATATAGTATTAGTCTTCCTCTCTGACACCAAATTTATTAAAAATGTGCAGAGATTTCAAACAAACTCCTTTCAAGTTGTCATTATGGGGTATTGTTTGAAGAATTTTGAGGAAAATAATTAATTTAATCCATTTTGGAATAAGGCTGTAACATAACAAAATGTGGAAAAAGTGAAGTGCTGTGAATAATTTCCGGATGCACTATATATGTACAGACATTAACTGTTTAAGCGGAGATCTGCGCTTTGCGAAACTGATCATCAATGCAGAACAATGTGCATGTGACAGTGCCCTTTGGTGTCAGAGAGAAAGATGAGAGTTTGTAAAGAGAAGGAATGTGGGAAGATGTGCCAAGATCAACAGTTTCCCTGAAGATACAGTATAACATCAATCATTCCTTCTGAATGTAATACAATATCATGCAGCCACTTTGTACTAACTCATGCACAAAGGTAGGCCTATTGTTTTTTGATTTAAGCCTAATTAAGGTTTCATTGATTTATTAGTTTTATTATAATATATTGTGGCAGGGCGGAGGGCGGGGCCAGGTCGTGATCATACACACCCGGTCCCGTATTAGGCTAATCAAGCCTCTGAGGTTTGATTAGCCTAATACGGGACCGGGTGTGTATGATCAAGACCTGGCCCCGCCCTCCGCCCTGCCACATATATTATTTTATTTTGTTGTTTCTGCTCATTTCTTTTCAAATTGAAAAACAAAACGTACATGGCTGTTCTCTCTACCTGTAGCTTTGTTCTTTAGCAGTCAACACCCGATCGCACTACAACACCTACTGGTGAGAACGAAAAGCACCAGGTTGAGATTGTGCATCGGTACTCTGCTGCTTTTCTGCAGTTCCTGGATGTGGAAGGATGAATTTCCAACCGAATTTGAGGAAGCAAATTTTGTTAAGCGAAATAGAATGGGCTGAATTTTACCTGTCGAAAAACCTAGAAAATCTAGTTATTTTCAAATGAACTGAATATTTTGGAAATTAACTTTTAAAGGTGACTATTTATTTTTGAATTTTTAATAAACGAGCAGGCGCACTGGTCAAGCTCCATCTGCGTGGCTTTCAAACAGCGCTGCCGAGTATTTATCTATCGAATCTCCACTCTCTTCCTAACAAAACGGACAAACTACATCTCCTCACCCGTTCAAACAAGGAAGGTTCAACCTCTGCTGCCTTGTACTTCACATAAACCTGGCTGAGTGAAGCCATTACGGACTCCGCATTTCATCTGCCGGGCTTCCAGCTATTCAGAGGGGATTGCATTGTGGATTTAACAGGGAAAACGAGAGGCGTGGAGGTTCAATGGACATCAATGAAGGTTGGTGTACAGATGTAATAACTAGGGCTGTCAATTTATGCGTTAATTCTGTACAATTAATTTTATTAAAAATAATGCGTTAAAAATATTTACGCAATTAATCACATTGACCCCGGATTGTAATAAGGAATATTCCTGAGAAATGCAAGCTTGTAGTACCACCTGTTTACTCCAGAGGGCAGTAATTAAAATTTCAGTTGTGTGGCAATGCGCAGTTTATACAGTGAAGAAAACAACCATCCAGCAGACACACAACACAAACATGTTACGTTCTTGCGTTCAAAACATTTGATGGAGCGCAAATTCGAACTAAGGGATCTCAAGATGTGTTCTAAGTATTAAACTATATTTAACTTGACACAGTGACCTAAAAATGTTATGTTTATGATGCAATGCATCCAAGACGCCACACAAGCATGTCTGATGCTTGATGAAATTGATGGGTCCTTAAACAAGCCCTCATAATAAATCTCGTACTGATTGACAAATTCACTTTCGAAAGGGATTGCTGTGAACTATATGCCAATGATTGGCTTATGTTAAATAATATGGTAGTAAACAATACATTGTATTCTAAAGCCGTTTTTTTGTATTGTCTTATCAACTATTAACTCTTCTGCTACAAGAATGTAATGCATTTTTTATATATATCATTTTTAAATATTTAAAGATAACTATGTATAATTCTTTCATCATTATATATTGAATTATTGTTATATGAGGGGCTTTCTCAGCAAATATTTGTATATGCAATTAAATGCGATTAATTAATTGGGACATCATGTAATTAATTTGATTAAAAATTTAATTGATTGACAGCCCAAGTAGTAACGTTAATGAAGATGTGCTGTCCTAATTTAGAAGCGCTCTTTATTAACTAAGCCTTTCTACTAGCCTTGGGAGTTTTCCTCGTTTAGTCTGGTGAGTGTTTATTACCCGCCACATGCATGCATGAGCGCCATGCTGCAGCAACTGGCTGATCAAATCACAGACACTGAACAACAATACCCAGACTCAGTTATTATTATTCTTGGAGATTTTAACAAAGCAAACCTCACACGTGAACTGCCCAAATACAAAG
This sequence comes from Xyrauchen texanus, assembly GCF_025860055.1. Classification (NCBI taxonomy): domain Eukaryota; kingdom Metazoa; phylum Chordata; class Actinopteri; order Cypriniformes; family Catostomidae; genus Xyrauchen; species Xyrauchen texanus. The sequence continues at coordinate 2,562,473 of NC_068320.1, forward strand.
AGCACATTACATGCCCAACCAGAGACAGAAATATACTGGATCATTGCTACAAAACAATAAAGGATGCATATCTTGCTGTCCCTAGAGCAGCTTTGGGACTATCTGATCACTGTCTGGTTCACCTTCTTCCAACCTACAGACAGATACTATTATCTGCTATGCCTGGAGTAAAGACTGTAAAGAGATGGACCCATTAAGCAGAGCTGCAACTACAAGCCTGGTTTGACTGCACTGATTGGAGTGTGTTTGAGGCTGCAGACACCAATCTGGATGAGCTCACAGATACTGTTACATTCTATATCAGTTTCTGTGAGGATATATGCATTCCTACTAGGACTTATTTAATGTTCAACAATGACAAACCATGGTTTATAGCAGAACTCAGGCAGCTTCATCAGGCTGAAGACGATGTTTACATGGGTGGGGATAAAGTATTTAAAGAATACACTGAATAAGGAAATTAGTGTGGCTAAAATAAGATACTCTGAGAAGTGACCCTGCATAAGTGTGGAGCAGCCTGAAAGACATTATTAACTTAAAGAGACCTTCCCCCAACACTGTAGGGAATCAAAATCTGTTCTACTGAATATGTTCTACTGTAGATTTGACAAGCCCAATCTCAAACCCACACCTGCTCTGACCTTAACTTCAAACAAACACCAACACCTCCTGCAACCCCCCTCATGTTACTCAAACTCCACTTAACCCTCTGGGGCCTGAGGGTGTTTTGGGCCCTGGAGGAGTTTTGACATGCCTTGACATTTGTGCTTTTTTCAGTTGCTTAAAACATATTAATGGCTAAGTCATTGAAATAAGTCCATATAACACATACTAAACATTTGTCCACAAGCCTTTTGAGAACTAGATCTTTTAGCCTATAGTGTTTGCTACAAAATGATGTGAAAACCATCCTGATCACTCATTCATACAAAATAATATACTAATTTAACTTTTGTAAGACAATTTTAGTGTTAGAAAGGTCATATGCGAGGAGGCGTGAATGACAAAAGACCCCTTCCCTGGGCCTATCACTGAGGAATGTGACAGAAAGAGAATGAATGTGAGGAGACTTAATGATCAAAATCAAGTTTTAAGTTAAAAGAAGTAATCTGACTATACATTTTCTTTACATAAAGACTTTAATACATTTTATACCTACACTACCATATAAAAGCTTTAGAAGAAGTCTCTTCTGCTCAACAAGACTGCATTTATTTGATCCAAAATACAGTAAAACATTGTGTGAACTCATTTTATAATTTAAAAGAACAGTTTTCTATTTGAATATATTGTAAAATGCAATTTGTGATCATAGCTGAATTTTCAGCATCATTACTGCAGTCTTCAGTGTCACATGATCCTTCAGAAATCATTATAAGATTTAGATTTTCTAATATGGGCATATTTAAAGTGCATTTTACTCATTTACAGCTGAACCCATATTTGCAAGCATAAGCTTTGTTGATGATAATGTGGCAGCATAAACACCAGATAAAATATATTCTAAACATTCATATAATTTTATATCATATTACATATATTTGTATCATACAGCATACAATTGAAATACCTGCTTTAGCTGAAACAGCATTTAAATGTAACTAAAACTAGCTTATTTGGAATCATAGTTCACATTTCAATACCCTGAATCCTGGCTGGCAAGTATCCCAGCACATTAGTATATGAATTTCGCGCTCTGCTGGTGGGTGGGATCACATTAGCTATAATGAGCTGAGCCGGTAAAAAATGTACATCGCTTTGTTTCATACAGATTACATTGCAGGAGAATATTTGTTTTAAATTTGAATTGTTTTATTTAAAAGTAGAAATCTTAAGCTTTCTTTAGACATGTGTTTCATGTTTGTGTGATAAGTATTTGCGGAGTTTCAGTTAATTTTTGTGACGTGTTTCAGAAATATGCTTGCGAACACGGAGACTGCTGAAAGCTCACCCTTTTTATTTTCTTTATTTTACAAAAGGACAAGGTTTTGTTGTTATTGTGAGTGTACACAAATAAAAGTAGACCCTTTATAGTCTCTAATGATGTCTTACACTTATCTGTATGCCCCAAAATGATGAAGTATTTTAAGTTCTTTCCACTGTAATGACGAAAATATCCAGCAGGATGCGTCTGTTGACCCCAGAGGGTTAAGATCTGCGAAGAAGAGGTGTGCCATGTCTTCCAAAAACAATAGACAAGAAAGCACAGGGACCAGATGGGGTTTCACCCGCATGTCTTCGATCCTGTGCTAACCAGCTGACACCCAAATTCACACTGATCTTCAATAGATCACAGGAGCAGTGTGAAATCCCATGCTGCTTCAAATGCTCCATTATTATACCTGTCCCAAAGAAACCAAAAAATCACAGGACTTAATGACTACAGACCCATCGCCCTGACGTCTGTGGTCATGAAATCATTTGAGACACTGGTGTTGGCCCACATGAAGTACATCACTGGACCCTTTCTAGATCCCCTTCAATTTGCTTATTGAGCAAACAGGTCTGTGGAGGATGCAGTCATCATGGGATTGGATTATATCCTGCAACATCTGGACAGACTGGGGACATATGCAAGAATACTTTTTGTGGATTTACAGTAAATCAGAGCATTTGAGCCAGAGGATGAAAATATGTTTAGCAGAAATGTACAGTATGAGAAAAATAATGAATTTTTTGAACATTAAAGCATGTAAACCTATTCTAGTAGACCCCCAAAATAAATTCATGAACCTGTAAATTAGCATTATATGGGCTCTTTAAACTAATAAGGAACTTAACAGGTAGCCATGCAGACCTGGTTTTTGGTTCTAGTCTGGACACTAGCTGCTGCATTTTGAACTAACTGAAGCTTATTTGGGGAAAAAGATGTAATGTTTAGTATCCCACATTTTTTTTTTAAATTACTTAAAGTTTTTTTGTTTGGTAGTTCGGGGAACAGAATTAGTCTCTATATGATATCTAGGTGTTTGAGTGGGATGTCTCAAGGCAGCTTGCAGATGCTCGGTTTTGCTAGTCTGTCTGTTTCCTGACCTGGATGAGTAAAACACTAACACTGTTTAGACTACAAGCCAAATTACTACCTGGAGGGATGAAGTCTGTCTTGCTTTAGCAGGTCAGGTCTACCCCAAAAAATGAATCGAATTGTCTCTAAATCCTATGCTATTCTCCAGACACCACTCAAACATCCAGCCATTCGGTGACAATGCTCTACTGTATATCTCATTACTGCGATAAGCAGGGAGGGGGCCAAAGAATATTACAGTGTCTGATATCGTTTCTGCAAGTTTGCATACCTCTTTAACTTTATAAATATAAATCTCCAATTGGCGAAGCCAGACATCATATGTGCTTACATAAATAACAATTATAAAAAATCTACATTAAGCATAATTCTGCACTTTTAAATTTGCTTTGATCTGCTATGCTGCCGAGGCATCACACAGTCTCCATGCTGTGGGGGCTATGTTGCTGGACCTGAAGAGTATAGATGGCTCGCTGTACTGGCCACATCCAAAATATATCTAAAGGCTTTTCCTTAAGCCTAACTAATATCTTACATTAATCACGATGACGGTTAAAGCTATGCAAAATATGTTGCATGCAGTGCAGGTTTCGACAACATGTTTAGTTGCCATGACTCACTGCAGTTGTGTGTTTGGTGTTTGTGGAAAAAAAAGGTGTTTGTGGTTCCTGAGCAGTGGGGGTTTGAGATCAAAGTAATTATCCATATAAAAATCACAAGAGATAAAAATTATGCTCGCAGTGAAATCAGGAATTATTGATTTAAAATGCAAAGTCGAAAAAGTCGAGGAAATAGCAAAAAAGTGGATGCACACAATGAAATTGCAACATAATAGGTAAAGTGCAGGATATTCTTCAAAATATATAATTTTGTGTTCCAGAGAAGAAAGAATGTCACATGGGTATAGAACAAAATGAGTTTGAGTAAATGTTGACACAACTTTTATTTTTGTGTGAAATATTTAATGAAGATTAAATGTATTTGCTGTGTAAGACCTGTGGCCTGCAGTCTAGTGGCCTGCATATGTGCTGACCACAAATTACTGACAAATACACAGACCTGAATAGAAATAAAATAATAAACTCTTGTAGTTCAGTCATGTCCCTGAATCACATTAAAATACAGTGAGATTGTAAATAAAAATCAGGGATGTGTGGGGTTGACTGAGGGTTTACTCACACTAGGCCCGGTTGACTTGTACCGTACCCAAGCACGATTGTCCCCACTCCCCACTCCCCCACTGGCCTGCTCTCACATTGCACTTAACGTTCTGGTCCTGAGCATTCTTACATCATTTTGATGTGACCTTTTTTTCTCCTGACTTCTAATGCACACCTGCAGTCAATCCCTCACTAATCACAGACAATATATTCACCCCACTGAAACATCATTGTCAAGTCTTGTCAAGGACCAAGTAGTGCTTCCCAACTCTCGTTTGTCATCTACAAATACTCTTCAACACTCTGTTAATTACTATCATTCGTGGTTACTTACCTGGGTTTGTTTTCCTGAGTGTTTCTTGCAGTCTTCAATAAATATCCCAGCGACTGGTTTTACTCCTCCTTCCTGTGTCGTCTTCATCCTGACAGAAGACTAGACCTGGAAAATATGAACCCAGCGGGATCAAATCATCCTCCAAGTCAAGTCAAGTCAAGTCAATTTTATTTGTATAGCGCCTTTCACAACACACATCGTTTCAAAGCAGCTTTACAGAAGATCAGCATTAACAGACAATAAAACAATAATGTCTATAAAGTCGATGAATCATCATTGTGTAATTTAGATAAAATACGATTCTTAATCATGTTTAAAAATAATTAAATAATAATTGTATTTATAACCCCAGTGAGCAAGCTGTAGGCGACTGTGGCAAGGAACCCAAAACTCCATAAGATGTAGATTAATGGAGAAAAATAACCTTGGGAGAAACCAGACTCACTGTGGGGGCCAGTTCCCTTCTGGCTAACATTATGAATGTAATGTAAATATTACTTATGTATAGTTAAAATCATGGTTTAAAATTATTAAACTAAGTAAGGGTTAAGGGTCAGTGTTTAAACACTGATTGTGTTTGAACTGTAAGATTAATGACCACAGTCTTTGAAGTCCATCTTGATTAACTGCAGAAGTTCACATAGATGCAATTGTCCTTGTTAATTTGCTGATGAAGGCTTTTGTTGGCAATAGTTAGTCTATGCATTCCATTTCAAGATCGTAGTCCATCAATAGACCGAGGTGATGCAGGTTGGAGTTGGCATCAGTTTATCCTCTGAAGTCCATCATAATAGACTGAAGTGATATAAGGCTGGCACCGGCTGCATTTAGTCATCATCATTCAGCGACAGGTAGCAGTGGAGTCCAACATGAAGCAGGAATGGTGCTGGATCCAGCCGGTTCTGGTGACCTCAGGACAGGAGTCCCGAGGTTGAGACAGGGAAACAAATAAAAAGATGTAAGCATAGATGCCATTAAATTTATTGCAGAGCTAGAGATCATGATCACGGTTTCCGGTTTCTGGTTCCGGCAGACCCAACTAAAGCAGCCTAATTGTGGTTGCTTTAGTGTTCTTTCTGGACAACACAGTTCAGCAGCTCCATGAAACTCTGGCTGCAGTGCTTCAAGCGGAACCCAATCCTTTATCTACTTCTTCTTCTGCTGCCGCTATGGAAGGTACCGTTGAACGGATTGCTTCAATTCCTACATTGAGGATTCCACTCACACACCTCCTTCCTTACCTCCTTCCACAGACTATCTATCTGGGTTATTGGTCAAGCCTGCCACAGCTATGCCGTTTCTGCTGAAGAATGCAATGTTTTTCTCCTCCAATGCTGTTAGATAATTTTGTCATCCAATGTATTTAATTTATTTGTTGATCTGCAATCCCCGTCTCGATACGGCTCAGCTGAGGGAAAAAAGAACTGACAGACACGAATGGTATCAAATCCTTTCTTCGGCATTTATTGCTTCAGCATTCTGCTATATGGTCCAGAAAACCACATTCCACTGGACCCCCACCAATGAAATAGTTCTTTACCTTATATGGGGGTGACATACATTCGAGGTAGTGTGAAACGTGAGAACAGAGACAAAAACACATTCCTTAGAACATCTTTGGAACAGGAAACAGTTGTAGCTACCCCCAACAAAAGAAGTGTAAAAGAGGCCTTCATTATTCCACATTACATCACCAGAGAAGTTGTTGAGAAGCATTAATTATTCCACAAATGCTCACTGGCGTTGGAAATGCAGCTGCACAGTTTCCCCACTTAGCGAGCTAAAGTCACTTTCATAATTTCTCTACTGACTCGATGTGCTTAACAATGGCACCTACCATCTAGGAACAAGGGGGCTCCATTACACAATCTGTCAATGCTTTCGCTGCTCAGTAAATGGCTATGGCCATGTATGATTACCGGGCTCTGAGCGACGTCTCTGCCAAGTTAAGGTATCCACTTCCTCTGGTCCCAGCCACACTCGAACACTTGAAGGGGGCTCAAATCTTTACTAAGCATGATCTCCACCTGCACACACATTTGGCCTGTAGATAACATGGCGATAAAGCTCAGCTTTGTCCCTAAGATATCGTACAAGTGGAGACACTTGCTAAAAGGCTCTAAACTAGCCTCTCTATTTGCCCACATTCACAGCCATATTCTTATTCTAGGGCTGCACGATTTGGACAAAAAGTAATATTGCGATTATTTCCAAAAATATTGCGATTTGAACTGTGATTATGATGGTAATGTTTTCCACATGTTCAACTGCAAAAAGTCTACTGGGGTTTTCACATTTTCATCCATTTGTTCCAAATTTCACCCTCTTAAAAAGAACCAAACTGAGACCTTTTTTAGTTCAACCACAAACAAATAAATATATAAACAGTGAAACAAAGGGCCCTATTTTAACGATCTGAAACGCAAGTATCAACTTTGTGGGCGGGTCTTGGGTGCTGTTGCTATTTTACCGGCGCGATAAATGACTCTTACGCCCGACGCAAGTTTAAAAGGGGTTGGTCTGAAATAGCTTAATTATTCATAGGTGTGGTTTGGGCGTAACGTGAAATAAACCAATCAGAGCGTCATCCAACATACCCTTTAAGAGCAGGTGCGCATGTTGCATGGCGGATTGTTATTATTATGGCGGATTTACCAGGTGCGCGCCAGGAGCGGTTCACAGCTGAGGAGACCGACGTTCTTGTCAGGGCAGTGAAAGACAGAGAAGTGACGTTGTATGGGGATGGGAGAAACCCACCCAAATCAGCGTCGGTTAAACAGGCGTGGGAGGAAATAGCCACAATTGTTTCATCAGCTGGCATCCCCAGGACATCGCACCAGTGCCGCAAGCGCTACAACGACATCAGAAGACGGGGGAAGTCCAAGCTTGCTAGCAACAATCGGACACGTCGTATAACGGGAGGTGGATCTGCCTCTAGGCCTACTCAGGACCTGATGCCAGCAGAGGACATTGCTGCGTCCACCCTCACCGCTGAAAGCGTTGAAGGGTTTGGGGGCTTTCAAATCGGCACCCAACCAGAAATGCAAGCAGTCCAACCCCAAGGTACACTTACAAATCAAGTTCACATACATTAAGGTTTCTTATGAAAATATTTTAATCGTTATTTACATGAAATAAATGTAACACAGCCACACAATAAATAAAAACAATATAATGCAGCTTCGCAGGAAGACCCTGGCCTCGCGAGCCATGCGCACGGGCCATCTGAGGAGGGAACAGCGCAACCACCAAGGTCCAGACCCACTACACGCCGTGGCAGCATCGCCAGACCGGAGGACCACCCATTCCTACAGCTCCAGCAAACCGGGTTTGACATGCTGTAGCAGGAGCTGTCCGGGATGCGGCAAAGTATGGATGCCCGTCTTGACCGGATGGCGATGTTGCTGCGGCCTCTCGGGCGCATCTCCTCAAGTTTGGAGAGGATTGCTGCAGCCATGGAGCGTGGCCCTTCAAACGCACCACCTGCTCCTGTTGTGCCTCTTCCTCCTCCTGTTGTACCCCTTCCTCCTTGCCCCACTCTATCTCCGTCCACCCGTTCCACCAGAAGCACATCGCGCAATGCCACTCCCGGACCCTCAAGTGTCCAATCCCGCCGTGGCGCGTGTCGCATTACTATCAGAGGAGGGAAAAATAATTACATTTATTCTGTTTAAATCTTTTCAACCTAATTTTCCGTTTGAATTTTGTTTTTTTATCAATTACTGTTTGATATTGATTTTTCATTTTGACAAATGTAAATAAAGAAATGTCACAAATAAATACTTTCGGATGTTTTGGACTTGTTCTCTCTGAATCACGAATATATGCATGGTTATATTTTTGATATGTAGTCGAACATTAGACAGAGATTAATTTGCTTTCCCTCACTATAGATGACGCAGCAGCTCTTCTGCCAAATAAGCTCTCCTGTCCCGTGCTGCTGCTGGGGCATTTGGGTTAAGTGGCATCGGCACATGCAGTTCACCATCACGTCTCCTTAAGTCCTCTAATGTTTCCTCATTTATGTCAACAACACAACCTTGATTTATGGAAATGTTGTGTAAAACACAACATGCCACAAAGAATGCTGCAACTTTTTGAGGACTGTACTGTAAAGTGCCTCCTGACCTATCCAAACTCCTGAAGCGCATTTTCAGTATGCCGAACGTTCGTTCAATTACACAGCGTGTTTGTGTGTTTTCGATTAAACCGTATTTCACTATTCAAAAATGGTGTCATCAGCCATGTCTTTAACGGATACCCGTTGTCCCCTAATAGCCACCCATCCAACGGGGGATTCCCCTCGAAGATGGCAGGAATGGCAGAGTTTGCTAGTATAAATGAGTAGTGGCTCGAGCCTGGATAATTCACAAAGACATGGGTGATTTTACTATTAGCATCGCAAATGACATGTATGTTGATTGAATAGGTTCCCTTGCGGTTGACGTATACAAGTGCGTTTTCTGATAGGGCACGTAGCTGCACATGGGTACAGTCTATAACACCAAGGACACCAGGAAACCCAGGTGTGACGGGGGATTGGATGTATTCCCCAGCATGTCGGACTAGACCTGATGTAACTGCATGTATAGCCGAACTTATGGCAGATTGTGAAATGCCTCCAATGGAGCTAAGGGGGTGCTGGAACGACCCAGATGCATAGAAATGCAATGCCGCTGTAACTCTCACTGCAACGGGGCAGGCATAGGGACAGGGTGCATCAGTCCCCAGCTCATCTGCCAGGAGATGGCAGATGTCTGTCACAGCCTGGCGGGTCAGGTGTAACTTCCGCATACATTCCTCCTCACTGAGGGAGAGATAGGTCTGTCTGGGCTGGTAGACCCTCGCCCTCCGGCGTCTAATTCTCTGTCCCAAGACATACTCCATCTCACTGTGCAATAGATAAAAATATGAGAAAGCTCAACTTAACTGGTAAGTTAAAGAGTAAGGTTTTTAATGTACTTACATTATGGTAAAGGTGATTTCGCAGTCTTCAGATTTTTTTTTTTTCCTGGTTCTTGACGGACAAACTAATTTGTCAGATGTCCTTATATACATATGTGTCTTGCCACTATTCGGCAAACAGGTCTGATCCGTCATTACTACAATTAGCCTGAAAAATTTGGGTAAATGTGTAAGCTAGATTTAGGCCTACATTTTTTTACATCTTCATGGACACCAATGATTTCCCTCATGTGTTAATATTTTTCCTTGTTATAATGTATGATTTGCAAAAATAAAAACTGCTGCATCTGTGTTGATGAGAGAATCAAAGTGTATGCGTGTTGTGCACCCGCTACATTATGACCAAGCATGCACGCTTAAAATAGCATTATGAACAACGCGCAACGCGCCACTGACTTTAGACTAGGTTTTTTCTGGTCAGTGGCGGAATTGTTTTCTGGAACTGCAAAATAGCACTAGGGAATGTTTGCGCCGAAACACGCCTCCTTTTTGCGCCGACCCGCCCAGGGAGCGCAAGTTCATTTCCTAGTTTACCGACGTGCGTCTGTGGAGGGAAAAGCCCGCTTTGCGCGGGTGCAAAATAGGGCCCATAGTCTTCGTCATATCCAAATGTTACCATCCAGTTGGTAAAACCATAATTGTTGCCTAGTTTTTGCTGTCAAAAATAACGTTGGTTGATTGAATAATTCAGTAAACAAAATATAATTTTTAATATAATTTAAAATTTAAATGTAACTCTTTATTCTAGGCCTTAAAAACTAGTAGGCTTATGCAAACTATTCATTACTGTATATAAGATAGTCCTAAAAAATGAGGCTTAATGTCAAACTGAAGTTGAACTGATAACCCATTGGTGTAATTATATTTTAAGTGGAAATTTTGGTTAGTTTGTCAACATTTAATGTAATTATTTTTAGTAATTATTTTATAATAATTATTTTATAGTAACAATATATTTGATATAGATTTATAATGTTCCTTCCTTTTCATTTTGTTGGACGTTGGTAATATTAGTTCCGCTTTTACTTGTTTCCACGGGGACTGTAATAAGTGCGACATACTCTCTCGTGAGGTAAACAAATGACAGGAGACCCTTTTACAGCCCACGTGATCAAATAGTTGCGCGCGCATTTTGGCAACGGAAGTGGTGTTGTTTCCCACTGGCTCTAACGTGTTAGCAACTCCGAAAGTGTATCAAAACGGTTTCCCAGCATCAAAATGTCTGGTTGTTGCGTTTACTGTTGCACTAATCTATATTCCTTCAAGGGGCTTAAGTTTTATAGGATTCCGATAGGATCACGGCCGTTTCAGAAGAACAGGCGGCGCCTGTGGCTGCAGGCGATTAAACGTGTTGATTGGAGCGAGGACATAATAAAACATGCTCGCGTCTGCAGCGCCCACTTTATATCAGGTAAGTTTATCTATGTACTCTTGAGTTTAATGGAAAGCATGGTTTACATTATTGATTGTCTGCAGCCTACGGTGTAGTTTATCAATGCAGCTGAAGTTTGATGACCACATGCAGCTAGTTTCATAAGCTGGTGTTGGATTTGGCTAGTAAACAAACTGTGTGTGTGTTATTTGCAGATGAAGCATTATTGGACTCTAGTAATCCTCGTTTACATTAGTGATTGTCTGTGCGATGTAGAATAATATTCAAATGCAGGTAAATTTTGATAAACTGGCAGTAGATTTGGCTAGTAAACAAACTGTGTGTGTGTTTTATTTGAAGGTGAGGCGTCATTTGACTCTAGTAGTCCTGATTTTGTGCCTTCTGTGTTTGTGTACACAAAACCGAGCCAGAACCCGAAGCAAAGTTGGAGAGGTAAGAATGTTTAATTTCCCCCTCTGTTCTATTTAGTTTGTTTTTCTCTCTTGCATAACTGTACATTTCTGCTGTTTTTATTGTAGGTACCATAGGAAAAGGAGGAGAGATGAAACTTTAAGATTTTGCAAACAGTTATTCCAGTGTCGCAGGTTAACATGCTAGACGATGTTGTGACTGCATGTGGTGCCCTCACAAACCTCTGTAAGAGTGTTGTTTCCAAATGAGTAACACATTACCATGTATTAGTTTTAACGTGATTTAAATTTGTAAAACCTATTACTGTACATGAAACATAATGCATTATAATAAACCTCCCAACATTGGCTGCCACCGGTGTGTATAATGTACTTCCCCCAAGATTATCTCAACAATTCACAGTGCTTTTCAATTTCATTTGTAATTGTTATTAGTAGTTTAATTGCAATGTATGCAAGCAACATAGTTACTATTAAAGTACTATAGCATTACAAAATAAAACTTTAAACAGAAGTGCGTCAACACACAGCAATCAATAACAACAACATAAAATGTAAGGAAAAGGATAAATTTAGGTCTGGGTGAAGAATAAGAATAAATGTAGGAAAGAATGATGGAAAATAATGAATGTAGGGAAAAAATTAAGGAAAACAATAAATGTAGGTCTGGGTAATATGGACCAGATTCATAACACAATACAAAACATTTCCCAGTCCTAAATGTAATCATTCAAACATCAACTCTCAGACATTCCCTACATAACCATGTTGCTGGCTTCCTTTTTATGTGTGCACAGGTGTAGTGAACGTGGTTGCTGCATTTAAAACAGATGATCATTTTTCCAAAATCTGGCCTTTCACAGTATTTGCAGGCTCTCTGTGATACCAAGCTCTCTGTGATACCAAGCTCTCTGTGATACCAAGCTCTCTGTGATACCAAGACAGGGTCATGTCTTCTTGTCAGTAGTTCAGGCAACACACTCAAGATAAAGAAGTCTTGTGCTTTTGGCAAAGCCTCCTTCAAAAACTCTTCATTTCTTAGGATACGTTGCACAATGAACTCCTTCTTGGACCACAGCACAAAGTCACAATATTTAACATCACACACAAACATGTGAAGTTGACATTGACAGTAGTATGTGTGTGAATGCTTCAATGCGAATGACTAGTCCAAACAAAACTGCTCATCTTTTGTACATCCTTGAAGGCTATCGCTGTATTTGTAGGGACACTTGATCTCTACCACCCCTTTGCCACAGCAGGTACATCTTGCTATCCCATCTGGTGATGATCCAAGGTGTGGCTCAGAAGGTTTCACTACTAAGCCACATGAGCTGACGCTGAAATCTGGATGGCTTTGGGACATATATGCAGTGTAGGCTTGTCTTGCCGTTTCCTCCATGTTCTTACCCAAGAGCACAGATGGGACATTTAATTCTGTTCTTTTATACTGCATTATATCGTTTAGGTATGTTTTTCTGATCTTGTCAGTTGTGGTCGATTGGTGTAATTTAGTGCTTGTGATTCGACCAGCCCTATAGGTGTACCAGTCCTTTGACTTTGACTGTTGCCGTGTCACAAATTCCAGTTTCTCACATTGATGAGGTTGTGGTGTAGTTTTAAGTCTGTGAAATGTATCCTCATATTTCACCTGCATTTCCTGTGGTGAGAGTTCCCTGAGTGTTACATCAAATAAAGCAGTCAATGGCTCAGGTAAGTCAGGATGCTCCTCTGAATCAGTGTCAGATGATGCGGTGTCTGTGTCACTATTTTCCAGGCTTGTCAGCACTGCAGCACAGGGGTCCACAACCTGCAGTTCCCGGATGTCATCATCTGTCAACACTGATAATAGAGCAACAAAAACACAGTTACTGTGCTGCATAATGTTCACATCAGAGCTTTAAACACACAAGTGTACAATATAAAACAAACAAATGTAATTTCTAAAAAAATAAGTAACCTGAAGACAAACGCAGATCTATTCAAACCAACATAAATTATAGTGATAAAAATTAAACCGTGTCTGTAGGCATTTTCATCTCTGGATCACCAAGTTACACCTTTCTCATGCTACATTATGGTGTCAAAACACTATGGCAATAGGAAGCTTATCTAGGCTGTCAACTATTACATTTTGAACACTGTTGGCACTGTGTATTTCGTGAAAATTGTAGTTTCACACCCTTGTTATGAGAACATATGAGAATATGTAAAGGAGAGTAGGTTAAGCCTAAGTTAAACCTGAAAGGACAGTAACACTGAGGCATAATTCATATTTGTATGTCAACTACAAGCCCACAACACCAAATAATAGCCTACTTACCCCGCCATACAGGTGCAGTTCGCCGTGAGGACGTAGTTCTCCCGCTGGTTGATAATAACCCAAGCCTCATACATCGTTGTCTTGTGTCCTTGTCTTTGACTAGGAAGAATTTCTGATTTCAACACACAAAACTCTGAGTCTATGTCATGGTATTTGACGTTCTGTACATGACCACAGACAACGTATTCATAAGCATCCAGTGATTTATATGCTCGTAATTTCTCTCGGGTGTACACGCTCGGTTTCTCAACTAAATACGTATATATATCTGGCCACTGTATATTTGGCCATCTGCTAACGTCTTCTATCCACTCCACTATAGTACACGGATCTGGTAGCCGGATACCATTTGATAAAGTCAACTTTTTGAAATAAATGTCTCTGTCTGTGTCGCTTAATCCGCTCGCGTAGCTTGACACGCAGTTGATTCTCGCCATACTTCCGTTGCCAATATGCGCGCGCATACGTTGCCACGTCATCATTGTGTACAAACAGTAAAAGGGTCTATAAATAGATGTTTCTGGACTCTACTGGTGTTACTGTTAATGCTGTTTGCTCAGCATTCATTTAATAAAGATGTTTGAATTATACCCCATCTTGTATTCTGCGTTATTATTATGAAACTTGCGGAGACAGATAATAATAAAAAACGCTGCACGCATTCGATTTCATTTCGATTAAATGTGCAGCCCTACTGGAAACCTCACACGAGGTACTCTCCACGACACTCCTTACACGCCCACACACACACACACATTCAAACACACTCACATACACATACCTACCTTCTTCTATAGACTTTTTTTTACCATATCTAATCATGTTCAAAAAAGTTTTTTTTTTTTTTTTTTACCATATCTAATCATGTTACTGTTTAGTTTGAAGTTGGAAGTTTATTGAAAGCATTGTATTGATTATTAATTGATATTACTTTTGTTATACTTTAAAGGGGTCATGACATGGGTTTTTTTTATTGTATTATTATTATGTTCCCTTAGGTGCAATTATAGTATTAATATATTTTTTTTTAAGAAAAACTTTTAAAATCTAGTGATTTATGACCTTTTCCCACCCTGTTTCTCATCCTCTGATTCAAACAGTCTGTTTTGGGGGCGTTTTCCATTTAAGACTTCAGTGTTAACGCCCACTGTTATGATTGGCTAACGTCAGTGCCTATGTATCAATTATTGACGCCCCCAGCCAGAACAATATGCAAGTAAACTAAGTAAAAACACGGTGATTATTCATAATGAATGAAATTGCGCTTTAAAAAGTAGTTTAAAGTTTAAAATAGATTACTTACAGTTTGCGTCGTCGTTGTTCCCAGAATAGTCGGCACGGACTTATCTTTGAGCAACAGTTTTCTGGCAAAGCCAGCATCATATTGAGATTTGTTCTCAAAACAGTCATCCTTAAAATGTACAGAACAAACGCTTAAGTTAACACTGCCGTGACTGGAACGTCCGCAAAAAATAAACTGCATCCATTTTTCCCTGACGTCTGGATCTTTCGGCAGCTTATTCAGAGGTTTTGTTTGACCACAGCCAGGAACAGCACATCTGTGTGGCATCGTAATTTTCCTGTGCACAAGTAGTCTCTGTCAGAGCTCGCTGTCCATCGACTGAACACTTGTGAGGCGACGGCGATACTGAAATGAGCGTAGTTGTCTTGCGCTTAAATCGTAGTTATCTTGTGCTGGAGGCGGTCATATGCAAACGCTGTTACGTCACTTCTAACCGACACGTCACTTGTAACCATGAATCCAGAACGAGCTGTATTTTGAGCTTGATTAAATAAATGATTCGTTTAGAATGGGGAGGACGTCTTAAAATATTAAACTTGCAGGACGTTTTAATGATACAAAGACCTCTTATATACCAAAAGATAAAGGCAAATTTGGTTTCTCATGTCATGACCCCTTTAAAGAGAAGTGTATTGGTTTGTTTTGCATACACCTGTGTCAAGGGCTGGCAGGGGATGTTAGTGCTCGGAGTCAAGCCTTCATCATTTTCGTTTTGAATGTCGATGTTCTCCGGATGTCGACTTTCCTAAGCGAACAATCCTATATTGAGACTGCTATACTGTCTGGTTATTAGTGCCTGATTCCTGGGTGGTGCCCCGGCAATCCTAATCCTTATTAATATTCGATTTAATTTGATAATTGATGGTTATTATAGTATATTTTTCAATATTCTAGTATGTTTTTATATATTAAAATACATATATGAGTTTCCAGGCCTTTGTGTGACCCAGGAGAAAGCATGTGAGGTTACTAAAAGTGTTGATGCTGCAGAGAACACAAAAAATGGTATATGACCTTGAAAATCAGGTGTGTGAGCTAACAAAAACAAAATATGTATTTCTTCAAAAACAAAATGTGTTTCTGTTGGTCAGCAGTGTTCTGGCATGTAACCTTGACGATATCTCTTATCTCTTATATTTTTAAACAGTTATTATATGAATGATGTATTGTAAGCTAAATGTATGTTATCTTTGCAGCTGGTGTTTTGCTGCCATGATGTTTTGTCTTGATGAGCTAAAATCTGTGGAGCTTGCATTTTCTTTCATTAATCAAATGATAATGTGAAGTTACCAGCTGATGTATGTTTTTTTTTTTAACAGATAAGCGGGGGATTTTCCACCAATATTTAATTAATGAAGGAGATAAAACATATTGGTGCTGAGGGAGAGAGACAAGGTCAATAATCCCATTGGTCAGAGATAGTGGGTAAAAGATAGCAAAAAGGTATATAACTGAGAACTTAGGAGGATAATGTCAGAACGGACAGCTGGCCGGTCTCATGTTTGTTGGTGTTCAATAAACTACAACTTTGGCATCTGGAACTCAAGACTCCGAGAGTTTTCTTACAACTTAGAGAGATTCATCGCGATATTCCACGACATATCTTTGGCCTCAACTCGTGGGGCTGGCATTGAGGTCAAGGGGGCAGAGGTCGCCAGTGGGACTGGCTTGCACGATCGCACAGAAACACCGGCGCCAGAAACTGAGGTAAGCATCTTTGCTTAAGGTGTTTTTGTGTGATCTGTGGTAGCGAGTCCCAGTAAGTGGCTTCCCTAAGACTTTTGCCAGTCCGGACATAGAATAATTACAACTAATTGGCTAAAATAGAGATGAGTTCCAGATTTCAAAGAATTTGGGGTGAGATTATTTAAGAAATATTATTTAAAGAAGTCGAGAAGCGACTGAATGTTATTTAAAGAAGTCGAGAAGCGACTAATAGATATTTAAAAAGTCGAGAAGCAACTGAAGGTTATTTAAAAAGTCGAGAAGTGACTGAAGGTTATTTAAAAAGTCGAGAAGCGACTGAAGGTTATTTAAAAAGTCGAGAAGCGACTAATAGATATTTAAAAAGTCGAGAAGCGACTGAAGGTTATTTAAAAAGTCGAGAAGCGACTGAAGGTTATTTAAAAAGTCGAAGCTGACTAAAATATATTTAAAGAGTCGAGAGCTGACTAAAGAGAGTTGAGAAGCAACTCTAGGCCTGGAGGTGAGTCGAGAAGCGACGACGCGTGAAAATTCCCAGTTAGGTGCATTTATTCAAGGTTTGGCCAAGAAGTGGCAGAGAAAATCCTGTACAGGTGAAAATCCTAACTCGGGTGGTTGAAATTCGCGTAAAATTCCTCCAGGTGTTAGATTTAGTTATTTATTGAAGTGTTTGACGGAACCCGGACTGTGTAGAAAACGGGGAAATGTTGAACTATGTGCATGTTTGAGATAATGAATAATGTGCACGACTAACTATGTTGTTGGTGCATGTGTGCTTGCGGTACTAAATGCGCTGTTTTTGTGTTTATTCAAATGCATGATTACAGTGTTGATGATGTATTGTGTGCAGAGGCAGAATAATCCAGAGAATCAGGTGCAATGAGGAGATGCTAAATGAGAGCAAAAGTTGAAAATGAATTGAAACAGTCAATTGAATAAAACAATTGTTGAAAAAGCATAAAGACGCAAAATGGCACCTGCTTCTCTGATATCTCCCTGCCTTGCTCTCGCTTACTGGTCAGCTGAACGGACAGCTCTGTGAGTGAGGGGAAGGGGAGATTCAGAAGACAAAAAATAGAATAATTGGGAAAAAGATAAAGAAAAGGCAAAATGTTTTCCATTGCAGTGAACAAGACTAGAGAGAAATGCAGAGACAAGCGAGTTTTGTAAAGTTTGGAGATCAATGAAGATCTGCAGAATGGGAGAGAGAATTGGAGAAAACACTGATAGAGTCAAAAAGGGGATCAGTGATCATTTTTGGAAAGAATCCGAGTATATATATATTATAAAGGGCAGAGGATCGTTAACTAAGAAAAAAGGAACTGGTGAAGGGTCTGATTAAATAGTAAATTTAGCAGAGACCTTACAAGAATGGCTGTTTGTTGAATGGAAAGAAATTGCAGCAGGTAACATTTCTCTCTCATACAGTAGGCTAGAGACTGAGTGTGAAGAGCTGTAGGGGAGGGGCTGCTAGAGCGAGAAATGGGAGCTGTAAGGGGAGGGCTGTGAGCATGCACAGTAACAGAGACACTTTTTTTCCTTGTCTCAGTTTTCCTCATGAAACAGAAACCATAATGTGGAAATAAGCTGTTACTGAATTTGAGAGGAGACTAACTGAGAGGAGAAAATAAATAGAATTAAAAAGATTAATAATAGAAACACAGGGAATTAGTGATCATTTCTGGAGTTATGAACAAATTAAATACAGTCCAACATTTAAAGGTGATTTTTAATAGAGAAAGGAGAATTAGCACCCATGTAGAAATTGTCTTGAACAGAGACCCAAAATGGAGGTGACCGCTGTGGGTGGAATGATATGGGTTTTAATATAAAATAATTACCAGATATAGCAATAAACCACTGTAAATAATTAGTGTTTTTTATGGAAATAAAGGAGAGAGAAGGATAAAAAGAGGAAAGCAAAAGGAGGGGCAGAAGTAATAGGTTTGTTTTAGTATAATATTTTTTGAGAGCTCTGTGTTTATAAAGGCCTTGTGTTTGTAAAAATTGTGAAAGTTTCTGTGTTTGTGAGAGTATCTGTGTTTGAAATTATGGGAAGTATCACTGAAGTGTGATTGCATATGAATGTGTATATGAGCCCTATAAATAAAGGGACACAGAGTGTATGTTGTATGAGCCCTATAAATATCCATCCAGATAGAGCGGTTGATCATTTGCTGCATAACTAATGAGGAGTATGTATGCAATTTACATAAAAGAAAATCTATTTAGACTATTTTCATCAATATAAGAGGCAGAAGAGATCTGATGATTAAAAACAAAGAGGGCACTTAATAAATATTATGATTGTAGAATGAAAACCAATGATAAAAATATATGTGTATGTCTGTGTAAATGTGCGTGTGTGTGTGTGTGTATGTATAAGGATAAATATAATACAGTATAAACAAACAAATAGCTGTAAAACAAAAATGTGCATGAAATCAAAAGTTAACTCTTAGTGGACTGGACAATGTTTATTCTTGGGCTGTTCTTTTCATGTCATGAATGAAGCCTGATGTAAGATTAACTAAACTGAGATGGAGCAGCTGTTGAATGGACATGTGTCAGATCATAACTCCTTTTATATCAAAGTGATGAGTAAGAATATTTAGATAATAAAAAAGTGATCACTTTAAAGTGATTGAATTGTATTTGGGAAATCACATTATCTGGACAAACAATAAAGCTTTGAGTCGAGTGTATTGCGTTAAACTAAAGTCAAATAAGTTATTGAATTTTAAACCAAGGTTGTATATAAGATAAGTGTTGTTATATTTAAGCAAATGGCAAAAGAGAGCAAATGATATGATAAAATATCTAATAAGAAAATTACATTTTGTATCTTATGCAGTTAAACCTTAAATGTGAAAACTTCACATTTATGTGTCTGTTTTATGTTCTGTCTGGTCCAGTTTTTGAGAGAATACTATTTTAACATTATTAAATTAAACACTAGAAAGTTGTTTTTGATTTTTCTATGATTTAAAAAAAATGTCTGGAGAACAATTTAAATGTGAGTGCAGCATTGTCGCTGTAAACTTGATCAACCAACAAAAGATAGGCAGAGATTTTTTATTTTTGTTAGGGACTGTCTGATGAGGGCATTGAGGATGGCTTTGAGGGGAAACAGGCCTCTCTTGATGTCTTCAGACAGACAGAAAGGGGCCCCGACTTTAGAAAAAGATAGATAGCAGATAGATAGATATTTTGTTTTTATTTTATTTATTTTATGTTTGGTATACACAGAATAGGTCTTGGTTGATCATGGGTACACTGAGAAGCTGCATTTGAGACTAAAATTAAAGGAAAATAAATTTAAGAATGATTTGGATCATTTAAACTTTGGATCATTTAAACATTGGCGGGTGAAGCCCATGGAGAAAGGTTAAGATTAAATTGAACATCATAACTTCCTCATATATGAATGTTAATAAGTTCATATTTATGTGTCTATTCTGTGTTTCATTTGTTATTATTATGTGTGTTGTTTCACTAACTCATTCTGGAACTAGTTTCTCACCATTGCAGACGGCTGAGAAAGATGATTTTATAGAAGTTACTAATGCTGCAGGAGGAAATCAGGAGACAAAGAAGACTGAAAATGATGTAACTGATCTGATATATCCTCCTGCGCTCATTACTGCTGGTAATCATTATTGATTTGCCATTTATAATGTGGATTAAAATTTCTCTGGAAAAGTTTATTTCAGTCTTATAAGATCATTTTATGATTTTCCAGAATGCCATCAATGGGGTTTAATGCCCATGTCTAAATTGTTCTGAGGGTCTAAATTTAAATCCAGCAGCTAACCACTGATTTATTGATTTGAAGAGTAAATATTACAAACATATGGCAAAGTTATAGAGTTACCTATTGGATTGGTTACTCCCCCAAATTTTCCAGAGAGTACCCTCATAATAAAGAAATAAAAAAGGAGGTTATTGTGTGCTACAAAGTGCTGATTGAGTGTCTATTTCTATTACTACTATTTTTGCCATAGTTAATTCATGAAAGTATCATTTTAGAGGTATAATAGTGATAACTGTTAAAAGATGATGAAACATTTGGATAAAAATAAAAAAGAATTATGTAAGAGTCATGAGAAATTAAAAGTACGTAGTGTATCTTACTGAGCAATTATTTCAAAACACAAGTAAAGAGATATGTTTTTAGATATGTTTGTCTTTAAGACTTTATTATGTTTAAACTTTTACTTTTCTGTTAGTTTAAAAACTTGATTTATATTATTTTATTAGGTAGAATGGAAGTTCCTTCACCTGAGAAAGTGTAAGAAATGGAGAAAGTATTAATAACAAATTATTACTTAACAATAAAAGAGGGATTATAATATATTAATAATAAGATAGGTGTTGTAAATGTAAAGATCTGCATGAACAGAAGGCTAAACATAAGTTGAATTGATTATATAGAGAATGTCGAAAAAGACATTGTGTTCTGTTTTATTAAAGATTTGAAGGATTTGTTGTTTGAATGGGCAGAAGAAAGTTAGTTGACAGTAGTTTTTTGTTTTTAAATGGTGTGAGATGAGAAAGTTTGAAAGCAGTTAATATAATCAGTTATTATAAATATCACTATTTTTACTGTTGAAGAATAAATTAAATGTATTATTGTGAAACAGTGTAATGCCCCACTCCTCACTCTCAGTCTAAAATTGATAAGTGTCTGCTTGAAACAGAAACACAAGAGCAGAATTTGAAGAAATATTAATAAGTGTTTTATTTCATTTTATTTTGGTTTAATTTTATTTTTATATGTAAAATTATGTGCCTTGACAATAATGTTAGATAGGGTGATATGAAGGAGTTCAAACAGCTCTCCTCATCAATGATTCAAGATTTTATATATTCAGAGGGCAATCTAAAGTTAAGGGTTTATATTGAAGACAACAGATTAAGTTGAAAATTTATCTAAAAGAATAAATGTAGGTTCAAAAACTATCTAGAGACTATTATTGAATTAAGGTGATGTTTTTAATTAAGCTTCCTAGAAGCTTGACAGGGCTTTGATCTGATGTTAGTTCCCACCATGATACATAGTTTTGTGTAACATTTGCTAAAGTAGCAGAAATAAAACCTGAATGGAAATTAATGATCTATAAATGAGTTCAATTTTAGCATATTTTACTTTTACTTTGGACAATTTTAATAGATTGATGAATTTTTAATAATGCTTTTTTGAATTTAACCATGTTTTGAATTGTCTCCATATTTAAGCATTTGTAGATGTTCCATTGGCTGTGTCGGTTCTCTGGTGATACTCCCTGAAAAAGAAAAATATCTGTTTACTGATACCAAATTATTAAGGATTGAGGACTGAGCAGTATCAAGACCAGTGGCAAGAGGTGACGACCCAATAACGGGTAAGACTTGACAATGGCATAAAAGGTTAAGCAACCAAAGCAGGGGCGTCACCGCCCTGGAGACCTGACTAAGAAGGTTTGAAAGGGGTTTAAGGAGGTGGATGAATGCTCTTAGATCAGAAGCATCAAAAGGGAGGTCTAGAAGAGACCTGCCCAAAAATTTAAAGTTCCACTGAACCCGACAGCATTTTAATAACCACTTTACTAAAATAACTTATCACAGTGTTAAATACCAAGTATTCTGTCACTGTGTTGTAAGGGGATCATACCCTGTGTAGAGGATTATTTATAGATTGGTTTTGGGGGTAAAGTTTTGAGAACCGTTGCAGAAAAAGGAGTGCTTGACATTTTATAGAAGTATTAAACAAACATGGGAATGTTTGTATGATAATGAATTTAGACTGGAAGATGATTTATTACTTTTACTTATGCTTTAATTGTACTCATGTACATTTTAAAAGTAATGAGGAATGGAAAAGATACATGGTGGTGACTAAAGATTAGGATTGCTTGTCTTGTTTGTTTGTAACAATATAAATGGAATTAATTAAGAAATAGGGTGCAGGGTTGGTTACAATTGGTATAATAATTGAAACAACAATTCTTGAGAGGGGAATAATATTATATTGTGTGTTACCATTGATTAAATAATTATGTAAAAAAACAGATGAAGTACTGATCAATGTAAATGGCCCAATGCAACAGAAAGACCAAACTGGGAGGAAATTGATTCCTCAAATGATATGTTATATATTTGATAATTCTTTTATTGATTTAATACTCTGAATTACTCTGATATAGTCTGAAACTATGAAAAACAGCTTAGCTTGCAGGGACAATTAATTAATGTGATACAGACATTGAGAGTCCTTGGGAAACAGGAGGAAATGAAATGTATGTGATAAGTGAATGAGTAGGGAGTTTTAAGATAAGGAACACCTGTGGTAGTTTACCTCCTCTGTGGAGAATTATAGCCTTTTTGTGAATGACCCTTTCTGTGAATGACCATGAAAATGTTGTGTATAGATATGGGATGATCTAATGTTTTTAATTGGAACAAAGTCAGGCTATGCCTGGCTCCTGCCTGGAGGAGGCAGAGGACCCATGTGTTATTTAGTGCTAGAAATGAGATGCAACAAATGTGTGTGTAGCAAATGACTCTAATAAGGGAAATCATTTAATATAGTAATCAAATGAATGCAGAAAGTAATGATTGTTAGTTAATAAAAAACATGTAACCATATGAGGTGATTACAGTGTTCTTTATGCATATAAAATGAAATAGTAATACTGTTGCCATCATTGAAGCAAGTTAGGACAGGATGACCCGCTGAAGGAGAGAAGGTGGAAAACAATTGCGGCCTACAATACCAATGAATAAGAAAGACATATTAATATGGATGTTATTACTGACATACTTGGGACAAGTGTTGCCCCCAATGACGGGGCCTACCAGAAAAACGTCCCAAGAAGGACCAGGATCCCCAGATGAACAATTATATGAAAGCATACTGCAGAATGGGTTCCCTACAATCAGCCTTGGAGATCTTGGTTGGCCTTTCCAATGAAGCTAACCTGAAACTAAATAATCCAGAAAGTGAATTCAGAAAGTACAGAGCACTTGACGGACTGTATTGAAGAAACTATGAATATGGACTTCCCAACGATGAATACGAGGCAAGATTCAGACAAAGAAGAGCAGCAAGCACAAAACTAAGAACCAGAGGAAGAAGAAGATCAGCAGGAACCGGCTACAGAATCTGAGGAAAGAGAAGAGGAAGTAGAAGGACAAGCGAAAGTAGGGGAAGAGCACACTGTGGCAGAAAAAGGGATTGAAGTGCCGCAGTAGAGCAGGAAAGCATAGAAAGTGAGACGGAAGTACATGTCACAGAGGAACAGGACCAGGAAGGTGAAGAAGGAGAAAGACAAGAAGAAAGTTATCATCCTGCTGAAACAGATACAGAAACAACTGAAGGACATGAAGCAGGCCAACAAGCGCAGTCATTCAATGAAGCGTTGTGGGACATGGAGAAAAGAATGGAAGCTCAAGGAGGTAATAGTGTGGATGATGCTGTTACTAACATATTTGGGACAGGTATTGCCTCCCATACAGGGCCTACCGGACAGGCGATTGAGGAAGGCCCAGACTCCCCAGGCGAGAGACCATCACGACGACCATGGTATGATGAATTTCCTACAATTGACATCTCAGACCTTCAATATTATTACCCCGAATGAGCAGAGACTAGATAACATAGCACGAGAAATCAGAAAGAAGCGAACGCCTGGATCACTAAACAAAGGTGAACCCGAAAAGCAAAGAATCTGGATAAGCAATTTGGCTAAGCAGAACAAACCGAAGAATCTGCCTCAAAAGACACCTGTCAAAATAATCACCCAAAGACTGAAAAAGCCAATACATTTAGAAAATGATATGGAACCCATAGAGTCAGCAGGAACAGAGGAACTATTACAATATGCAAATCAAAATGACTGGTATAAATGGGCCAGATATACAGCTAAGCAAACAAAAATAACAAACTGTGTAATGTGCTCACCCTCTCCATTGAAAAAATTGGTAGTAGTCCCGAATCAGTATGATTATAAGCATTGTGATGAGTATTATGCCAAAAAATTGTGGTAAAACAGGGAGAACATTGTTCTGCCCAGTAGAATGTTTGGTATTCTTGGGTCATCCGGAATATGATAAATATTATAAGATGATAGGGTGGGGAGATGAAGGCAGAAAATTAGACAAATACGTGTGGATAATGAGAAAAAAGAAAGCCCATTATCATATCAAATAAATCGTCAACTGGAGTATGAATGATTTAACAAAACTAAAGGAAAAACGAATGTAGGACAATTTAAGGGCAATTGCGCAGTAATATGGCATTTAGATGATGAAATGTTTTTTTGATAATGTGATTAGGTTTAGTGGACAGCAATATGCAACAGCGACATTAGGACAGCATTTTACTGCGAGCATAACTAGGCATTAGGAGACCAATTAGCAGCCACTAGTAAAATGGCATGGCAAAATCTTCAAGCACTGAATTGGTTATTAGCAGATAAAGGAGGAGTATGTGTTATATTAGGAGCAGATTGCTGTACATATATACCAAATAATACATCCCCAGAAGGAGCTTTTACCCAGGCAATGAAAAAACTGCATGACCTGAGAAAGGAAGTTAAATCTAATGTAGGGAGAGATCAGCGGTTTGGGCAATGGTTTGATGATCTTTTTGGTTCATGGAAGTCGGGGCTAATGAAAATAGGTATAATAATAGTTATAGGACTGACCCCATTTGCATTATTGTTTTGTTGTATTATACCCATTCTGAGATCAATTATGACTAGAACGGTGGCTAAGCAAATGGTAACTGTATCAATGATGCCAACGCAAACAAGTATAGCAACCAGACAACATACCATTGGGCCAGGATTGGATGAACTTGATGAGATTTATTGAGAAGCAATCAAGAAAATAACAATGTAAGGGGAATTTTATTTTTGAACACTTTTCTCATGTTTTTGATAGTAAGGGAGACAGCAAGACTATTGTACTTTCATTTTACATAACAAAATAGGTAGCAACTCAAGAAAGGAGTTAGAGGGTGTTTTGTTTGTTATTTTTGACATATTCCCCTATCACTCTCAATTTAACCAATTACTTATAATGATTAATGAAGTATATCTTTATTACAATGTACCTAATCAAGTAGATGTAGAATTGCTGATGATTAAGTTTAAGCAAAATATGGATGTGAAACAATTGCCAAGAGAAGACATGTGAGGAACATATGTGAAGAAAGGAGTGACGAGCACCTCAGTGCTTGGCTGCAAGAGCAAATAGACTCAACTGGTGGTTTAAAAACCCGTCGTCTGCTCCAACACACCACCAGATAGCGCTCCAGGCTACCGGAATTGTCTGTGAGTTCCTCTGGCAACGAAGGATGAATATTGCTATGTTACTTTTACTAGTGTTTTGTTAAGCATATATATATATATATCTTCTACATAATGAATAATCAATTGTACTCTACATCACGCAAGGCTTCACATTTGCATGCACATGCTTATTACAAATGAGTTTATTTTGTTACCCACTCGCAGGAACAGTGCTAGCTAAAGGACTGGGATCTTTTACTCCTTCCTAGTTAAGTGTGGATGGAGAGGTTTGGTCCCAAGTTCTGCAGAGTGCAGCCCCATAAAGATGGCATTGGATAGTGGACTGAGTAGCCTACTTTGGCTACATGATGAAATGGGACAGGCTAGCTTGTGTGACTGCACTCTGGTTTGAGGGAAATAGAGTGTGAGACTTTTTAAGTCTCAGAGGTGGGAATATATAGTATATTTTTCAATATTCTAGTATGTTTTTATATATTAAAATACATATATGAGTTTCCAGGCCTTTGTGTGACCCAGGAGAAAGCATGTGAGGTTACTAAAAGTGTTGATGCTGCAGAGAACACAAAAAATGGTATATGACCTTGAAAATCAGGTGTGTGAGCTAACAAAAACAAAATATGTATTTCTTCAAAAACAAAATGTGTTTCTGTTGGTCAGCAGTGTTCTGGCATGTAATCTTGACGATATCTCTTATCTCTTATACTTTTAAACAGTTATTATATGAATGATGTATTGTAAGCTGAATGTATGTTATCTTTGCAGCTGGTGTTTTGCTGCCATGATGTTTTGTCTTGATGAGCTAAAATCTGTGGAGCTTGCATTTTCTTTCATTAATCAAATGATAATGTGAAGTTACCAGCTGATGTATGTTTTTTTTTTAATAGATAAGCGGGGGATTTTCCACCAATATTTAATTAATGAAGGAGATAAAACATATTGGTGCTGAGGGAGAGAGACAAGGTCAATAATCCCATTGGTCAGAGATAGTGGGTAAAAGATAGCAAAAAGGTATATAACTGAGAACTTAGGAGGATAATGTCAGAACGGACAGCTGGCCGGTCTCATGTTTGTTGGTGTTCAATAAACTACAACTTTGGCATCTGGAACTCAAGACTCTGAGAGTTTTCTTACAACTTAGAGAGATTCATCGCGATATTCCACGACATTATCTGTGATAATTATTGATTTAAAGGATTAAAAAGCTAATGTTGATTATAATCAATGTTCTATTGATTTGAATAATTAGTAATTATCTTTGATAATTATTAATTATTGCTAATAACTAAACCCGCTCATACAAATGGACAAGTGTACACATGTTAAAACTTTTTATTTTTCTGTTATTGCAATTATCAGAAGACACATGACGTGATGCCCATCTGACTTGCCTGAGAATGGTTTCTTAACATTAATTGACCATGTTCTTGTCCGATTTACACTTCCTATGATGACAAGTGTGCCCATGCTTTGCTCTGCCATTCTTCTAAAGCCCCGTTGACTACCTGCCTGCTCTAAATATTGTATAATTTGATGCACGTGATGTGTGCACATTTATTCTACCTGGTAATTGATTTTTACAATTATTGTTTTGTTGTTGTAGTTGTTTTTCCCCCTGCATTCATTAATTAATCAAGAATGTTTCAGGATATTTTCTGACCACTTGCTCCCATCCACCTCTCATGCGATCACCATCCGCTCCCGCCTTCTACTGGAAATGTAATTGTGTGCCGCAAGAAATAACCTACGGGACTTCTGCTGGAATGCACCTCTACGTCCTTAATCAGTGCTTGAAGTGACAAACTAGTAAATTTTTTGTATCCCAAATAGACAAAATCTGTAACGCTGTAATCTTCTGCATATTTCATCATCTTACTATAGCCAAGAACCATTCATTCTTTCAGATATGAAATGTCTGACTACTTTCCCACATGATGTTTTGGGATGTGTATAACATCAATGTATGAATCATAAGTATTTTTTTTAAACATGCAGGGACATCTAATTTACTTTTCTTTATCATAATCATATCATGTGTTGGAGTTAAAATTAAATAACATTTTTTAAATATATTTGATGTATTTGGATTTTATGAGTATTTCCCAGGTTACGTTGCCCTATTACGGTACAAAAAAGTCAGAGTCATCAATATATCTGTTTTATTTCATGCAAAAAATTATGAGTTTCAGACTTCCCCTCTTATTTTAAAACATATCATATGTGTGTGTGTGTGTGTGTGTGTGAGAGAGATAGAGAGAGTGTGTGCGTATGTGTGTGTGGTCGGGTTCGGGAAAGGACATTTATTTAGGTTACAAACTGGTAATTACAAGGGTATTATGTTATAAATGTGGTTTATGAGGACATTTCTAGTGTCCCCATAATTCAATTTGCTAAAATACTAAACAATGCTTTTTTGAAAATGTAAAAATGCAGAAAGTTTTTTGTGAGGGTTAGGTTTAGGGGTAGGGTTAGGGGATAGAATCTATAGTTCGTACAGTATAAAAATCATTATGTCTATGGAGAGTCCATGTGTTTGTGTGTGTGTGTGTGTGTGTGTGTGTGTGTGTGTAACCAGTGCTGGGCAGATTACTTGTGAATTGTAATCAGATACTGATTAGAAATTCCATGACAAATAAATGAAGTCAGTAACGTAATCTTGTAGATTCAATTTTTGGGGGTAATCTAATCTGATTACTTTTGGATTACTTCCAACCTAATTGTATTTTATTTAATGTCACATGTATTTGAATAAGATAACCTTGTATCGTTTTAACATAAAAGTACAAGAAAGAAAATGTTTCCATTCCTTATTACAAAAAAAAGAGCCTCACCAAAAGAGCACCAAAAATAAGCATACAATAAACATTATATCTAACAGCAATGACAGTGCATGGCCAAAGTTTATTATTCGAAACACTGTGACATCAAGTTCATTTTAAGTAAATAAACCAATAGAAAAATTACGAACATTAGTCATAAAATCAGCATAAATTATTATAAATGAAAAAAAAATTAATGACCATAAAATCAACAGCAATGATGTTGCTAGGTATATCAGTGGTATGCTGATTCAGAATGAAAAATACAAAAGATTGAAAAAGAAGAGAATGATTAGGGTGATCAATTAATTATTAACAATTTACTGCTGCAAGAGGTCGGGAAAATATACCTTAGCAATGCTTTTACTGATTTGAAATGAAACTTGGTATATGGCATAACGTCTAGGTTACGGATGTAACCTCCGTTCCCTCCGAGGGCCCTGAGTCCGACTGATTCTAGCGGCTCAAAGGGGGGTCTCTGAAGGCCTGAGAGGACCACTGAGAGATCCCAGGAGGGGAACAGGCTCGGCCTGGAGGGTTTTAGCTTCCGGGTGCCTCTTAGGAACCTGATAACTAAGTGCTTACCCAAAGACTTGCCGTCTACTGTGTCGTGGTGGGCTGCGATAGCAACTACATACACCTTCAAGGTGGAGGGGGACAGCCTCCCCTCCAACCTCTCCTGCTGGAATGAAAAGTACTGTACACCTCTGTGGGTCTTCAGCCAGGGAAGAACACCAATTTGAGAACAAGCGCCACTTCAGGGCATAAAGTTGCCTGGTAGAAGGGGCTCTGGCTTGGTTGATCGTGTCTATGACAGCAGGTGGTACTAGATCGTCCGCATCCCGTCCAGGGGCCAGGCATGGAGGTTCCAGAGATCTGGGTGCGGATGCCAGAGTGTGCCCCATCCCTGAGAAAGAAGGTCCTTCCTCAGGGGGATTTTCCAGTGTGGGGCTGTCGAGAGGAGTTGAGATCCGCGAACCAAGTCCGAGTGGGCCAATAGGGAGCCCCTAGAATTACTTGTTCCCTGTCATCCCTGACCTTGCACAGCACCAGATGTGTTTGCCCTTAATTAGTGGGAGAAACTTCCTCAGGGCAAAAAGTACAGCCAACAACTCTAGGCAGTTGATGTGCCAGCGCAGCGGGGCCCCTATCCAATGGCCCGCGGCTATGTGCCCGTTGCACACGGCGCTCCAACCCAATTTGGAGGCATCTGTGGTGACCAGAACGCCTCGGGACACCTGCTGCAAGGGGACTCCTGTCTGTAGAAAGCAGAGGTCTGTCCAGGGTTTGAAAGTTTGGCGGCAGGCGATGAACACACGGTGCGTGCCGCGGTGCCATCCTCGTCTTGGGACTCGAGTCAGTGCTGAAGCAGTCTCATATGCATCAACCCCAGCGGCGTGACTGCCGCAGAGGATGCAATATGCCCCAGGAGCCTCTGGAAATGTTTTAAGGGGACCGCCGTGCCCAGCCTGAATGCAGTGAGGCATTTCAGCACTGACTGCGTGTGCTCGTTGGTGAGACAATATTGAGACGTGGAAGTAAACGTCCTTCAGGTCTACCGCTGCCAACCAATCTAGATGCCGGACGCAAGTTAGAATGTGTCTTTGTGCTCGACTCTGTGGCTGAGAGCTGGGCCCAGGTTGAGGCAGAGCTGTGTGTTTCTTAGGCGCCGCAGGGGGACGCCCTCGGCTGGCTGACAGGGCACGGCCTGCGCTGGAGGTGCGGTGGCGCATGATGTGAGATATTGCCTCTGTCTGCTTTTTCACCGCTGAGAACTGCTGGCCGAAGTCCTCTACAGTGGCTGTGAGCGGCATCCTTCATTTGCCATGTGCATCCTTCCTTTTCATCTCTCCCTAGCCTCATCCGTTGTGTGTGTGTGTGTGTGTCCAAATGTTCGCTCTTGTGAGGAAAGCCGCAATGCTCTGTATTGTTGTTGCAGTGATTCATGATGCATTCCATTCAACTCAGAGAGTCTGAATTTCCACCTTTCAACTGAGGAAAGTCCAACGGAATGACACTTTATATCGGATATCAAACTTGGAAACTAGCGGAAATCTTTGTTCATTTCGTCGCGATGCAGGTGTGTGTTAAGTCAAGCAGGGCAGGGAAGTTTATTCAGTGACGATCATTCACTTTTATTAAATAATATCTATTAACGAGTAAAAGTTCTTACATTAAATGATAATAAAGCATGTTTGGCAAACGTTTTGCAGAGACAGGTGTTCAAAACAAGGTAAATTACACTCTCTTTGTTTTGATTATTGTAATGATAGCATTGCGGCATCATATCAGTTTGCCATGAGAAGTCTCTGAAAATGAATGTACCCATCAAAGTCAGAACGTAATCAATCTTAAAATTTAAAATAAGCTCCATCTTTGACACGTTTGTGTTTAGTTGTCAGGTAATTGTCACTGGATTTCGAATTAAGTGAAAAGTCACAATATGTTCTATGATCACTATCAATCATCGTTTTCATGATTGATCATTGCTGCCACGTCCAAGTACCCAAGTCCTCGAGTACTCATGCCCATCCCTAATTCATACCAACTGTCTTCACATCAAAAACGCTCAACAAGCCCTCATTTGCTAACTGCAATTCATTCACAATCAGGGTCAGGGGGACACATGCCTTATCCTGGTCAGACCACCAGGCCAGCCCCACCATTTAGGCTCTGCGGGGGCTTTACCGGCTATCCCGAGAGCCCCCCTGTCTCATATTTCTGGACAGGAACGCCTAAAATCTCAAGGGCTCTCTCTTCCGAAGTGCAACAGGGGGTTCTCCCAATTAGAATGCGTGCGAGCTAACTCATGTTTATTTGATTCATGGTCTCCCCCTTCGAAGCATAGTGAGGACTCACCCGGTTTTGTATGAATTGAGGGCCCCGCATATTGTCTGGAGGGGGGGCCAGGACGTATCCATTCGGAGCGATCCTGCCAGACAACTGGGGTGACCATAGTCTTCTCCTAGTCTTCTCACAACGTTTTTTTGCATGAGCCCACCTGTCAAACAACCTGGAGGGAGACATAAAGTGTCCTGCCCTTCCCCCACATTAGGGAGTAACGATCCCTGCAGCCGATACCAGCACTGTCCCTTCTGTGCTTTAAACTGAATTCACTCTCCTCCTATCCTACGTTTCATTAACTTGCAAACTACTGAAGCTCATGTTTCGTACAGCTTGAAGCATAAACTCTGACTTCTGAAAAAGAAGGAAACTGAGGGAAACTGAGAGTGAACAACAGCCAAGATAAAATAAACAAAATAAACTATGCAGAAAGTACATCAAATAAATAAATACAGCATATAATTTGTAACAGCAAATGCAGTGAAAAGTAAAAATAGTGGGGGTCAAGGAAACTAATCTAGTCAAGTAGTGAATCAATTAGCTTTTAGAAGGTACCATTTATAGTTCAAATAAATTATCTCTAAGAAAATCTATTAAGTACAACCCAGTTAAATAAAAACGAAAATCTGTGATTTTAGATATACATACTGTAAAGGCACCAGAGAATAATTAATAATAACCTTCCATAAATATCACTAAGGTGGTCTTACTTTATCAATTAAGTACATTAACTCCAATAGGCTCCATCTATTGCCCACATTACTGCAGCTGGATCACGCATATTTATATCATGAAGTCAAGAATATCACGGAAACCACTAAGATATGTAAATCTGTAATAAAACTACCTCTATAAGTATTCTCAGTCAGAGAATACTTATTGCAAGTAAGGACAGACTGAAATTCTGCAGGAAGTACAAGGATTGGACAGCAGAGGACTGGTGCAAAGTTATAATCTCTGATGAAGCCCCCTTCCAACTGTTTGGGACATCTGTAAAATCGATAGTCTGGAGAAGAAAAGGTGAATGCTACCATGAGTCCTGTGTTGTGCCAACAGCAAAGCATCCTGAGACCATCCATGTGTGGGTATGCTTTTCATTCAAGGGAGTTGGCTCTCTCACAATTCTGCCCAAAAATACGGCCATGAATAACGTCTAGGTTACGTCTAGGTCCCCGATGGAGGGAACGAGACGTTGTGTCAGAGAAGCGACACTAGGGGTCTCTCTTGAGCGCCGATATATACCTCTGTTCTATGAAAAAAGGCCAATGAGAAGTTGGCAGACGGTATTTGCATATCCCGCTCCCGGACATACGGGTATTTAAGCGGGTCGAATAAGGGAGTTCATTCAGGATTTTTCTGAGGAGCCGGAAATGGTCCGGCCACAACAGTGGCTCGGCTCAGCGACGTGGCAGGGAAGACACAACGTCTCGTTCCCTCCATCGGGGAACGGAGGTTACATACGTAACCTAGACGTTCCCCTTCTGTCACTCTTTCCACGTTGTGTCAGAGAAGCGACACTAGGGGTCCACTTTTAAACGTGCCATGCACTGAGCCGTGTACATGAACTGCTGATACAGGAGCACCAAGGGGACGAGTATTTTGGATGTACCCGGCGGGGCTTCACAGCGGTGCGGAACAGGTAATGCAGTGTCGGGAGGCAGTGAGCAGCCCGAGGCTCTGGTGCTGAGAATAGACTCAAAGCACTTACCTTGCTCCACGCACCCGGCAGGGGGCGGGTTCGTGACTGAGGAGGAGGTCTGGTGTTGGCGTCGTCTGGACTCGTCTGAACCGGCCGGGGACACCGCGTTCAAGAAGCCGGGACTGTTGAGATCTGAAAGCAAAATGCAGTGGGAACGGCATTTGCGGACCAGATGACCCAGAGACAAAGGAAATAGCTCTTTTATTGAGAATTTGGGTACCGCAACCCTTGTTAGGGGGTGCGGCAAATTAAAAAACACAAGATTCTCCTCCCGGCCCTCCACCGGGGGACGGAGCGGTCTTAACACCTCCGGAGCTAACGTCTTGGACTCTGGGTGGACCGGGAAAAACGGGACCGGGGTGGGGCGAGGCATTGAGTTGCACCAGACCCCAGGAACCAGTCGTCCAGCCGTGATGGCTGTGGGGAGGATGGAGGGTTCCAATCCAAGCCCACGCTAGTGGCTGCCCGGGAAAGCATGTCGGTCATCTGCGCGTCGGCCTCAGCCTGGGCGTGCAGGCCCGAAAGCGGCAGCCCAGGGGAGTCCTCAGCGGCAGACACTGTGCCCTCCGATGCAGCGGCGAGCTCATCCGCTTCTGTATCTAGAGGATAGGCAGACTAGCTGTAAGCCAGTTGCCTCGAGCATGGTCGGGAGTCAACGAGTGTGCCGGGGTGTGGGTGGTCCAAGGGGCGTACCCGGCGGAGCTGCACCCGCTGCCATCCCCAAATCGCCTCCATCGCCAACCGCATCGTCCTCAATCCCGTGGGAAGAAGGAGCAATGCGGGGGGGCGGCTGGAGTGGCTTGCTTACAGTTGTAAGCGAGCCGCGACCGCAACGTTGTCATGGTCATGTTCTCGCAGTGAGAACATTTGCGAAACACAAAATTTATGTCACTGCCAATACTTCTGGCCATGGCTGTACACTGCATGTTTATTTGACACAGAACAAACAGTGGCCAAGCGTAAATCTATTGCCTCGACACACTTCCCATTTTAAGTACTTCTTTTAGGGATGTTCATTACCCAAACAATCTGTCCCTGCTGCTTAACTCTTGCTGGCTATTTGCACTATAACAATTTTCTGCCATTTCCCGTAAAGTTCACAAACAACATCTGATACCAAATACAAAGCCAGTCTAGACCAAAATGCCACAGAGGACTAAAATAAATTGTTGATAAATTGTTATGATTAACACTGGATGAGTTTAGAAAAAGAGAGTTTGGTGAATGAAATTCACATACTCTTTAGCTTTGAAGTAAATAACATTTAACAGTATAATGTATAAACTGCCACGAGCCATATAATAAAGGACAGAGATCTCCACCCAACTCAGACTCAAAAAGTTATGACAAATCCAGACCACCTGGCCTTCCTGCAACATGTCATCAAAAACAATGCAACAAGAATTTGAAAGATAGCACTTCTAAACAAAAACAAAACTATCTTTGCCCCCTGAATATCCTGATTTCCCTGCTTTTCCTATTACATCATCTCCATTTATAGAGAATTTGTCTAACTGTTGACAGATTAACATTTAAGCTCTTCAAGATAACTGTAACCTTTTCCAGCTTTATGCAAATCAACAATTCTAGATCAAAGGTCTTCTAAGATCTCTTTTTTGCAAGGCATGGTCCATGTCAGCAGATGCTTCTTGTGAATAGCAAACCGAAAATGTGTGAGTGCTTTTTATAAGTCAAAATAGCTTTAACCTACACCTCCAATCTCTGTATGTTATTAACAGCTGAGAAAGAAGTACTTCAACAAATGCAGTACATACTCTGAAAGTATGCAAATTCGGAGACAGCAGCTTGAGATGATGCATTATTCTGCTGAAAAAAGGGATTTGGTTTGTTTAGTTTGAACAACAACTGTAACAACTGTACATACCCAAGCAGGTGTATGTAAATAAGTTAATAGTGCCTTGTGTAATTGTCTTTTATCAAACACCTTGTGTCATGTGTGAAGTTGGGTTTTTGTGATGTTAGAACTGGATGAGTCTTCTCGCTGTGTCTGGGTCACACATCACCGCACTCCATCTGTCCTGTGATCGTTAATCACCACAGTTGACATGTGTTAGCCTAGCCATATTAAACAGAGATTTAAAACAAAAACAAAAATGTCCCCTGGGATCACTTAAACAAATACCTGCTGACAAAAGGACATCTTTACAAAGCTATTAAATTAATGTACACATCCATTGTGAATGACCAATGATCTTATCAATATTTTCAAACATTTATCACTGGCGGGACGGAGCAGTGCTTTTTCAGATGGGAGTGTCCATATTCATCTACAGTTATACATTGATAGAAGCCAGATGATTTTCAGCAAAAGATTACAACAGGTTTTAACCATGGCAAGAGGTCGTAAAGCAATGAGCATTGGAGTCAATAACATTTGCCAAGATCATCATCTTTCTTTGTGGTAAGCAACATTCCTATCAAACAAACATAGCTCTAACCCTAACCATGCCAGTCCTAACCTTAAAATCATATGGAAATGATTGACTGGTAAGAATGTTGTTCATGCCGCAACCACGGCACTAAACCCAATCCTCTGACTGTTTGATAAGAATTATAATCCAGCCCGGTTTACTACACTGTACTCTACAGAACAAAAAAATATATAATATGTTGCTTTTTGAATGCTGGTCCACAACATGGGATGCTGCCATGCAGGTATTCCAAAATGGCTTTTTGATTAATTTAACAAAAAAACAAAAACAAAAAAAAAACATACTGGTTAACCAGCACCAAACCTGTACTAACCAGCATAAACAACATGCTGGTCTTTTCAGCAATGTAACATACGGGTGAAACTCGAAAAATTAGAATATTGTGCAAAAGTTCATTAATTTCAGTAATTCAACTTAAAAGGTGAAACTAATATAGTATATAGACTCATTACAAGCAAAGTAAGATATTTCAAGCCTTTATTTGATATAATTTTGATGATTACAGCTTATGAAAACCCCAAATTCAGAATCTCAGAAAATTAGAATATTACATGAAATCAATAAAAAAAAAGGATTTTAAATACAGAAATGTCGGCCCTCTGAAAAGTATAATCATGCATATGTACTCAGTACTTGGTTTGGGCCCCTTTTGCATTAATTACTGCCTCAATGCGGCGTGGCATGGATGCTATCAGCCTGTGGCACTGCTGAGGTGTTATGGAAGACCAAGATGCTTCAATAGCGGCCTTCAGCTCTTCTGCATTGTTTGGTCTCATGTCTCTCATCTTTCTCTTGGCAATGCCCCATAGATTCTCTATGGGGTTCAGGTCAGGCGAGTTTGCTGGCCAATCAAGCACAGTAATACCATGGTCATTGAACCAGGTTTTGGTACTTTTGGCAGTGTGGGCAGGTGCCAAGTCCTGCTGGAAAATGAAGTCAGCATCTCCATAAAGCTTGTCTGCTGAAGGAAGCATGAAGTGCTCTAAAATGTCCCGGTAGACGGCTGCGTTGACTCTGGACTTAATAAAGCACAGTGGACCAACACCAGCCGATGACATGGCTCCCCAAACCAACACAGACTGTGGAAACTTCACACTGGACTTCAAGCATCTTGGATTGTGTGCCTCTCCATTCTTCCTCCAGACTCTGGGACCTTGGTTTCCAAATGAGATGCGAAATTTGCTCTCATCAGAAAAGAGGACTTTGGACCACTGAGCAACAGACCAGTTCTTTTTTTCTTTAGCCCAGGTAAGACGTTCGACATTTGAAGCCCATGTCCAGGACCCGTCTGTGTGTGGTGGCTCTTGATGCAGTAACTCCAGCCTCAGTCCACTCCTTGTGAAGCTCCCCCACACATTTGAATGGCCTTTTCCTGACAATCCTCTCCAGGCTACAGTCATCCCTGCTGCTTGTGCACCTTTTTCTTCCACACTTTTCCCTTCCACTTAACTTTCTATTAATGTGCTTTGATACAGCACTTTGAGAACATCCAACTTCTTTTGCAGTTACCTTTTGAGGCTTTCCCTCCTTGTGGAGGGTGTCAATGATGGTTTTCTGCACAACTGTCAGGTCAGCAGTCTTCCCCATGATTGTGAATTCAACTGAACCAGACTGAGAGACCATTTAAAGGCTCAGGAACCCTTTGCAGGTGTTTAGCTGATTAGAGTGTGACACTTTGAGCCTACAATACTGAACCTTTTCACAATATTCTAATTTTCTGAGATTTTGAATTTGGGGTTTTCATAAGCTGTAAGCCATAATCATCAAAATTATATCAAATAAAGGCTTGAAATATCTTACTTTGCTTGTAATGAGTCTATATAATATATTAGTTTCACCTTTTAAGTTGAATTACTGAAATTAATGAACTTTTGCACGATATTCTAATTTTTCGAGTTTCACCTGTAACCGTAACCCAAAACCTAACCATCTTATTGCTTTATAGGAATGTTGTTTATGACCCAACCCTGGTATTACCTTAACCTAACCCTCCCCTAATTATTTGATAGAAATGTTGTTTAAGCTGCAACACCAGAATAAACATAAATAGATCCTAAAACATGGAACATGTTTTAATCGGCTTAATCACAGTAAGCATCTTGGTTAGCCTGAGCCACATAAACTGAAGCTTTCATATTTCCCTTCGGGACATGTTCACGTTTTCACTGTAATAATTACTAGAAATGTTTCCAATCCTTATTGACAAATTCATCCAGATCAGACAAGAGCCCTTAAAGGGATAGTTCACCCAAAAATGAAAATTCTCTCATCATTTACTCACCCTTATGCCATCCCAGATGTGTATGACTTCCTTTCTTCTGCAGAACACAAGATTTTTAGAAGAATTTCTCAGCTCTTTTAGTCCATAAAGTGCAAGTGAATGGGTGCCAACATTTTAAAGCTAAAAAAAAATCATACAAGTCAGCATAAATGTAATCTATAAAATTCCAGTGGTTAAATCCATATCTTCAGAAGCAATGTGATATGAGAATGTGTGGATGGGAAACAGATCACCTTCACATTCTTCTTCTTGCGCTTTTGGTGATTCACATTCCTTTCTGCATATCGCATTCTGCTGGGCTGGGAGAAGAACTAGCAAAAAATTACTTAAGTATTGATCTGTTTTTCTATGTTGTGAGACCCAAGCTATCAAATCCTTCCATGTTTATTCGTACAGCAATTCATTATATGGTCCAGCAAAACAACATTCCACTATACCCTCCAATGAAATAGTTATTTACCCTTTCTGGGGTAACATACATGTTTGAGTACAGAAATAGGAAACACATTCCCTGAACAGCTGTAGCTGCGTTTTGTGATGACGCAGCAAGCACATCAACAAGAGAAGTTTAAAAGAGGCCTTTATTATTCCACACCCATCATCATGTCCAGTGTCATATGGGTTCCCTTCAGACACGCAAACGCATCGTAGTTATGCGAAAATTCCGCAGTCGTCACTATAAATCAATAAAGGCTGGTCCTCCTCGAACCATCATGTCCCTTATGAGACGTCTGACATGGCAGAGCATTTCCTGCAACTTCATTATTCCAGCCAGACTTATCCCCGGGTTTTCAATGTAATCTCTGTCTCCCTCCCTCATTTCGCAAGAGTTCCACAGATCCTCTTCTACTGGCACATCCGAGGTATACCGGAATTCACAATGAAGATGCTTGGCCGCCGGTCTCCCCAATCGTACCCGAAATGGTCAACCTAACCCAAATCATCAAACAAGCTCAACTCTCCATCAGCCATAAGTTCTCATGCATATCTGGCGGTGGTTGGTGGCTCTCTCCCAGAACATCCGATTCAATTCAAGCATGCCCACTGTTTGCAAGGATAGCGCATAAGACGTCTACCCCCCTTGCCAGGGCTTCCATAATCTCAAGCATGGTTCATTTGCATGGTATTGCACAAGCCAGCCACCCTCGCTGGAAAGCTGGCACCATAATGGGATATCCTTCAACAGGGTATTGCACGACAACATCGCCATTTTTTGTAAAAATTCCACTTCCCTCATTGGAGGATGTTCATAGTTAAATGTTTTCTTTCAGCAAAGGGATTGCACGCAACGTCGCCATTATTGTATGGCTTTACATACGTTGTCCATCTTCGGCAAAGATACCCAAACAACTCTTCCCTCGTCGGAGGGTTTTCATATCAATGTCATCTTTTAGCGAAGGGACTGCAGGCATAACGTTAGGCTACATATTACGCTGCTCTTCTTAGGCAAAGATTCTGAGTAACCAGGGGCCTCGACGGAGAGCCCAAAATCACACTCTTTAAAAAAAAAATATATATATATATATATATATATATATATATATATATATATATATATATATATATATATTTTTTTTTTTTTAAACTGCTTCCTATTGCAAAGGCGTCACACAACCATGCCAGAGATATTGCAAATTTCATGTCAAATTCAGATGCTCACATCTATTATTTTTTCTTCTTCTCCAGAATGAATGCCTAACACAAGACCTGGTTTGTACCAAACTGGATCATCTCTTTTGGGGGTAGTGTTCTACTTTCTCTCTCTTTTGGGGGTAGGCTCCTCGCCCCTGCCTCCTATCTCCGGCAGGATATGATGGTTCCAAGTACAACTCCCTCGGACTGCCAGACTACGCCAAAAAGAGACATTACTTTTCTGTTTTACATTAATCAAATAAATGGCATCTTAAACCTCACTCAAGCCTGCATGTTTTCCCGATAGAAATATTTCTCTGTTGAAGGCGTGGCAGGATGAGAAGCAAATGGTTGAGTTCGGAATGGTATACTAACATACTATTACTAATTCCATACAAAGATATGGCATAAATAAGTATACAATATCAATCCAGTCTCATGAGAAGTTGTAATAATATTACAAGATGGTGAAATCGCACAGACTGGCTTGTACAAAAATGTAAGCCTTTTACTTCCATAGAGAAAAAGAAACAAACTGACTAACACTATGTAAGAAATAGAAATGTTATTTCTATCTCAGCTGTCCAAGAGAGATGCTGAGTTGCTACATTCCTTTCTGTATGCATTATCTAACATCTGTTTCATATTAACTTGGAGTTGTAAGGAGCCCCCTCCTTTTCTTTCTCTGTGTATACATTGTGTTGTGTGTAGATTGTAATAGTGTGTATGGCAGAGGTCCGAAGGCTCTCAAGGAATATAGGAGCCTTTACCATATGGAATTGTTATCTATGAGGTAATGTGTGCTCTGATTGGTTAGAATTGTGAACTCCCTTCACTATTGTAGTATATCTGTGTATGCCACACATAAGAAGAGTTGAGCTACTTTCGCTCCCCAACGTTGGATGCTTTGTACTGATTCAGTCACGACTCAATAAAAGACGGAGAGAAAAGGCACTGCTATCGTTTAGAAGACTTTTATTTCTAACACACTATTATTACAGTTTTTCCTAAGTTAAACCCCCAAACCCAAACCTAAACCTAACCATGATATAAATAGCAAAATAACTTTTGTGTACCACAGAAGAAAACATTGTGTTCCAGGTTATTGACATACATCAGTCATTTATATTGCAAAAATAAATATGGAATGAGTAACCAAATTTATTCACAGACATTTACTTTCTTAAATAAAGTGTTGGATATAAGACTAGTTTCAATTTGATGCCTGTCATGTATTGATTTATTTTATAGTTTTTTCTCTGTAAGAATAAAAGTTGGACCCCGTATGTGTCAACTCATATGATATGTCATGATTTCACCATCTCGTACAAATTATTACAGGTTGTCATGAGACCATGTGAGTTGTATGGTAGCATGCCATTCCGAACTCAAGTCAGTGTGAAACCCCCATGTGTTATGTATGAAGGATGGACAAACCAAGCAACTTGCCATTTGTCGATAATGGGAATTTGCATGCAAAAGTGCACCAAACTTTAAGCCCATGGGAAATGTGCATGGGAAATTCTTCGCCACTGGATGTCCATCAAGGGAAGTTCCTGACCACATGGATTCCCAATGTGATGGCTGAATTTCATCAAGGGAGAATGTAATCTAGTTTTAAGGGGTATGTAAATTTACGAGGACAATTACTACACATGTCAGCATTGATAAACTCTGCATCCCATCTCTCTTTCAGGATCTCATTTTATGCCATCTTTCACATGCAGGCCTCGTGGTGATTTGAATGTGTTTTAATGCATGTGAACGGCCCGGAAGAGCTGCTGTGAGCTGTTAATTACCAGCCACTGTGAACATCAGTCAGTCTAATGAGAGGAACTTTCGCCCAACATCCAGCGTGCATATTAACACTATAATCAGCAAACCCACAGCACACAACCACCAGGACCTAACTACCACCTGCTCCACATTAAAACCACAGTATAAATGGTGATTTTGAAAACATGTGTTTGAAATGGCTGTAATGAGGTTACAGTGTGGATCTGAGGGTTTTTTAAAGGGTGGTATGAGGCGATGTAGGGCGATCAGACCATCTGATTGAAGTTCATTTTGTTAAAGCAGCTGTGGACTCGCACAAAAGGGTCATGTTTTAGATTATATTATTAATATATTTCATAGAACAGTAGTTCCCAATCTTTTTACTGTGGCCCCCCAAACATACATCCTTTTGTGTATCTACTCTCTAACGCATAGATAACATTCACACAAGGAATTTTTTAAATATGTATATTTAATGAGCCCATATTATGCTTATTTACAGGATCATGATTTTATTTTGGGGGTCTACTAGAGTAGGTTTACATCCTTTAATATTTCAAAAATAAAACTTTTTTTTTGTCATAATGTACATTTCTAACCTATTTTCATCCTCTGGCTCAAATGCTCTGATTTAGGTCCTGTCTCTTTCAAGCCCCCCTTTCTGAAAAGCCCAGTCTATTCTGATTGGTCAGCTGGCCCAGTCTATTTTGATTGGTCAACCCTCTAGAGCGCATGTCGGAAATGTAACACCCCTTACCATAACTGAGTTTCAGGGATCTTTAACAGCTGTAAACACTATTGTAACTACAGTAACAATGGCATCGGTTTTTGCCGTACTAGTTAGAGTCTGATCGACCTGAACCACCTTCACAAGCACGACTTGAGCAGGACATTTCACAGTGGTAAGTTTGAATTTTGTAGCTTTCTTACAAGTACACTGTTGATTATTGTGAACCTGACGAAGTTTCATGTACGACACGTAGTGCATCTAGGCTTACTCCCTCATTATCGGGCGTATTAGAGAGTTAGTGAGCAAGTTAGCCGTAACATTACAGCTTGTAATTATATAATTATATAAGACTCTTGAGATTTACCAATTTGTTACACAGTTTTAGGTAAAAGCTGGCCCACAGCTGAATAGTAAACCTTTACCAAAACAATAACGTTACATAGCAAGTTATCCAGGCACTACCGTGGATGGCAGATGTAAAATTACCATTTGTAAAAAATGTATCCATCTCCAGACTTGAACATTATTCATGAGAGTAAGAACGACAAATAATCTGCATAATTCTACACAATTGTAGGTAAAAGTGGGCCCGCAGCTGATTAGCAAAACTATTTCAACACAATAACATTAGCTATCAGGTTAGCAAAGGCCTACAGCTGTGCACTGGATGTACACCGTAGCTACCACACAAAACTCTGCATTTGAACATCCACAAATAATCAAGCATACTTACAGGCTGTGATCCTGCACCATCTTTCAGGAGTACCATCTTGAAAATACAGCATTGGTTGTGTTTGTACTGCTAAATTATATACATTTTAACCACTGATTCTTCAATTCGTCTGCCTTTGAAAGTCTAAACAAAGAAGTTTTGCGTTTGAGGTGAAGAAAACAGCATCTTCTCGACATGGCGACAACACAAACCCAACTCATCTTGGCGGGCGGACCAAAGTAGCCCTTAGGTGGGAATTATGCAAATGTGATACATAGTGACGTAAATACTTTAAGGAAGAAATGGCTGGACTACAATCCAGCCGTTTCATGTTGTTCTTGAGCAGTGTTGCCTGTGGAAGAGAAGAACTCCCTTTTTTGTGGACTTTGTACTTTGTAACTTTGCAGACCTTTTACAAACAGCTATATTAGACACTAAAGGATAGGTAAAATCCCAAAAAGCACAATAGGGCATCTTTATGACAATTATCTTTGTAAAACAACTCCCTTATATTAAACATGTTATATTGGTAATTGTTTAGTACAAATTGAATAAATGGCTTTCCGATTGAGATGGGTATGCTAGATATAACTGCATAACTTGAAAACTCCCCCCTCATCACATTGCGGTACACAAGAATAGTGTGCGGTTCTGTGCCTGAATTGCACATTACTGTAGGTACGTCATTGTCGGCCGACTTTGAGCATAGCGGGTAAGTGTCTGTGCAATTGCGCAATCAGCTCAAGGTGCTTTTTTATGTCACATTGTCAAGGTTCAGCTCATTTGCAGAAAAAAACATCATGCAGTAAAAACGTTTGGTTACGTATGTAACCTCCGTTCCCCGAGGGAGGGAACGACACGTTGTGTCGGAGAAGCGACACTAGGGGTCTCTCTTGAGCGCCGATAGCCACCTCTGATCTATGAAAAAAGGCCAATGAGAGTTGGCAGCCAGTATTTGCATGTCCCGCCCCCGGACATACGGGTATTTAAGCGGCGCAAATACGGGAGTTCATTCAGGATTTTTCTGAGGAGCCGGGAATAGTCCGGCCACAACAGTGGCTCGGTTCAGCGACGTGGCGGAGGAAAGACACAACGTGTCGTTCCTCTCCTCGGGGCACGGAGGTTACATACGTAACCAAACGTTCCCCTTCTGTCGCTCTCTCCACGTTGTGTCGGAGAAGCGACACTAGGGGACCCATTCCAATGTTGCCATGCACTGAACCGTGTACGTGAACCGCCGATACAGAGGCGGGCAGGGATTTCATCCAGTGCCGCGCATCGTCTGTACCTGGCTGCACGTACCCTTC
This sequence comes from Xyrauchen texanus, assembly GCF_025860055.1. Classification (NCBI taxonomy): domain Eukaryota; kingdom Metazoa; phylum Chordata; class Actinopteri; order Cypriniformes; family Catostomidae; genus Xyrauchen; species Xyrauchen texanus. Next base: position 2,606,636 of record NC_068320.1, read on the forward strand.
CCCAATGCCCCATAAGAACATCGAGATCCTTCTAGTTACCCTGGGAGGGGAACAAGGCGATGTTTGCCAACATGGGAACGGGCCAGCCTGGCTGGGCCTCTTTTCTCTCTATGTTTCTCGCATAGAGCAATCACGGCCGGGGCCCTTACACGCATATAGGGAAGGGGGTCTTACCCAGACCATGCGGAGACCACACCTGCCCTTTTTCTTGGGGAGGAAAAGTGGTAGACACGTCACACAGCCGTCTTAGGGCTCGTGTGGAAAGTATGGTGCGGTGGTAGATCCAGCCTCAAAAGGGGGGAGTTGCTACAGCACGGCGACCGGGGCAGCTGTAACTGCCTAAGGGAGACACGGGGGTCCGCTCGTAAGGGGACCAGTACAGGGTAGCCAACAGGGTACCGCAGTGGCTTGGGTCGGCGAGTTCCTCCGCTGAACCGCGGACCCGGAGGGCTGGGGAGGAATCGACCAGGGTCCCGACTCGGAGTGGGGCGCCCTGGGAAAAAAGGCGCACTACTTTACCTTGACGTCAGGAAAAGGGCGCTGGGCACAAGCGATCCACCCGGCCGGTTGTTACCTACGTGTTACCAAGTTCTACGGGCTCGGACCTGAGAAAACACGAGATGCAACCGACTCAACGCGGAGGTTGTAAAACCTCGCGAAGGTATTGGGTGTTGCCCAACCCGTGGCTCTACAGATGTCTGCTAGGGAGGTGCCCTTGGCCAGTGCCCACGAGGACGCAACACCCCTTGTTGAGTGAGCTCAGACCCGCAAGGGTAGGGGCACGGCCTGGGTGTGATAAGCCAGTGTGATGGCGTAGACAACCCAGTGGGCGAGCCTCTGTTTGGAGACGGCATTCCCTTTCTGCCGTCCCCCAAAGCAGACAAAGAGCTGCTCAGAGCGTCTGGTGCTCTGTGTGCGGTCCAGGTAAATGCGCAGGGCACGCACTGGACATAGCAACGAAAGGGCTGGGTCTGCCTCCTCCCAGGGCAGCGCTTGCAGGTTCACTACCTGATCTCGGAAGGGTGTGGTAGGAACCTTGGGCACATAGCCCGGTCGCGGTCTTAGGATCACAGACGTATCCGCCGGACCGAACTCCAGGCAAGTGTCGCTGACAGAGAACGCTTGCAGGTCCCCGACCCTCTTGATAGAGGCGAGCGCGATCAGCAGGGCCATCTTAAGAGAGAGGGCCCTGAGTCCAATTGATTCAAGCGGCTCGAAGGGAGGTCTCTGGAGTCCTGCCAAGACTACCGAGAGATCCCGGGAGGGAACTAGGCCTGGCTGGGAGGGATTCAACCTCCGGGCGCCTCTCAGGAACCTGAGGATCAGGTCGTGCTTACCCAAAGACTTGCCGTCTACAGGATAGTGGTGGGCGGCAATGGCGGCAACATACACCTTGAGGGTGGACGGGGACAGCCTCCTGTCCAGTCTCTCCTGTAGGAACAGGAGCACTGACTTGATCGCGCATCTCTGCGGGTCTTCGGTTCGGGAAGAACACCAATCTGCGAACGAGCGCCACTTTAGAGCGTAAAGGTGCCTGGTAGAGGGGGCTCTGGCTTGGTTGATTGTATTCACAACGGTCGCCGGTAAGCCGGCTAGCTCTTCCGCATCCCGTCCAGGGACCAGACGTGGAGGTTCCAGAGATCTGGGCGCGGGTGCCAGAGCGTGCCCCGTCCCTGAGAGAGGAGGTCCTTTCTCAGGGGAATTTGCCAGGGAGGAGCTGTCGCGAGAAGTCTGAGTTCCGAGAACCAAGTCCGAGTGGGCCAGTAGGGGGCCACTAACGTGACTTGAGTTGCTGCTGGCTCCATAGGTGGAGACGGCGGGCGAGTTGTGACATGTGGCGGGAGCGTACGGAGATTTATGTAAGCCACCACCGTGGTGCTGTCCGATCTCACGAGGATGTGTTTGTCCCGAACTAACGGGAGGAACTTCCTGAGAGCAAGAAGGACGGTCAGCAACTCCAGGCAGTTGATGTGCCAAAGCAGCGGGGCCCCTTTCCAACGGCCCGCTGCTGCGTGCCCGCTGCACACGGCACCCCACCCGGACCGGGAGGCGGCGGGACGCATCAGGACACCTGCTGCAGGGGCACTCCTGCCCGTAAAAAGCAGAGGTCTGTCCAGGGTCGGAGTGTTTTGAGGCAGGCGGGGGTGATCCTTACCCGATGCGTTCCGTGGTGCCATGCTTGTCTCGGGACTCGAGTCTGGAGCCAGTGCTGGAGTGGTCTCATATGCATCAACCCCAGCGGCGCGACCGCCGCGGAGGACGCCATATGCCCCAGGAGCCTCTGGAAAAGTTTTAGAGGGACCACTGTGCCTGGCTTGAAGGAAGCGAGGCAGTCCAGCACCGACTGAGCACGCTCGCTCGTGAGACGTGCTGTCATTGAGACTGAGTCTAACTCCAACCCGAGAAAAGAGATGCTCTGAACCGGAGTGAGCTTGCTCTTTTCCCAGTTGACCTGAAGCCCCAAGCGGCTGAGGTGCCGGAGCACCTGGTCTCTGTGTGTGCATAGTAACTCTCGAGAGTGTGCTAGGATGAGCCAGTTGTCGAGGTAGTTGAGAATGCGGATGCCGGCTACTCTTAGCGGGGCAAGGGCCGCCTCTGCGACCTTCGTGAAGACGTGAGGGGACAGAGACAGGCCGAAGGGGAGGACTTTGTACTGAAACGCCTGGCCGTCGAACGCGAACCGTAAGAAGGGTCGGTGTCGTGGCAGAATTGAGACGTGGAAGTACGCGTCCTTCAGGTCTACCGCTGCGAACCAATCTAGATGCTGAACACCAGACAGAATATTTCTCTGCATGAGCATTTTGAACGGGAGTTTTAACAAGGCCCGATTGAAAACTTGCAGGTCCAGGATTGGTCGTAAGCCGCCACCTTTCTTGGGTACAATGAAGCAAGGGCTGTAGAAACCCTTCCTCATTTCGGTTGGAGGGACGGGCTCTACCGTGCCCTTGGCTAAGAGGGTCGCGATTTCTGTGCGCAGGGAACTGGCATGCTCGCCGTGTACTGCGGAAAAGCGGATGCCCCTGAAGGGGGGCGGGAGCCGGGCAAACTGAATTGTGTAACCGAGTCGAATGGTCCGGTGCAGCCAGCGTGATGCGTTGGGAAGCGAAAGCCACGCTTCCCAGCTCTGCGCTAGGGGCACCAAAGGGACGAGTATTTTGGACGTACCCGGCGGGGCCTCGCAGCGGGGCGGAACAGGTAATGCAGCGTCAGGCGGCTTCGTTGCGGCCTGAGGCTGAGGTGCTGAGAATAGACTCAAAGCACTTACCTTGCTCCGCGCGCCCGGCAGGGGGCTGGTTCGTGACTGAGGAGGAGGTCTGATGTTGGCGTCCTCTGGACTCGTCTGAACTGGCCGGCCGGGGGACAGTCATGGGCAGGCGGAAGGCGGGATCGCCGCGTCCGGTGTACCGGGACTGTCATAATCTGAAAGCAGATTGCCGTGAGAACGGCATTTGCGGGCCAGGTGACCCAGAGGCAAAGGAAATAGCTCTTTTATTGAGAATGTGGGTACCACAGCCCCCGTCAGGGGGTGTGGCAAATAAAAAAACAAAGGATTCTCCTCCCGGCCCTCCACCGGGGGACGGAGCGGTCTTACCACCTCCGGAGCTAACGTCTTCGGCTCTGGGTCGACTGTCTCAGGAACGCTTGGGAGCCTTCCGGGTCCTAGAGGGGGTTCGTGAGACAGGGGGCATGCGCCGCCTGCGGGGTGCTCGATGCTGGGGCTGAGAGCTGGGCCCGGGTTGAGGCGGTGCAGGAGCTGGTTTCTTCGCCGCAAGGGGACACCCTCGGCGAGCAGACGGGGCAGGGCCCGTAGTGGCAGGTGTGCGGCGGGGCATGATGTGAGATATGGCCTCCGTCTGCTTCTTCACCGTGGAGAACTGTTGGGCGAAGTCCTCGACGGTGTCGGCGAAAAGGCCAATCTGGGAGACAGGTGCGTCCAGGAAGCGGTTCTTGTCGGCCTCACGCATCTCAACCAGGTTGAGCCAGAGATGGCGTTCCTGGACCACTAGGGTGGCCATCGCCTGTCCGAGTGCCTGCGCTGTGGCCTTCGTCGCTCTCAGGGCGAGGTCGGTCACTGAGCGCAGTTCCTGCAGCACATCAGGATCAGGTCCACCCCCGTGCAGGTTTCTGAGTGCTTTGGCCTGGTGGACTTGCAGGAGGGCCATCGCATGCAGGGCGGAGGCAGCGCATCCAGCCGCACTGTAGGCCTTCGCGTTGAGCGAGGATGTTGTCCTACAGGGCTTGGATGGGAGTACGGGGCGGCCACGCCAGGAGGTAGGGCTACCGGGGCATAGATGGTACGCAACTGCCCTATCGACCTGGGGAATCGCCCCGTATCCGTGGCGCTCTCCGCTGTCGAGGGTGGTGAGAGTGGAGCGGGTGGCACCTAGACGAGCGGAGAGCGGGGCTCTCCACGTAGACGTCAGCTCGTCATGCACCTCCGGGAAAAACGGGACCAGGGGGATGCGTGGCCGCGAACGGCGTGCTGCCCCCAGGAACCAGTCATCCAACCGTGAAGGCTGTGGGGAGGATGGAGGGTTCCAGTCCAACCCCACGCTCACGGCGGCCCGGGAAAGCATGTCAGACATCTGAGCGTCGGCCTCAGCCTGGGCCTGCTGGCCCAAAGGCGGCAGTCCAGGGGAGTCCTCGGCATCAGACATCACACTCTCCGATGCAGCGGCGAGCTCATCTGCTTCGGGCTCGGGAGGATAGACAGCCAGGCCGTGAGGCGAGCCGCTATCGCCGCGAGCGTGGACGGGGACCAGCGAGCGTGTCGGGGAATGGGAGGTTCGCGGGGGGCTACCCGGCGAAACTGCACCAGCTGCCGCCCCCAAATCGCCCCCTGCGCCAACCGCATCGTCCTCAATCCCATGGGAAGAAGGAGCAATGCGGGGTGCAGCTGGGGTGGCTTGCTTTCTGTTGAAAGCAAGCCGCGACCGCAACGTGGTCATGGTCATGTTCTCGCAGTGAGAACATGAACCATCCACAAACGCCGCCTCGGTGTGATCGCGGCCCAAACACACGAGACAGCGCCTGTGGCCGTCTGAAGCGGAGAGGCTTCTACCACATCTAGGAACAACACAGGGGCGGAAGGGCATCTTGAAAAAGACACGTCCTGAAAAGGACGTTCAACACCGCTGTGTTTTGCTCTTTTAGAGAAATTCACTCTTTTAAGGGAAATAACTATTTTAATACACAGTATGTGTGTGTGTCTGCGCTGTCGAAGCGCTCAGGGGCAACAATGCACGCCGTGCAAAGTAGGAGAAAGCCGCTGTTGTGTGCCGTCAAATCCAACAGCATGCAGATCGTCAGAGGAAACAGGAACGTAATAGTGGTGTGTAAACTTGCAGCAAACTGCAGACAGACCATCGGCTCCGAAGAAATTTTCTGAATGAACTCCCGTATTTGCGCCGCTTAAATACCCGTATGTCCGGGGACGGGACATGCAAATACTGGCTGCCAACTCTCATTGGCCTTTTTTCATAGATCAGAGGTGGATATCGGCGCTCAAGAGAGACCCCTAGTGTCGCTTCTCCGACACAACGTGGAGAGAGCGACAGAAGGGGAAAAGGTCTCTATCGTGCAAGCAAATGTGAGTGAAAATTACTGCATGTGAATGTGAAAAATTATTTGGCTGCACCGGATGTCTGACACTTGTCATCAAAGCTTATGAACTTATACCATCAAGAATAAAAACTCTCTATGGATCTAACCTTAAATACAAATAATTTTTTAAACTGTGAAGAAAAAAAAAAACACAAAAAAAAACAGCCAAATGAATCGTGGATGACTGACAGGTGCATCCAGTGAAGTATCAATTTTACTTGCGATCACTAAGCTACGTCCCCTAGCAGTGTGCTGGGCTGGCAAAAAAGATACTTGTGTGATGCAAGACGCACGAGTAGATGCATTATTTTTTAACTGTTAAAGATAGGGTGATTTCATTACATATTTATCTGACCTATATGACACAACCATTATGGTGTTTCTACACTAGAGGGCACACAAAATTATTTTTGCTAGTGAGTAATACATGGGTTTGAATGTTATTTTAAACTGTGATGATTTTAAAAGTAAATCTCAGAATTGTATTCACGTACCCCCATTGTCACCTCACGTACCACCCAGGGGTATGCATACCCCAGTTTGGGAATCATTTTCAACTAATGTGCATAAAATAAATGTAAATCTTTTTTCGTTGGTCCATATTCTCAAATGTTAAGTCAAAATTAAAATGAGGGGGGAAAGCGCTTCAATAGATAGTTCACTTGGTATTACACTTGCATAGTTAACATTGTGTTACACTTGATTCCTACTTCTCCAGACCCAAGCTTCATAATAACAGCAAAATGCCACATAGTTTTTTTTATTCAGTAAAGTTTTATGTAGATTAGCAATATTCACAGATAGCAGTGGTATTCGGCAGAACTCGGTGGTGAAGCAGCTCAGAATATGAGCCCAGGCCAGGGGCTATTCATACAAACTGAACGCAACAGACTGGAACCTAACAGGAGGCTCTCGAGACACGCATTTCCTGACAAAGCATTTAAACACCTCATTGCTTAATCTGAGAAACACTTATAAGAGAGCAAGACGCAATGGCTAAAGACCTCCATCAACTGTAAGGGGCTGTTCACACCAAACACTTTTGCAACCATACATTTGTTTTTCTATGTAAACACACGCTAGATAAACGTCTTTGTTTCCCTTTGTTCCCTGTCTGTCACTCACTCGACATTGTGTTGATGTTGTGACAATAGGGTTTTGCTCTTGAGAGCCCTAATCACCATTGATTTATTTCAGAAAAGGCCAGCTGTAAAAGAATATATTCAAAAAGAGTATATTTTCTCTAAAAGAGCTAGCACAAACGATCAGTGTCTTTTTTAAGATGTCCTTTCACCTTTGTGATACTGGGTGCATCCGTTATTTCTCCCCGCCGGATGGCCACGGAATCTGTCTCGAGTGCTTGGGTCACCAGCATGCCGAGGTAGCTTTTGTGGAAGGGTCATGTTCTCACTCCCACCCCTGGGCCAGCACAAGGTGAGTACGCTTTCACTTACACCTCAAGTTCCCTTGTTCTCTGTCAAAAGGAAGCCGGCAATCAAGTAAGCTCGGCGGTTCTCTGGGCCGCTCGCCCACCCCACCGTTGCAGGCTGGTGGAGCAGTTTGAGGAACAAACGTACCAATACAAGGTCCTCCCTTTTGGTCTTTCCCTGTCTCCTCACATCTTGCGAAGTGCACATACTCAAGTCCCAAGGTGGACATGGCGCCACGGCACCCAGCGTGTGACTATCACACCATGGTGCCGCCACACCTTCAGCCCTTTGTCAGATCTGGCATTTCTACAGGCAGGCGTTCCATTAGAGCAGCCCCTCCCTGGCGTTTTCCTGAGGCGGGACCTTCTCACTCAGGGGCAGGGCACGCTCTAAAGTGGCGTCTTTCATATTGTTCTAACTGCTTGAGGTTAGCTTTAATGTTAGCATCCTCTCATCCTTGTAGGCAAACATACTGCTGTTCTCTACTAACGCAGCATCTAGTCAACAAATTAATTACTTTAGGATGATATGACAAGTGTACTGTAGGGTACTGTATATATAGCTTTTCGTTGTTGATGTTTTAAATCTGCTTCTGAAGTGTTCCGCTACATGCAGAGTGTAGTCTTACATGTCAAAACAAACACCACAAGGCATCAGTGAAGTGATTTTTATTTTGCCTCTAGAGGCCTCTCTCATACTGTATAATGTGGACCCTAAGTGGACCCTTCCCAGCCGCACCAGCACCAGACGAAATCGGGAAAAACTATTGGTGTGGCAAAACCAATATATCGGTATGCCTCTAGATTAGTCTTACTGCAATGGCACAATTAAATTTGCAGTGTTTTTTAAATCAGAGGTTTATCTTGTAAAAAAAAATATTTTGCTAAAAACCAAGACATAATTCAGTGCATCTGTTCTAACTGTACTTGCCTGATGAGAAAATAAACCATGTTCTTTTTACTGTATTTTCTGTAACAGATAGAGCACTCATCTGATTTTCTTGAAAAAATGAATTGTTCTACATTTTAACATTCTGTTTGTCATTTTAAGGAGTCAGTGTTCCTGTTTTCATGTTTTTCTTAAATACTGAATAATATAAGCTACATTACTCATAACATTATTCAAACATGTTTTGTTTGCATCCATAATTAAAATGGCATAATCCAAAATATTTAAGATTATGTTGCTTTTCTCTTGATTTTATTCACCTTTTTCTGACCTTGAGGTAATCACTACTAAGTAATCCATATTTGTAACAGATTACAAATTATTATTATAAAGTAACACTCTCAACCCTGGTCGTGACATTGCTTAGCTAAATAATTTGTCACCAGTGTTGGGCATAATCTGATTACAAATTATTTTCTTATTGTAATCTAATTCAAAAAGTGTATTGCAATATATTTAGATTTTTTTAATCAGATTACAGTTACTAATTTTTAGTTAAATTAATCAATTTTAGGTACATTATTTGGGTTACAAATTGTCCCCCAAAAATTATGTAGTAAACATTTAAAACATTAATAATTTTCATATGCACATCTGCGTTTCTCTGACAGATGGAGGGGGTGTGGCCCCTAATTAATCACTTCAAGGGAGAAACGTGTGATGCAACATTATTTTTGTAGACATTACTTTTGAATTTGTTGAGTGAGGAAAACAAAAACTAAAAAAATGTTACATTTTGCATTTTCAAAAGAAAAAAAATAAGTAACGTGATTACTTTTTATATTAAGTATTCAGAAAAGTATTCTGATTAAAATTTTACAAGTGATTACTATTTTGAGTAACTTACCCAACACTGTGGGTAGTAATTTGTAAAGTGTGTGGGTATTAATTTGTAAAGTGTGTGGGTGGTAATTTGCCAGCAATTGATTTGCCAGTGGCAGGTGAGTCAAAACGTTAATCTTGGACCGTTAAAGTTTTAATCTGGCTTGTGTTATACCCTGATACCAACACATCCCCTTCTACTCAACATTACTCATATTCCCCAATACTGTCCCTATTAATAAAAGTGGTGAAAAGGCAAGTCTCATGGAAAACATCCAAATAAGAGATAAAGTTAAGGCTGGTTTAAAAATGTCTACATTTTTAGTAAAAGTTTTTAGTTCAATCCACCTGTTACTTCATTGTTTTATTTGATTTTTTTTTTGTTGTTTTTTTTTTTTACCAATTTGAGTTAAAAACAGAAAAAACTATCTTCGGTGGTTTTCATACTGTCTCTATTTGCTGAGGTCCGAATCCAAGTTCAAATGTTCCAGCACCCCCATGCATAGTACACATCACGGAGAATAAAACTTTGCTATATTTGTGTCTTTTTTAATTAATAATTTTGCCATTATATGCACCGGAATTAATGACACTTGTGCATGCTGTAATTCAGCAGATGTGCATGTCCAGGAGAATGCAACTAAATCTTTTTACTCTGATAGATGCCTCAGGAAGGCTAGGTCTATCGTAGCTGATCCCACTGATCTCTCACCTTTAGGCAAACAGTATAGAAGTTTTAATCCCGATCAAACAGATTTAGGAACAGTTTTTATAAGACTGCTAAACAGCCACAGCCTTTCTTAATCATTCCAAATATAGTTATATTTGTATTTATGTATTCATTTTGCATATCATATTTATACTATTTACATTGTAGCTTTTCTTAAGTGTTCTTAAATGTTTTATTAAATGGTTAAAAAAAAAAAATTTTAGATTACCTGTAAGACGATTTTTTATTTTGAATCTGATTTGCAATTCTTCACCTTTCCTCTGCTCTACAGATAATACATTTCATTGCCTGCATTTACTGCTGTATACTGTTTTGTTGTGCATTTGATGAATAAACTGAACTTGAAATGTTTTCAGATGCTACTAAACTGTCTTTTTTGAGACAGCTGGTTGCTAGCAATGCATTTGCTGCCCTGCTTACATTTCCCTACCACTAAAGGTGTATGTGTGTGTATAACTAATGATGTTAAATTATGAGCTAGGCCATTTATTTCCTGAACAAGTGCAGACCCTAGTACAGGTTGAATTCTCACTCATGTAAACCGTACAACAGCTCCAGTAAAACCTTACTCATACCACTGGCTACAGGTAGTCTAGAGTCTACCACCTCAAATTGGTCCAAATGCATTTGGATTCTCCACAACATTGAATAAATGAATGAGTAAAACAAAACGTATTTACTTGTTTATATTTATACAATGTCCGGGTGTTTTCAGTGGTAACTACGGAATTGCTAGGTGGATTACTAACTGGTTGTTAGATGGTTGCTTACTGGCCCAAGTCAAAAGAGACCATCCCCAAGTCTCAATGATATCCTGATTTCAAGATATGTTTAGGGACCCTTTCAATGAAAGTCTATGGGACTTTTTGCTTATTTTTCATCTGCCGGCAGTAAAAGAATAGCAGGTCCACATATTTCAAGATGAAATGGTACTATAAAAGCTTGTGTTCAGCATGTAAAACAAGCCTATGTCAATGTTCACAACAGAATGGTTAAAAAAAAAAAGTGTTAAAAAATTTGTCAACACATGAAAATTATATATATCATATTTATTTACATTTTTTTTTATTTACACATCTTTGAAAACATAATTCTGTACACAGCTATTTAATTCAAAATTATTTAATATTTTATTCAAGAACATTTCAGAACATTTCACCCTCTTCTTTTCAAATCCATCCAGACATTTCTGTAGGTTGAAGTCAAAAAACCAAGTCACATACTGTAGTTCGGTATACAAAAAAATTCACCAGCACTGCATGGCTTGTACTGTAACGCCCATGTGTCCAGGCACTGAGCGTCAGTTACAGTAAATTTGATACCATCCATCTAAAAGCTAATGGTGACCAGTATAGCTGCAGAATTGTTTATGTAAAACACAATGGGAGTGATGGCAAATGTTCCTTAATTATCATGAAAGTAAAATAAATATCTGTGATAAATATCATTGATCTGTAGAGTTAGGCACAAATTAACTGGCTCATGTAAACAGTAACATAAAAGAAAAAAAATAGGATAATAAAACTGATTCATATAATATATCTTGTACAGAAGGGGGGAAACAGAATCTTATCAAGTGCAGTTTCACTTATATTTAGTTATAAGGACTGGCACACACATTTAAAAGCTCGATGACATGATTGAAGCAGATTGAAGCACAGTTCAAATACTGAAAAAATTTCAAAAATCTGTACTTGATATCCCCAAGCATGTCTATTAATGACAACAGTCAGTATGGATTATTAAATCAATATCAAAATTGGACATCAAACTGACAGTCCTGTGAGCAACTGAGAGAGCAGAAATTTAATCAGCTCTTCAGTTTACATTCTCCTCAACTCACAAAACTCTAGTTGCCAAAGAAATGCTGATTTTATTGACTCCATTCCAAATTCTACCATGGACATAGTTCTAATACAGAGACAAAATCATCATCCTATGACTACTAGCTGATTCCTGAGGTAGACCAAGGTTAAAATAAGTGTTCGAAGACGTTTTAGCCAAAAGGTCATACTGCGAGAGTTTATAAACCATCTTGTCTCAGTAATGTTATTGCCTTGAATCAGTTGGGCCAGTGTCCATCCCGTTGTTGCTGTGGCAACTGCTCAGTGTTGATGGGGCACCTATTTGTTTAAATAAATTTATCTGCAGAATCAGTGCATGAAAAACTCTATCTTGTAAACGTTTTTAAAAGAGGTTTGGAATTAAATTGAAGAAAACCATATAAAACAGATTAGTGTATTTTAAGAGCACAAGAATTTGACTTCCAGTGACTCCTGGCATTGGGAGTGTTGCAGAAAATTTTCAGGAACAGTTGCGGACCAATGTACACAGTTCCATATCCTTAAAAAATCTCATGGTATTTGTTTAATATTATCACGCAACCAATAACGTCACCAAGGCTGGTTGGGGTGATCATAGTAAGTAGTTGCATTTAGCGGAGCCTCATCTTTTGTAATGGTTGGGGGCATCGGCAAATGCAAACTTAAGTCTGTAGGCTTCAGCCAGTAGAACACTCACTTCTTCATTGCCCCAGTGCATTGTGGGTAGGTTCTGGAGCAAAATCATCAGGCCCTGTGGAGAAAAGAGAGTTTAAAATTGTTTTTTTACACAATTACGGATGTGTATTTTTAAATTAACTAGTTGGTGGGTTATCTGAATGACTAGACAACTATTGGGTTTTAAGAAAGCACAACCCCAATTTTTCTGACTGGCGCCTTGCCACTTTCTCCCAGTTTTGATTCCATCTGCTCAATTTTTCAATGGTTGTTAGAAGTTTGCTAACTGACCGGAGCCCACCAGGACCTGACAAACCATTGGGTTTCAAACAGGGTTAAGGTCCGTATATACACTGCCTGGCCAAAAAAAAGTTGCCGTTTGGATTTAAATAAGACGACACTCGGAGGTCACTAAAACCTTTGGTGAAGTCACATCGTAAAAAAATCAACAGTACAACTCATGGCTATGTTTAATAGTGAATGTAAGAGTATTTCCGCACGTACAATGCGACGAGAACTTACAGGATTGGGACTAAACAACAGTGTGGCAACAAGTGATGATTGTTAGTGAGGCTAATCAGAAAAAAACAACTTCAATTTGCTTGGGAGCATAAAGATTGGACTGTGGAGCAATGGAAAAAGGTTATGTGGTCTGACGAGTCCATATTTACCCTATTCCAAAGCGATGAGTGTGTCAGGGTAAGAAAGGAAGTGCATGAAGAGATGAACCCTTAATGCGTGGTGCCCACTGTACAAGCATCTGGAGGCAGTGTTATGATCTGGGGTTGCTTCAATTGGTCAGGTCTAGGCTCAGCAATGTTATGCGGCAAATAAAATCCCATAAATGTATTTTTTCTTCCCGAGCATGTTCAGGACGACAATGCCAAAAAAGTGGTTCAGGGAGCATGAGGAATCATTTTCACACATGAATTGGCCACCACAGAGTCCTGACCCTTAAAGTCTTTGGGATGTGCTGGAGAAGACTTTACGGAGTGGTTCAATTCACCCGTCATCAATACAAGATCTAGGCCAAAAATGTATTAAAACTTAGGATGGAAATAAATGTTTTTTTTTTTTGGCCAGGTAGTGTATGCACGCACGCACGCACACGCACACACACACACACACACTATGGTCAAAGTGGACAGTCTCTTCTTATGAATGGTTTTGACTATTTCAAATACACCAGGTGCATAAAATCAAGCATACAGCCATACAATCTCTTAACAATATTTTTTAGTAGAACTTAGCATGTCAAAGAGCTCAGTCACTCTCAGTGAGGCACTGTCAGGATGCCAACAGTAAAATTGTTTATGGAGTCTGGAGTGGAAGAACTTCAGTAGTCCGCTGAAGACCCAGACCTGAACCCCACTGATGAATTGGAACAATGAGGGCAAGCCAGGCCCCATCACCCAACAACAGTACTTGACCTCACTGATGCTCTTGTGTGTGAATGGGGGCAAATCCACACAGCCATGTTCCAAAATGTAGTGGAAAGTTTTCCCAGAAAAGATGGAAGCTGTTGTAGTAGTAAAGAGAGGACCAACTCCCAATTAATGGCCATGGTTTTGAAATTAAATGTTTAAGAAGAACATATGGGTGTGGTGGTCAGGTGTCCACATACTTTAGGCCACACTATATATCTATAGGATACATTTACTACATATATATATTATTTTATATTTTTACTCAACTTGTTTTGCACTCTCACTCGCAGATGAGTTAGAGGCTGTTCAGACTGATTATGTTTTTGTCTGCATGGTTTTCAATTGTTTTCAGATGTACAGTTTCTTTGCCCACTCAAACCTTTTTTGTTCAGTTTCAAAGGTGGCTTTTGCAATTCTTCCATTAAGGCCTGCACCCCTGAGTCTTCTCTTTACTGTTGTATATGAAACTGGTGTTGAGCAGGTAGAATTCAATGAAGCTGTCAGCTGAGGACATGTGAGGCATCTCAAACTAGAGTCTCTGATGTACTTATCCTCTTGTTTAGTTGTACATCTGGCCTTCCACATCTCTTTCTGTCCTTGTTAGAGCCAGTTGTCTTTGTCTTTGAATCAAACTAGAGTCTCTGATGTACTTATCCTCTTGTTTAGTTGTACATCTGGCCTTCCACATCTCTTTCTGTCCTTGTTAGAGCCAGTTGTCTTTGAATACTGTAGTGTACACCTTTGTGTGAAATCTTCATTTTTTGGAAATTCCAAGCATTGTATAGCCTTCATTCCTCAAAACAATGATTGACTGATGAGTTTCTAGAGAAAGCTGTTTCTTTTTTGTTTTGTTGCCATTTTTGACCTAATACTGACCTTAAGACATACCAGTCTATTGCATACTGTGGCAACTCAAAAACAAACACAAATACAATGTAAAGCTTCATTTAACGAATCAAACAGCTTTCAACTGTGTTTGATATAATGACAAGTGATTTTCTAGTACCAAATTTGCAATTTATCATGATTACTCTAGGATAAGGTGTTGGAGTGATGGCTGCTGGAAATGGGGCCTGTCTAGATATGATTCAAAATGACTTTTTTCAAATAGTAATGGTGCTCTTTTTTTACATCAGTAATGTCCTGACTATACTTTGTGATCAGTTGAACTTTGAGGAATTAAAGTACCAATTTCCTTCCAAAAGAGCAAAATCTGTACATTGTTCCAAACTTTTGGCCACTAGTGTATGTGTACTGGGGATGGGTCAGGATGGTCAACTAGTCGTCCCATGCGCAGACAATACGAAAAGACATGGGCTGGTCAAGTGTCTAGAAATATTGGGCTGACAGTAGATGCGGAATGTGCGCGTGAAAAAAATTTACATCACACCCACTGTGCGCGAGACTTGACGGCACGTGGACAAAAGAAGTATAATTTGCTTCATAAGAGATAACATACTGTTAAAGTTATGGAATATTGCAACTAAATTGCCAATGATTAGCATGAAGTGGCCTTCGCATCCATTTTACAATTTACAACAAAGGGTTCTATAATAAGAACAAAATGTGGGACATGATTGGATCATGTAAAGTAGATGTTCCATACCAAAATGAAGCAAGACCTGAATGTGATTTTGTGAAGGCAATGCCTAAACCGCTTATTTGGCTATTGGTTAACTTTATTAAAAGCCCACATTCGTTAAGTGACATCAGTGGAAAAGGACAGTCATTTTCTGAAGAGGAGCAAGTTGTTACATTAGACAAACCATTTATCTCTTTAGAATAATGTACATCAATACATTGTGCACAATAAGATCAGGGACATGCATACAGGATTTTAGGTCAAGTATAAGAACTATTATATGTTTTTGAGAACTATTATATGTTTTTGTGTGTATACGGTAGCTTGAACTTTCTATATGGTTTCTATAGTCCAGCCTGATCTCATAAAATTCAATGACTGTGGAGACATCTCTGCAAAATATATAATGGTTTCTTACACGTATTTCAGCAGTTCTAAGTAGAAATGTCCATAGTGTCGTGCTAAAAGTGAGTTAAATGTTTCCCAAACGTTTTTTAAGGTTAATGGTCTATTGAGTTTTAAATCAACAAAATTGACATCCCTGCCATAAACTTTAAACCTAAACCTAACCAATAGTGTCATAAAAGCAAATGTGAGATGAAAAACGCAACAGTTGAATCAAACACGTCATTTTGTGGTGCTGCTATGACACTTTCGCTTCATAAATTTACTCGCATGAGTTTCAGGACTAATACCCCGGTCCTTTGCATCACAAGAGCAGTGCACTTTTAGTCGAGCTACTGTGAAATTTGATCACGCCAGAATAAACTTTAGTTGGTTATATAATGCAAACTTGTTGAAATGTATCGAGATATAATTCATGTGCTATAGTAAATGTCATAAAAAAGTATTGTGCGAGGAACATGGCGAAAACTAAGTGTTTATGAACGGATAATCTGCTGTTTTACTCATTACTTTAATGTGAAAGTGAATAAAAGTAATAAAGTCATTGCCACAATGCGTACAATGAGCAAAGTGAAACTCATTTTGCAAAACTATACTTATAGTATTAGCATTAATTCTTAGAATCACTCGTTGCCTTACAGTTCTTCCGTGTCATAGTCATTGAATATCTATTTGAGAATAATGTGACTGGATGAGGTAGAATCTGCTGCATGACTAACTAATGCTAAACTAACAAAGTGACTTTCCAACAGGAATAGTCATTCTGGAGTACCCTAATGTTAGTAACACATACTAACACAGTGTATGACACCATTTGCTAATTTAAAGCCTGCATTACATAGCAGTTTGTCAGTGATAAAGTGAGACCTACTTCATTCAAGTCATGCTGTAAAAACTGGTCATCAATAATAAATATCATCCTGTTGGGTGTACAAGTAATGCAGGTTTAAAAGGCTGGCCTAATTATGCACAAAAAGCCCGATATACTTCTGCAAGTTAATGGCGCAAGAGCCTTAAAATGAATAATGACTTCGGCATAAGGAGGATTTTCCTCAAAATCATTATCTTGTCACTCCCTGAAGCATGTTGATGGTTCTCATCTGTTGGGACTTAACTTAAGTGGTGATTGGATTGTGTTTGCAAACTGACATGGAGGAGCTCCTATGATTGCTCCCTACCATGATGGCGATAAAACTGAATAATTGCAGGGAAAGCAGATACATTTTGTGTATTTTGATGCAGCAAGTAGGCAGAAAGACATTTAGATTATCTACATTCTCTGCACCAGTGAAAGAATGTTTGCCACCAAGGATTAAGTGGAATGGAGACTTTTAGCCCCTCATCTTCTCACTGAGCCCTCCTGAATTTGTAAGAATCGATCAGGGGCTCAAGAACAGCAGCACAGTCACTCCATCAAATGGCAAAAATGCAGCTCCCCGGATGAAGAGTGTTTGATCCCTGTGTTTAAAACACTTGTGAGACTTACTGGTGGAGAGGTGATGATTGATTGCCAGGAACTTTATAAACAGCTTTGTTTATCAAGGCTTCTCCAAGACGGAGAAGCAACAGGTCTAGTAGCGGCGTTTGGGTGCACGGGAGAAGGAGTAGAGCTGTAATTACTTCCAGGATATTAAGTCCTACATGCTTTTCCTTGTCTTTTTTGGATAAATTGTTCCTGCTCCTCATTGAGCATGCTTCCTACTACAACAGTGACTCTCTATCATTAAACTGTATTAAAGCACATTTACAGACAGGAGGGTTGCTCTTCATTCGAGACCCGCACATATGACGATTAATCATTATGCGCAGTCTTCTCCAGGAGCTCTGGTGTGGACAAATTTACAAGTTCTCTGATGAATGTGTTGAGCTTACGATTAAATCAGAAAGAGTTAATTTCACCTAATCCTTCAATGCAACCATTCTAATAGAGTGAACACTATAACTCGATGGCAAGAAAAAAAAAACCTGCACAACTATGAATCGCTAGAGATGTGTTTCAGGAAACTGCATGCAAATTCACGCATCCTGACTCACTCGACATTTGGACTTTTGAGTAGCAACAGACAGTCTTGTGATTTATGCTGTCTTCACGTGCTATGCAAATGATCGTAAATACAAGTTTCTACTAGGAGGTTGAACATGAATGCCCCCTCAAGTTGTAATTTAGATTGGGAAATTTGGAGATCATTTTGATTCCAGAGTGTCCGAGTTGGGAGGAGACAAATTTTCAATATGACAGAGGAGGGTGCATTTATAAAAATGTAATATACTGTAACATTCACAACACAAATCTCCCAGGATCTGGTGAAGGTTATCTGCAAAAACAGGTAATTCAGAAACCAAGTTATTGATGAGACAATACTGACCACATTAACATATGACTGGTGCATTTACATATCAATGTTTATGTAGTATGCATCTTTGTAGTAATCAGCTTACAAAAAAGTAATAAGGCATAAGTAGGTCACATTCAATTATCCCTAAAAGCCAGAAAACCTAACAAAAAATACAATTTGATAAAGTCTGTCAAATCTTGAGCTGTTCCTGGCTTCATTTACTCACCTTCATGAAGTCATATTATAACTTTGTGTGAGGTACGGATAGAAATGTAAGTTATTATTCACCCCTCCACCTTCAGTTTTCAAATCTAATTTGCGCATCCAGAAATTCAAAGTGAGTAAAGACAAGTTGTGTGAGATGATGTCACTGATGTCAAATACTACTGGTTTTTGCATGCCAAGTTTGAGTATAAACATGGACGAATGAAATTAGAGTGGTTAGCCAACAATAACAGAGGGCATTTACATATTTAAGTCTTACAGGTTCAATAGCAAAAAACATTTCAAATTCTCATTCTCGTAGAGAATTGGTACTTGGCCTGAAGTAAATTAACAAAGTCATATAATAGTTTACCAAAACTAGCCTAGCCTTTCACTACAGCGCTTGATGAGATGAAGAATCTATATCTATAATTATGAGTTTGATCTGAAATTATTTAAAAGTGGTGTATTTAAAAAAAAAATAATTAGGGGCACCATCATTTCAACCCAACAGACATTTTAGACAAGTACAGCTGTGGTCAAAAGTATTGGCAGTGACATAAATTTTGTATTTCGCAAATTTATCTGCTTCAGTTGTTGTGGTGTTGATTCACATTGTTTCTAGATTATTGTGCAGACTGATCAGATGCATTTTAAATAATTGCAAAAAGCTTCATTGGCCAAAAAAATTAACTATCACAAAACCCCAAATTTCACTGTTTTTTGGTCCTGGCACAAAATTACCAGCTGACATCATTTCACTAATCATATCCGTAGCACCTGGGAAAGTGTGAACGAGTACTAGTCAAGTGAAATCACTCTATCATGCTGATTGGATTATAAGAGCAGACTGTTTGCTCTAAAAGGAGGGAAGAAGTGCTTCCAATCATTGTGTTCTTGTTAGCAATCCTCTAAAGAAAGATGTGCAGCCATCATCGGTTTGCATCAAAATGGCCAAACATGCAAGGAAATTGCTGCAAAGAATATTGCACTTGAAAGAACCATTTACCGGATCATTGTCCGAACATCAAGGACAGACAGAAAATCAACAGAAAGTACAAGGATTGGACAGCAGAAGACTGGTGCAAAGTTATAATCTCTGATGAAGACCCCTTCCGACTGTTTGGGACATTTTGGAAAATCAATAGTCCGGAGAAGAAAACGTGAACGCTAACATGATTCCTGTGTCGTGCCAACAGTGAAGCATCCTGAGATCATCCATGTGTGGGTTTGCTTTTCAAAGGGAGTGGGCTCTCTCACAATTCTGCCCAAAAACACTGCCATGAATAAAGAATGGTATCAAAACATCCTGCAAGAGCAACTTTTCCCAACGGTCCAGGAGCACTTTGGTGATGATCCGTGCATTTTCCAGCATGATGGAGCACCATGTCACAAGGCAAGAGTGATAATGAAGTGGCTTGGAGATCACTGCATTGAAATTTTGGATCAGTGGCTAGGCAACTCCCCGGATCTTAATCCCATAGAGAACCTGTGGTCAATCCTAAAAAGGCAAGTGGACAAGCAGAAGCCCACAAATTGTGATCAAATCTAAGCACTAATAAGTCAAGAATGGATCGCCATCAGTCAGGATTTGTCCCAGAAGCTGATATCCAGCATGCCAGAGCGAATTGCAGAGGTTATGAAGAACAAGGGTCCACACTGTAAATATTGACTGTTTGCATAAATTGAGTGTTTTTGCCAAATAAAAGCCTTTAAAATTTATGAAACGCTTATTGTTTTCCAGTATACCATAGAAACATGTGAAAAAATAATCTACAAATACTGAAGCAGCAAACTTTGTAAAACACAAAATTTATGTCACTGCCAACACTTTTGGCCACGGCTGTAGATTAAAAATGTTTAATGCATAAAGCAAAAATCTAGTTAAAATAATAAAGGCATGTTTTTACACAGTTTTTCACTGAATGAATGAACACAAGAATAATATTTTATAATTTTCTTTTATGCCCAAATATACAACAATACAGTAATAAAATGCATTATTTAACTACACATTTTTACTAAAAGTTGTTTTCTGTGAATGTTCAAAGTGTGCTAAAAATTAACATTATTATAATAATACTATACTGTATTATTATTGTGGATTATTGTATGATTTTGTGGATTAGATTTGTTTTATCCTATGCAATAGTAATTTATAGCACACTGTAATAGACACCTGTCAGTTACTTAGTTTTTTTAAACTGTCATTACACTCCTCACCACTAGGGGTATTAGTGAGACCTATGTGCTTAGATAAAGAGACAGGTGAGCAGTAGAAAAATGATCATGGCTGACCTCCTTGGTCAAACAAAGTCCTGGTTGGGAAACTTTCAGTTTCATGCTCAACTAAGGACTTTTTTGTATCTGCTCAATCAATATTTGAGCCAACTTTGTGGTCCTGTTTGGGATTTTTCCACATTTGAGTACTACTACGAGGTTCATGGTTGGAAATAGCTACATTTGACAGTTTGATTACCTTATGGACTTCTTTTTATGGGAGAGCTATATGTTTGACTGCGGTCATACTTCATTGGATTTCATTTACCATCAAACCTCCACATCATTTGACTCCTTAAAGACAGTTAAGACTTGCATCTGACTTTCATACGTTCACCTTAACTTTCTACAACAGTGAACGTTATAAAGACTGAATTATATATTGCTGGAACTTCAACTCATATACAGAACCATATACATCTTTGTGTGCAGGGTGTTTTTGTAACACTGTTTGAATACTGTCTCTTTGTTTTGAGTCTATGTTGGTGTTTATATAAAGTCATAAAAGGTGTTTACATTGCTGTTTTTATTTACTCATTGGATTAAAACATATGTTGATGCTGATGACCCCCCCCTACAAACAGATTATTAATTAGCATTTACTCAGAGAAGCACGTGTTGGTTATAACACAAAGTGGTCTATCCATGAGCTTTAACCAGCTTTTTGTGGTTTAACAATCACAGATATGACCATATTAGAAGTCGAACGATAGTGGATTTTGCCTATACCAATATCTAAGGTGTTGGGAAAGGCAGATAACAGATTAATCAGCTAGTAGATTTTAAAATCAATTTATAAAATGTAAATAAATAATAACAAACAATTCTTTACAATGCCAGTTAAAGAGAAATAGTCCAAAATGAATAAAATCCCAGATGCAGTTTGTTCAATCAAAATCCCATTAATAACCAGATTATTTTTTTTTTGGAAAAGATTAGGTGCATAACACGGGACTTTTAGTATAACCAACCCCAAACACACCAGGGACATTTTGAAATTATAAAATTATGTTAAAATTATTGACATAGATTTTTGCCAATAACTGATAGTTCCAAAAAACACCAATTAATCAGTAAAATCGGTGGACCATATTATGATTTTCATGTTATTTTGAATAATTGATCAGCCCCGAAGGATCATAAAATTAGTTAATGATGAACTCTTCAGGAAATCTATATATATATATATATATATATATATATAGGTTTGATACTTTTTGTCTTATGCAATGCTATTCACTAAGGCTTGGAGATTTTTTTGGTTTACCAATTAATTTGAATTTATGTTTAAAATTTTTTTTTTTTTTTATGAAGTAATCAAGATTTTGCATAAAAGTAGTAGCATTGTTAGATACATTGTACATCCACCAAAGGCTGAATAAGGAAAATAAAAATGTTCATAGCACTTGCCTTGATGCCACCCAATCTGATCAGCTGTCACATGTGTGCTCAACTTCATCTATCATGCATGTATACGCCGGATTAATCAGAACATATTTGGTCTTGAAATTCTGTGCATGAACAATCTCCTTTCTTTTCTTTAAATAAACATAATAGAGAGTTAGTTACGTGAAAGTTATGGCACTTTAGATCAAATCATATGGAAAGGCTATAAATGGGAGAAGAAAATAACCACTGCTCATTTTTTAAAACATGATGATTCAGATAGATTGTTCTTATTGCTTTGTTCTGTGATGTGTTTCAAGTGTACTGCATTTAAAGCCAATATTTGGGACGTGTTTTTAATCTTAATGCAATCAATCATGCAGCTTTAATGGATATCATACTGATGTTTTAGAGTTGTTGTTCCTTTTTCTATGGCCATTTTTTCATGTCTGAAATACAAATTAATTTCCCGATCTAAATTGAAAAACAAACAAAAAAAGTATTTACTGAATATTAATAATAATAACCTTTATGCAAAACATTATTATATATAAATATGACCAGGATATTTTCTGTGTATTCATTGTATGGAATAGAGCAGTCAGTACATTCTTCCAAACATCATCTTTTAAGTTGCATGAATGAGTCATGTGGGTTTTAAACAACATGAGAAATTACATAAATACAGAATTACATTATAGGCTGAGCTAACTTCAATTAATAATGATTATGAAATGGCAGCAACAGTTAATTTTTAAACTGATTTATACAATTTCCAGATTTTCAAGAGCCAATAACTGTTATTTTCATTAAGAAACAATTCATTAGAAACCAACAGTTATTCAGTCCATTGCATACAGTCTCACTGTGTGCAAACACAGAACAAGTTTGGTGCTTCACAGTTTTTTGGTCACTGATACATTTGAAAAATCACCAAAGCCCGAGACTATTTCCGCTCACCAATCCATCTCTTTCCAAGTTCTTCCAGTTAGCATTCTCCTAAAGACCTGCAAGTGTACAACAGCTGAGAAATGATGTGGCTTTATGTATTTAAGATTTTCTTGGAAGCCAGTCCTAATCCAAACAAATAGAGAAATAAATATGCCTACTTTTTACAAGAAAGAAAAATGAAATGAAATGAAATGAAATGAAGGGCTAACAGCCATCTTTAAAATGCATACCTCACTCCAGAAATCTACTTCTATAAAAGACCAGCCTCCCTGAATAATTTTCACAGTTTGATATGCAGGGATAGTTCCATAACTCACTCTCCACCGACTAGAGAATTATTTCATTCTTCATGTCAGGTCTTTCATTCAATCTCAAGCTCTCCAGTTGAATCAAAATTATTCTCATAAGAATCATCAAATCCAAAGGCGTTTTCACACTTAACCTTCTGTGGAATTCAGATGAAAAAAAAAAACAAACACTTTAAATGTTCCATTGCCTTGATTCTATGTGCCTGGGCTATTCTTTCAATAAATCTACTTATTATTTTAGGCCGAATACCAGATTGCATACCATTTATCTGAAATAGTATGCCAGATTGAGATTAGTGCGTCCCAAATCAGTATGATGAACATAGTATGCAAAGGTGCAAAGATGGCATAATATTTCTAGTGGATTTCGAAGTGTGCATTCCTGCCTTTTGGGTTATATTGTCCAAAACAACTTACACTATAAATGGCTTTTTGGATCTATCATTTGTTACTAAGAATTGTATGATACGGTAGCATGCCCCAAAGGTGAGTTCAAACATACTTTTCCAAAGTGAAATTCCACAAGTGAAATACAGTAATCTCCATGTAAATCCGGGCAATCGTGAATTTCGCTCGATGGACTTCTGGTGTCGAAGGATTTCCCTCGAGGATTTCACATGGAGTTCAAGTTTGGTGAACTTTGCAGCGAACTTTCTCCATGTTGACGAATAGGAAGTTACTTGGTTTGGCAGTGACCTCTGAGTGGGTGGTGCTTCATACACATCTTAACTGAATAAACACAATGGAAAAGTATATCATTTGAGTGGAAAAATTATTTTCAACTTCACTCTGCAGAGTATGAAGTGCAGCATTGAAAAGCGGCTGCTTGGCAGTTATTTTTGGCTGAATTGGTGGTCTTGAAAGGACCTTTCAAACACAAGTGCATAAGAGAATAGTGTTTGTCAGTGATCTTGTGTGTGCTGACAACAAATCAACAAAAAAGGAGGAAATGAGTAGAGGTACAAAATGATAAGGAGATGGAATAGGATAAATCATCTCTCTACTGACACACATGGCACAGTAGGGTAAAGACGCTGCCTGAGGCTTTTGTCTGAATGCCAAACAGCGGCTGTTTGCAGCGCTGGTGCAGGGGATAATCCTGAATCACTGGGCACAATAAACACAATAAATCACACTGCCCCACAACACAGTGCTGATACTCACCACTGACTCCCTGCATATTCAACAACATACACACAAACTGAGCTGCTTATTCACTCTGCAGAGATGCATGTTTGTAAATGCAGTTTTTATATCTTTGTTTGGGTAAGAAAGGTTAATAAGTAGGCCTACTTATAAAAGGTGTATAGTATTAGTGTGAGCACTGAATCAATGGATTCACGGCCCGGCCCTCCTCCTTGTCACACCATGCAAGTTCAAAAATAAATAAAGGCATTATTGTCCTTGTTTGAATCTCAATTCTAAGGAGTCCGTAAAGCATAAAATAGAACAACAAGTCTGAAAACAAAATGGCAAATCGTAGGTGTAGTGTGAGCTCCGGTAAGAAGTGACGAACACCAAAGTGCAGAGGATAGATGAAGTCAGTGAACGCGCGGACGGCCGTTTCCGGAAGCCAGAGATTATAGTTTATAAAGTTAGAAATATGGATATTTTTCTTACAAAAATGCATCGCTTCACTTCACAAGGCCTTTATTGACCCCCTGGAGCAATGGATTCCTTTTTTTATGGATGGATGTGCTTTTTTGGGCTTCAAAATCTAAGGTACCATTCATTCATTCAGCCAGGATATTTTTAATATAACTCTGATTGTGTTTGGCTGAAAGAAGAGAGTCATATACAACTAGGAAGGCTTGAGGGTGAGTAAATTATGGGATAATTTACATTTTTGGGTGAACTAACCCATTAAGATGTGAAAAGCCTCAAACAACTGCAATTTTGCAGTTATTTCCAATGTTGATCTCGTTAAGTAAATAATTGACCACAAACACTCATTACTGGAGGGTAACGAATATGAGACGAGCATACTATTGACCTAAAATATGCCCAAAACATATTTATATACATTTTACATTACAACTTACAGTACATATGCACAGACAATAAAGCGAATATGTGTTAAAAAAGTCACTACAATCAATGCAATATACTAAAAAGGCAAATAAAAATGTAATACAGAATGAAGAATTCAGAATACAGTAGGCTAACTTCTAAAGAGTAGCTAACACTATATGTATATACATTATATGCTATTATTTCAAGAGCTCAGGTTTTCACTACATGGACAGTTGTACAGTATTTTAATGTAACCAATCTTATATGTTTGATACATGTTTATATTAAGAAACACAAAGTGTCCGGTGCTATAACCGGATGGGTAGGCTGGGCTCGTTAGCCTTGGTTGGCAGCGAGCCTAAGAGAATGACAACTCCAAACTCGGGTAGCCTTGTCTGGCCATCCATCTAGGAGTAGGACACTCTGATAAAACACCTACGACCCAGGGACCTTGTTGTCACCGTCCCAAATCGCTAGGTTATGACAGATGAACCCCGGCTATAAAATGTGGGGCCAGTACTGCGCACAAGCACTCCACCTAAAAACTCCACTGCGCAGGCTCGAAGGACATATCCACGTCACGACCTAACATCATCAAACCCTGCAGTGATAGGAAAGGGGCGAAACAGCAGGTGAAAGATGACACTGGAAGCCACAGATCTGATCCTGCATGCAGGCGCAGTCCAGGTGTAAGGGTTGGCAGCACCCTGAACGGCCAAGTAGCTTTGTCTAGCGACAGCACTACTTGCTCCACATGGAGAGGGGCATAGAAAAGGACCAGCCTGCACCGCAGGAAGATTACCACCCTCCCAGCAACATCATTGGCGAGTCAGAGCTGAAGACGGTCTACCAGTTCCGCTACCTGAGGTGCATCATCTCCTCGGATGCCAAGGTCGACACAGAGATTGACCACAGACTGCCAAAGGCAAATAGTGTATTCGGCAGACTATACCAAAGAGTCTGAAACAACAAGAATTTGAAGAAAGGCACAAAGATTGGTTTACAGAGCCATTGTAC
Source organism: Xyrauchen texanus (assembly GCF_025860055.1). NCBI lineage: Eukaryota > Metazoa > Chordata > Actinopteri > Cypriniformes > Catostomidae > Xyrauchen > Xyrauchen texanus. The sequence goes on from NC_068320.1 coordinate 2,632,577, forward strand.
TGACCACCCTCCTGAGTCGTGGGTCACCTACCATCACCACCTGAAACTCCTTGAGCGCTTCCACCAGGAGGAGAAACAGTGAAAAGTGCTTGAATGTGTACAAGCATTTAGCTTTCTAAAATCAGCTTCCGGAAGCATTTTCCCCATTTTGTCTATAAAGTACTTCATAAAAGAGTTCTAAGTTATAAACCAAACCAACCAGCTCCGATGTGAATCACAGTATTACAAACTTTGATTTGAAGCAAAAAAGTATTTAAAAATTGGACAAAAAGACAAACGTGCAAGACTGTGTACTTAACATCTTTAAAGAGGGAATGAACTACAATCCCATTAGGCATTGTGAATGAAGTAATTGACTTCAAAATGCTGGACAAATATAAAACTATTAATTTAAAGCTGTTGATTATAAGTCTATGTGGCATGGGGGGGGGCGTGGTCGTGTGTCGGTCTGTGGGAGAGAGAGAGAGCGGTAAGGCTTGTCACCTGGTTTGTAATTATCTCTAACACCTGTGTCTTGTTGTAGTGATACGGAAAGCGACATTTAAAAGGGACGCCAAGTGTCGAGTGAGGGAGAAAGAGTGGATCCAGAGAGCTCCACAGACCGGAGTGTGTTAGAGATAATTACAAACCAGGTGACAAGCCTTACCGCTCTCTCTCTCTCTCCTGCAGACCGACACATGACCACGCCCCCCCATGCCACAGTCTATAAACAAAATATTAAAATTGAATTGCAAAATATTCAGATTCATACAAAAGTAGTTTAAGAGTATGGGGCGAATGCAAACATTCTCAGTGAACGTGTGCATCCGTTGCAGAGCTCTTTTGGTGCACTTTGTTCGCTAAGAATTTTCTGAATGTTGGATCATTTCCCTTTTTAAATCATTAGTGCAGTTCTACACCAGAAATTCTGCTAGTAAACATGAACTGATGAGGAGTGAGGGCTTCAACCAACCACATATACAGATAAATATTTAGGGATAATTTATAATCTACTCCCCTATGGGAAAAATGTATGGTAGTTTATTTCCAGAACCAGACTGTTGCATTCTATTCTTATTGCACTCGCTTCCCTCAATTAATAATAAATCAGACAAATCAGGAACAACAAATAAGAAAAACTTTATTGGTGTTTTATTACACCACTCTGGAAAAATGTATTTTAATTCGCAGCCAATCGCAGCATTCTGCATTCAAATTTTTTTTTTTTTTTTTCAAATTACCACTAAACTGTATATTTCATCCTTGTCCCTGGCAACCAAGCACCTACTCTGTGTTAGTTTTATGTCTCTTGTATCACTCCAAGGCCTTTATCTAATAAAATTATTTGACCTCAAATCAATACATCGTGCCCATTTATTTATTTGCAATGTAGCCGTGTAATAAGCAGGATAAAGAACAGTTCTGATCACCCTGTAGAGGTTTATTTTGTGACAAGACTAGACATAAAAAATAAATAAATAAAATGACATCCTTATCGAAGACTGCAAGGCATGTACAAAGACATAAATAGCTTTTTTACTGTTTGAATTGGATCAGTTGAACATGTGACATGCCAAAATTGAAAGATAAAAGATAAAAAGATAAAAAAACTAAGCATGATAACATTGTGATGAATATGATACTCAATTCAGAAATCTATTGTGAATACTGTTTCATGTCTTTAAGGTCATGAAAAGGTGAAGGGTGATAGATAAGTAGAGAGAGTGAACAAAAAGTCCAGTCAGACTGATAGTACAAACAAAATATTACACTTCTGATGACATAACACTATCGACCCTCTCCTCCCAGCCCAAACCCTTTACCTCTCAATCGCATGGAAAGATGTGTCTGGACAGGTGTGAGAGGACAGAACTTATAGGAGTCTCAAAGAGACAGCACAATATCACCTTACAGCAGTTGCTGTCATCGCACTAATGCAGGCATTCTGACCTCTCGACCCTGCGAGTTAATGATGGAGGAGGGTTCTAGCGCAAGGACGACACTTGCTGTGGCTCAGGGATACACACAAACCATCTTACCTGGAAATCCTTCTCCCCCAATATATCTTTCCGCCATCGGACCAGGAAGGCGGCACACACATAGAGATGGAAATGAGAGAATCCTTCTGGCTCCGCCTGTAAATGAAAATGACAGAACAATCACAAACATGTCATATTATCTTTAAAATCAAACATAAACATCCATACTCACTTCAAAAAGACATCTATTGAAGCTAAGCTAAAAAGAGAGCTTGTGAAAAAAAATTAATGGTTATTATTATTTACATATCAATGCTTTCTCATGGTTCATTTTGAAATAAGGTGTCAGTAAATAGTTTGCACATTACTAATAGAGCCGCAAAGACAAAATTATTTGAGATTAATACTGCTAGCCATATTTTAACATTGGCTGATTATTATAGGATATTTTTTCTGTTAATAATTAATTGCTGTTACTGTGATGAACGCAGTCTGACACCCACCAAATATTAATAAAACATATTTGTATTCTTATCTTTGTTTGTTGTTTAATTCCCATCATGATTAATGCCAATGTGTAATAAGCCGGCATATGGAGGCTAGCAAATCATAATATCATTTACATAGAAAAGTCTAAAAGATACAGAAGCAAAAACAGCCTTTTTTAATTCAAAGGGCCAAAGAAATGGTTAAAATAGTCATGAGAATTTTACGGGAGCCTGGGTAGCTTTTTGCTCTGAGTATTGACGCTGACTATCACCCCTGGAGTCGCGAGTTTGAATCCAGGGTGTGCTGAGTGACTCCAGCCAGGTCTCCTAAGCAACCAAATTGGCCCGGTTGCTAAGGAGGTTAGAGTCACATGGGGTAACCTCCTCGTGGTGTCTATAATGTGTGGTTCTTGCTCTCGGTGGGGAGCGTGGTGAGTTATGCGTGGATGCCTCAGAGAATAGCGTGTAGACTCCACATGCACTACGTCTCTGTGGTAAGACGCTCAACAAGCCACGTGATAAGATGTGCGGATTGACGGTCTCAGACGCAGAGGCAACTGAGATTCGTCCTCCGCCACCCGGATTGACGTGAGTCACTATACCACCACGAGGACTTAGAGACTCACCAACCAACTTTTGCACATGTCCAGAGCTGCACTTTAATTCATTGTCACTTTATATCTTGGCTGCTACCTCAATAACAGCTATGTCCATAGAACACTATTTCATAGTATGTTATGTTTACATTTGGCATTTTTAGAAACTGTCATCTTTTTGCACTACTCGATTACAAATGTGTACTGGTCTCTTACTGTTCCTATTGTCCTGTTCCTTTTAGTAATTTATTGTACTGTCCCGTTCTTTTTGCACACGTTTGCATGTGCACTTTATGTAGAAATGTTATTTAGTCTGTGTTGTCTCATGTGATTCTGTGTTTGTCCTATGTTGATTTATGTAGCACCATGGTCCTGGAAGAACTTTGTCTCATTTAGCTATATACTGTACTAACTGTAAATGGTTGAACGACAATAAAAACCACTTGACTTGACTAGACGCATTCCAAATTGGGGAGAAAAATGTAAATAATATACAGTTCTAAACATTTCTGGAATCACAAGTTTTAAGGAAATATCTTATTATATAATATATCTATAATATAAATATCTAATAGCCTGCATGGGTGCCTTCGAATATTTTCTCCGACAATGGGGGGGCTTGGAGTCAAAAAGGTTGAGAACCACTGATATATATACAGTTATGTATATTTCATTACCCCTCGAGTACTCTAGTAGACAAAATGACCAACAATGCCCATCTCTAGTAGCTATGGGGCTAAATCTAAATGCACAGGCACTGATCAGTGTGAATGAATGGGCTCTTTGGATCAATTATTATTTTATTTTGTGGTGTATATTCAATAGTCATGAAACTAAATTATGATTACACTGATAAACATTAAGTGGAGAATAGACCCATTATGACAAAAGACCTACAAAATAGCTTTCACAAAACAAAAAGCTCCAATTTGATTGGCTGGCTTTAAGCTATATTTTATTTTTTTTAACCAGTCCACTGGATGGCAGTGACCACAACTGTTAAAATTAGTTTAAATACATTTCTGTTTGAAACAACATTTTATTATAGCCACTGTTACCTGGAGCACTTCTTTGTTCTTAAACATTTTGCAAGAACATATAGAGGTATCACGAACGCGACCTGACAAGAATGTAGGTCGTGTTTACAAAAGGCTGCTACAATGAGCACTTTTAACAGTGTGTCCTAACCAGGTGCAATGCAACAAGATTCCAGCTATTAGTATTTTACCAGTCCACACCAAAAGCGAAACTTTAGTGCAATAAGATGCACATACAGCCAATCAGAACATTTATATACAGCTACCTGGTACAAGATTTTGGAAGAAATTACAACAAACGGCAACCGTATACCAAGCAACCAACCAAAATTTCTTGTTGGCACAAAAACTCACATTATTTTACATGGAAGAGATATATTTTATTGTTTGTAAGGTTGTCGCGTCACATCTGGTTTGGACATGTGTAAGGAAGAACCAGTCACTACATTTACATTTATGCATTTGGCAGATGCTTTTATCCAAATCATTTGATCAGTTTGTGTGTTCCCTGGGAATTGAACCCATGATCTTGGCGTTGCTGGCGCCATGCTCTATCTGTTGAGCTACAGGAACTTTGACAGTAAAGGAACTTTAACAGAAAGGATATTAAAAGAGACAATATCAAACAGCAAATGCTTTGCTTGGATCTAGACTTTGGACTAACATTACACTGAAAGATTCAAAACTTTTACTCTGATCATGCAGTGAAAAGACCTCGGTGCTGAACTTCTTCGGCACTACACCACTCAAACACTGGTAAGTGAAATCTTAAAAATGACCAGCTAGTGACTAATCACAGACATTTTTTGTAGCAATGGGAAGTATTAATGTACATCTGATTGTTGGGGATTGCAGATAGAAAGAAAGAGCGATCTTGGCATTTCAAGGATAGTCATTGGGATCGTACAAATAAAGATTAAGTAGAATCTCAATATTTTTGCCTGGTCCTAGATCCAAAAGCGCGTGGTCCAGCATGCCTGTGAGAGAAACCATAAATCCTGCAGGATCAGTTTGTCTCTTTTGTGCCTTACAGAAGAGTCTGTAACTACGTTTCCATCCAAGGATTGTTAGCAAAAAAAGTTTTAGCGCATCAAAATAAAGCTGATGGAAACGCACATTATCACTAAAATGTCACAAATGTCGCCATAATATTTTTCCATTCAACTCAAGCGCATAAACTCTATGTCGATACATCAAATGTCGTGAAAAACTGGTTTGGAAACACTTTTTGTCAATAAAATTTGCTAAAATGTAGTGTCACATGACACTAGAGTTTGCCCCAATTGTTAGCGTGTGTTAATTATGACGACAATTAAATATAGGGACATTATTTAAAGCCAATTTATTGTACGTGATTATGGATTGATCTTTACGGCATTTAGAGCCGATCTGCAAACGTGATACTAGGAGTGTCAACACAAATATCTTGTGCACGTTGAACAAATGAATGGCCACTGTTTGCTGATTCATTTTATCACAGTCCTTTATTTATTAAAGTTCCTGTAACACAGTTAAAGGATGGGCAAGGAGGAGGCGAGAACCGGCTTGTCAACATAAATAATATTTTAATGAGAAACTTAAAACAAGGACATAAACACACACACGACGGACATGCCCGTAATTCTCTCTCTCTCGAACCATCGTCACCGGCCGCCTTTATCCCTCGCGCGCCTCATCAGGCCGATTGGGGACCGGGCGCGTGATATTCCGACCCGGCCCCGCCCCCCTCCGCTCCACAGTTCCTTTTCCACACCATTCAAAAAATAGACGGCAGTTATGGAATTAGCCCACAAAACATAAAACATATTCTGTGCACAAATATGTTTTAAATTAAATTTTATTGTATTTATTATTGGAACACTTACAGCCCAATACTATAAAATTATTGTTTCGTTTTACTTTTGAAAAAATGCCGGCAAAATTCTATGTATTAAATAAAATAAATTACCAAATGAAAAAAGCATTAAATTAAAAAAATACATTACCAAACGAAAAAAGCAGTAAATTAAAAAAATACATTCATAAATGAAAATATATATATTTTTAGACCTATATATGCCTTTTCTTTACACAAACTTAAATTTACTTTACCCTGTTCTGTTGGCGAAAACATTTGGCTGAATGACATTCCCAGAATGTTCTGCAAGACTATAAACTATCAGAACTATTTGTTCAATGCTGAGTTCACTTTCAGAAAACGAGTTTTTGAACATTTTAAAAGATTTAAAATCTTTACCTCGGATCACATTTACTGCTTCTTCAGAAAATGTGAATTTGAATTATGAAATAAATTTTAGATGATAATCAAGTTCAGATGGTGGTTAAATGTTGTTGGGAGAAATATGCAGGACATAATTCAGTTGTGATGGCTTTTGATTAGATGATTGTTCAAAATTTTGAATATCAGGAATGTATCATATGTAAACCCTGATATCACACCGCATATTTTTTTTTTCTTTAATAGCTGTGCACACCGCATATACACATCGATTGATGATCCTTATACGGAGACAGAAAGTTTCCCCAACTACTTTTGACAGCAGGTTGCCAGCTGCGATATGCGCAACACAGGTCCAATATTACAGTCCTATCAGAAGGGCATCTGCTCCCATATGATTGCAATTACTCCTCTTCTGATTGCTTTTATTTGTTAATTAAAATGACAGTAAGCGGACTAATTTCAATGAATTGTCTCAATAATCTCCCCATTTTACCCAAACTTCAGAGGAAAAAAATTAGGGACATCTCGGAGGTTAATTAGCGATAAACACACATTTCTGAATGTAACGACTTCAGGGCAGATTTAATTTGCGCTAAACCAAAACTTATGCCACAAAGTTTTTTTTAGGCATGACGTCATCATGCATACCATTTTTAGCAATAAATGCAATTTGAATGGAAATGGGCAGAAGGCGGCAAATGTCGGAAAAAAATGGATCCAAGTATCAAAACAATATCGTGACAAAAAGTATCACGATATATTGATATTTGATTATATCGACACAGCTATAGTTAACACTGGATATGACTTTGCATCACGGCGACAGTTTCGGCACATCACTTTCCATTTTTGATGCGCTGCACACACTTGTTTTTTTTAAGAACGTTCACTTATACGCATCCAGTTTAGACAGTTTCTAGATGTGCGACATCTTTCTAGTCTGGTGTGTAGACAGGTTGTTAGCCCAAGTCCACACTAATTAATTTTCAGCTTCCTAACGTCATCGTTTTCGATAATAGAATGTGTTTTCGAAATGCTCAGTTTTCGGTGGGTGCTCAGTTTTATGCATTTTCAAACTAAACCGTATTAGTGTGATGTGGCCTTAAATATTTAGTTTTGTTAAAACACTTAGTGTCAAGTAAACACGATATTGTGAAGTGCACCTATAAATTCCACTTTTGTACTATGATAAATGCTGTGCCATTATTTGAATGAGTTTATAATGGTGACATCGCCAAATTTTCTGGTTTACCTGAACCTAAACATCAAATACAAACAGACAAACTGTGGTTGGTTACTTTACATGCAAACCAGAAGGCCCCTTTCTGTCTAAGTGGGTGGTTCTTAGTCAGAAAAGCTGCAAAAAGGAGCAGACTTTGTCATTAGTCAAAAGTCTGAGGCGGGAAGATTAAATTCCATGCCAGCCATGTCCTAATGAAAATCAATGGGTGCATTTCTTCCAGAAATAAACAGGAAGGGCAGGTCTCCCCTTCAAGGGTAAATGTGGGCAATGGAAATCTTCCCAACTGTACCATGGGTTAGAACAGTCACACACAAACAGCGCCACACACCCAAGGTCTCAGGAAGTAGTTTCAAACCTGCATATGTTACATCCAGTCCAATTACCAGTCACCTCCTCGTCAAAGCGAGCATGAAATCCACTTAATTAGACAGGGCCTGGCTGCAAGGGCATCTGCATATGGGGATGAACTTCCGTCTCTATAATGCTTAGAGCTGGCTGCCTTCCATCTATTTATAGCAGGAATTATGTTGTCGGAATCCCTGTTACGTCATGCACTGCTACTTGTGTTTTGTTAATTAAAATAATTTATCTTTGGAAATAGTTTTTTAAATAAACAAACAAAATAAAACATGGGTGAATTATTCTTGCCTACTGTGTTTTCTGATTTTCTTTAGAACATTTTAAAGAAATAGTTCACCCCAAATTAATAATCTCATATGACACAAATGAACAAGACAAACTATACTGGTAGCTTGACAGAGCCTTGTCTGAAAGTTTAAACTAGTTTAAAAAGTTTTAAGTTTGATGGTTATGCAGACATTACAGTAAGACAAACAGCCAGCTAGCAAGTGAACTAGCAAGTCAGACAGACTGTAACGTACGGTAGATAGTTCAATAAACTGTCAGATAAATAGACAGATAGATTTTTGACAGATTTATCTTTTTTTTTTTTTTTTGTCAGTATGCTGTTAAAAAAACTTAACTCCGACCTGTTAGAAAAGTCAGCACTATTCCACAACAGTCTGAAGCTCTGAGCAGAGTTTGGTGGATGTAGCTAGGAGTCCGTGTGACTAAAGTTGACTAGGGGCTGTCAAGCTTAAAAAAAAAAAGGCCATAAAGGTCCATAGTAGTAGCCCATACGACTTTTGAAGCCATAAAATAGCTCTGTGTGAGGAAAAGGCAAAATTTTAAGTCAATATAAGCTGAACAAGTTTAAAAAAAAAACTTAGTTCTGCATATTCAAACTTGGCACATCACATAAGGTTACAAGACATGGGAGAACCAATGCCATTTGGTATCAATGAAGTCAAACCTAGCGTAACACATCTTGACATGGCAAGTTTGAAAAAGCGCGAGATGACATTTCAGAGCTACGAACATTTTTAGAGAACTACATTTTTGTCTTTTCCTCACATAAAGCTTTCATATGTCTTAATAAGACTTAAAAATAGTTCACGTATTATATGGACTACTTTAATTGTGCTTTTTTACTTTCGAGCCACTGTATGCTTCTGTTTTATGGAAAAGAGCATCAAAACATCTGCCTTTGTGTTCTGCAGAGGATAGAAAGTCTTATGTATTTAAGAAAGAAATTTGGGTGACAGAATTTCCATTTTTAGGTGAACTATTGATGAAAATAAAATGTTTATTCAAGTAGGAAGAACTATTTAACATTCATACCCAAATGTAATAAAAAAAAATGCTTTGAGTTCTAAGAGGAGGTGCTGTTGGCTGTTAGTTTTTTAAGAGCTGTGGTCTATATCTGTGTGGAAGAAAAGGCTGGATTCACCTTTAGATGGGCCAACGTTTTTCTTCATTGATCATTTTAATTATTTTGTCTTCGTCTCTCTTGGGGGGATGAATGGTTGATGATGGGTCTAAATGAATGGGACAGTGGGGGAATAAACACCATAGTCCTTAATGGAATGTTCAAACACAAAACCTAGTGACACACTTCAGGTTGGATGTGTTAGAAAAGAGGCAAACCCAACACACAAAGTCTATCCATTCTATTCTGAGATGCTGATGTTAGTTAGTGCCAGAAGTCATGTTACTGCACTAAAATTATGATAAAATAACCTTCATGCATGTTCAAGAAATGTTACAATGATGACATAAAATAGATACTTCCATTTTTCAAGTAGGGTGGTTGCCAGGGCCATATGGTTGCTAAACACTTTTTTAGGGTGTTTTGGGTTGCTACTTACTAGCCTGAGTAATGTTTTTTATCTGTTTTATAGAGTGCACGCAACAGGCTAGATTCAGAAGCAAACAACCCATTAATTTTTTCCAAAAATGTAAGCCACATCACTCAGAAAAGTAATAGCCTCACCTAAACATGCAACATAATTTGCTGACATACCACAATAGCTGAGGGATGACTTATGCACCAAAGTATAATACTTTGTGGAGGTTTGTTCAAATCCTTAGCAAGTACCACTAATGGAAGCAAATTACATCTTAGCAAACCACTCTTGACAAGCGTGCTCAGAGGCATCCATTCAAAGCAGAGCCTCGGAACGTCCTGAAAGATTTCCATGTAAAAACAAGTGTTAGCTTACAGCCATAACAAACTCCACAGATCTATAGTACAGCATCATGGTAAACAGCAATGTGGCAGTCAGAACACTTTGGCAGATGCCTGATGATATGCGTTGGAGATCATTGGATTGTAAAAAGCCTGCAGTCAGTTCATCGTTCCATCAAGAGTCCCTGGGAGATATTTACCAACAAGTTTGCAGAGATGTAGTAGATCTGATATCGAACAGCACACACAATTCAAATCTACCCATCCTTCAGCCTCAACCAAGACAAGAGAGCACAAGAAAGAGAGGAACCAGATGAAACGTAGTCAGCCGCTCACAGTTATGTCCCGGGTGATGATTGCCTATTGGTGTAACCTACCGGCCTTAATCAGAGTGGCAGGGAAGATGAACGGCTGAGGGTATCAAGCTGTGACATGCTCCCTGCTACTGTGCTTTATTACTTTATTAAACTTCTCTACCAGTGAAATGTGAGACTCTTGCTGTCAGAGTGAAAAAAATATTGCCTACTGTCTGGGTGAATGCGTACACTCAAAGTGAGAACTCTATACTTTCCAAGTATATGTATATCTTTCAGTGGATGTTGATTAAAAACAACATGACAACAAACATAAGATGACAAGCCATGACCTTGTGTTGAACAGCAAGTGTTGAAGAATGGGTGAATTAAAGATTTTAGAGTTATTGCAGTTTAAATGTAAGTAAAAGTTGGCAAATTATGTGTTATGTTTAAAAGATATTGACCATATAATCAGATATCGTGATATTTTAAAGGCGATTATCATTAAAATATGTTTTACATACTGCCCAGCCCAAAAGGGAAGTGAAGGGTGAGGGTCAAAATCCCTTGGCTCTTCAGATATATCAATACATATATATATATATATCCTTTTATATTAATATCTATCTGTATTCTGTTGCTTAACTTCTTTAATAAAGTGATGAATTAACTATATGCATGATCACATAATCAATTCTATTTTCTTATGCATAATTGAAATATACTTTGAATCATATGTGTGTTGAATGTTAGTGAGTCTCTTTTAGGAACATTCCAGAGTCTATCTGTCCTGCACGTCGGCTGAAGGTCTTTTGGGGGATAAGCTTATTTGTGGCGCTCTCCAGCCTCTCAGGGGAGGGGGTCAGGGGGGATGCGTTAAACATGTGTTCCAGATGTATTCTGTGTTTGATTGTTACCTTTCCATGACTAATTATATGGTTTAAAGTCCTATGTAATAACACCTGAATAGTAGAAGTGTGATTTTCTCTTATTATTTCTTTAGGGAAGAAATGTATGTTATTTCAACCCTCTCCTCTGCCCGAGGAGTGAATATTTTATCTCTCTGTTTTGGTTCAAATGGCCTGATAATGTGTGCTCTGGCTCTCTTGTGCCCAGAGAAGAACTGTCGTTCGTCAGTGTTTTGTGTGTGCGTTTGACCTTCTACCTAGGTTTTGAACCAGGGGTGCACACCAGGCCGACTCGAAGACGCCCCGCGACCATCTGCGAGGTCACTTCAGACGTAAATCTCGGGCGCGGACGACAAGTGCGCTGATTAATGTTTATAGGCCATTTAACTATCTATATGTTGTGACTTTATGTTCTTTTAGCCAATCAGGAGTAAAATAATGGAATGTACGTCCTTGCAAATGGTATAATTGATGTAAGATTTTGTGTAAGGTATGAGTTAGCTTTCGATCTCCTCGTGAGACATTGTCGTTGGCTCTACCAATTTCACTGCAAACTATTCTTCAGTAAATTTTGATTCTTTAATTGAATTTCTCGACTCCTGGTTTTCTTTCTCCATATCTGGTCCGGGTCACAACTGTTATACCCCTAACAGAAGTCAATTTTTTTTTTATGAAAACCTGCACAAACACGTTTAATCAATTCTATATTGCAACATGTTACCTATTAATTTAAGCAAATTTGTTTTTGGCAATATAAAAATTTTATTTTATTGAAAAACTTCAAAAATCTGGTTTTTGCTTAGTCATTATGGGGTATGGAGTGTAGATTGATATGAAAAAAATTATGTAAAGCATTTTAGCATAAGGCTGCAACATAAATTTGATAAAACGGTCTGAATATTTTCAGAATGCACTGTATTTAATTTAGTTTGTCTGTGTATCTTAAGTAGTAGTAGTAAAGTATCTTTGTGTTGTAAAATAATAATATATAAAATACGTACCTAGAAGTGCAATTAATCGAACAAGTAATCGAGATTATGATTAAGGATGCTGCATTTAACTAATCATATAAACCTACGATTAGAGAATTCCATGTCTTGTTATTCTACTCCTGTTGCGTAGGTTTCTTTGACAACGTGTTGAGTATTCTAATCAATCCCATGGGTGTGTTTCTTCCAGAAATAAACAGGAAGGACAGGTCTCCCCTTCAAGGCTACGACCGTGCACAATGTCATATCCAATTTTCATGAGAGTGCTAATTCTAAGTGCAATTTCCGTGCCAGCGTAAAGCGACGTGTGTGTGTGTGTGTGTGTGTTTGTGTGTTTTTGCGCTACTATGGGTGTAGGCATGCAAACTTTGGGTGTGTTGTATGTAAATGTAAAAGTGTTGCAAAGCACAATTTGCTATTTTCCTAAGAATCGCACTTAGATGTTGCAATACCACCTCTTAACTTTGCGCAAATTCCAAATTCAGTTTCTGCATTTGCAGTTTGGAGATTCCAAGTTCATGTCCAAAAAAAAAAAAAAAAACATAATTATCAGATTGTTTTAAACTATCTGAAGTTCATGGCTTATTTTTCAATTATTCTCGTGTTTATTTTAAAAATTTTATTTATTTATTTATTTGTAACTCAAGTCATTGCAAATGGGGCAGGTGGAAGAAGTTGGACAGAGTAAAATGTTTGGATTTGACATGTTTTTTGGACCACTTTGTGATTTTCATTATATTTTCTTTTCGTTTGAAGTATAATTTGAATGGTTTAATAAAATAATTTATTGAAAAAAAAAATTATAATCAAAATCGACCAGTAGAAGTGAAGTGCGTGCCGATACATCCACCGTTAATGCCAGCCATGATTTGTGTGTCAGTATATGAACATGATTAATAATACTTACATTCTCTATAATTTAAAGGAGCCCTATGCCTTAAAAACAAAATCAAAAACAACACTGATTCTGTATATACTTATTTTGTATTTTTGTATATTTCCCTTAAACTCTGAGATCACCTTAAGCTGTTTGGAAAGTTTGGAGTGCATCTGAACTGTGCCTTCCACTCTGCATGACTCTATCAGGCACTCGAGCTGGATACTATTTCCCCTGCATCTCTCTCACACATCACTATTAGACTTTCATTTGATCACATGTTACGTCCAGTTACATCAAATGATTATACAACGTTGTCCATAATGTCGACTAATTGTTTCAGCCCTTATTACGAGTAGAATATTGTGGAAGGCAGGGGTCTGCAAACTGCACATCCATTTTCTGCATAGTTCTTCTGGAACAGAAATACAAATGAAGTCAAAAGTTGCTATTGAATATTCCGGTACCCTGACATTTATCCCAGTTTACCGACAAGCACCATCTCCCAGCAGACATTTTTTAAATGTGTTTACCTTTTCCTGTGGTGCGAGAGTTCCAATCAAATATGCATTCCTGTCAACTGCGTTACATCATATACAACTAAAAACAACTCTCTTTTGGCACAACTTTGTGGACATACTACCTAGAAACTTGAGCTCACACGTGCCAATACATTCAACAACATCAAATTACATTTACATTTATGCATTTGGCAGACGCTTTTATACAAAGCGACTTACAGAGCCCTTCTTACAGGGACAATCCCCCGGAGCAAACTGGAGTTAAGTGCCTTGCTCAAGGAACAACACTTCCAGCTTTGAACACTGAGGGCAGTGGTTCGAATTTAGGTAAGCACAGACCAATTTTTGCTGAAGAACTTTCAACCTTCTATGGCCGAATTCACAGTAAGATGAGTCTGGATATCATGTGGGCCTACAAAAAAAAGTTGGTGTCAAGTAGTTTTATATAATTAAAATGTGTTTTTCTAACAATATTTGTGTGCTCTGTGTAATTTTGTATTGAACTTAAATCAGGAAATCAAGCATGTTTTTCTTTCCCAACACTTGTGCAGTTCATGTGTCAGCCTAAGATGTATACACACCAGTGCAATGTGTATATTCACACCAAGCAATAGTTGCATTCTTCTTTCTCCTCATCTGTGCCCAATCCTGATCTAAAGCTTCTGAAGGCACTGCGAGGCTCAGAGGAAAGAAGCTTCCCACTGGGGATTTGGACCTGCAACCTGAATCCCTCCCTTTACCCATCCTATGGGGTTTCCCTAATGATTGGCCTCTGTTTTATAAATACCATTTGTACTTTTCAATTACTTCGGATGTCAATGCACTGGGCGAAGTCTAAATTGTTACTGTCTCTTTAAGAGGCTTTTATCGCATGATACGATATTTAAGGCACAGTTCAGTTTAATCTTTTGAGAACTGTGAAGTATCATTATTTACCTTCTGTGCGTGCTTGTTGCATCTGTATTCATTTCAGAGATTATGGGTGTGAGGTGATAAAATACAGACTGCGTGAATTTTGTGACGTGTTTCAGAAAGATTATCGTGAAGACAGACTGAGCACCTGTTTATTTTCTTTATTTTACAAAAGCACAAGGTTTTGTTGTTATTGTAACTGTACACAAATAAAAGGAAACATTTCATAGTTCGTAATGATGTCTCGCATGTTTCTGTATGGGAAAAAATGACGCAGTATTTTATTTACGTTTTTTCCGCTGTTTCGAGAGAAACATCTAACAGGATGTCACCTGGAATAATGCCAGAATTCAATATAATTATACAAGATTTCTTTCTCAAATGTTTGTTCACTTGACATAACAGGCTCCTCAATATATCATGTATTTTTACACTTCGTTGTATGAAATTGTCCGTTCAGACGCAAGCAGCAGCGAAAGCAAAGTCTCATCGGCATGCGTGCGTTACGCGACGCGGCTCACTGTGTCAAACAAACAGCTCGCAAACATGTATTTGAGTTGTTTTCACATTTGTTGAGTTGAATAGTGTAAAATCGCTTGAATGTTCAAACAAGCAAACATTGTATACAACCGACAAACCTTCGTGAAGACATACGTTTCATGTACGTTTCTGTTAGCGATTATTTTTCTGAAACACGTCATAAAAACTAAGACGGAGATGGCACACCCGGTTTATTTTCTTTATTTTACAAAAGCACAAGGTTTTGTTGTTATTGTAAGTGTATTGTAAAAGTACAACTTTCATAGTTTGTGACGATGTATTAAATGTATAGTATGGGCAAAACTAACGCAGTATTTTGTTAATAACGCAGTATTTTGTTTAAGCTGTTAATGCTGTTTCGATAGAGAAAAATCTAACAGGACACCACTAGCGGCATCAATGTTGATCACTACATTAATTAATAATTAAATATATTGACACCCGATTTCTTTATCAACTGTTTGTTCACTTGATATATAGCAGACACCCCAATATATCATGTATTTTGGTGTATGAAATTGTCCGTTCAAACGCAAGAAGGGAAAGCGAACTCTCATCGGCGTGCGAACGTTAGACGCGACGCGGCTCGCTCGCTGTGTCACACAAACTGCTCGAAAACATTTATTTGAGTTGTTTTGCCTTTGTTGAGTTGAGTAGTGTAAAATCGCTTGAATGTTCAAACTGGAAAGCATTAAACACACAATTGACATACCTTCGTCCAGACGCAAAATGTCCTCTTGCTTCTAAGTCTGGAGCTCCACCCACTAGGAGACCGAAATGCTTCATTAGAGAGATTGCTCCAGGAGAGCTGCATGTGGTAGACAGAGTTACTCCAGTAGAGGGAGCCTCTTTGCTCAGCCAATGTAAGTGAATGGGATTTTACATGTGGACCATATTTATCCAGTAGAGGGGGCACTTTTGCTCAGCTATTGTAAATCAATGGGATTTTTACAATTTTTTTGATCATCTTTTGTGTGTACATTTACATAAACACGTCCATTTCAGCCATTTTGTATTGTATTCATTTTTGCTAAGTAACGTTTGGAAAGACATATATTCTACACACGTGTGCCAAATTCTAAGTCAATTGGAGCTAAGATTCAGGAGAATCTTTTGTAGGTTTTCCAAAATTTTCACTGTACAGGAAAATCCATAATGGCAGAAGTATGGGTCCTTGAGGCTTTTTTGTTCCCCATGAGAAATGAGGCATGTTTACAAAGTTTCAGAAGATTTGGACAAATGGGGTGGAAATTATATCACTTTGAAATTTAATTTTTTGGCCGTGGCCTGTAGCGCCACCTATGGGCGAATGTTGACCATTCTTGGTTTGGGGGTACCCGTTGGCATGGAGTATCAATGTGCCAATTTAGAAAATTTTTGACCAGTGACTTTTTGAGCTATTTGGGCTCAAGGAGAATAATAATAATAATAATAAAACCGTCAAATACAATAGATTCCCTCCTTACGGAGGAATCTAATAATAATAAAACCGTCAAATACAATAGATTCCCTCCTTACGGAGGAATCTAATAATGATAATAATACTGACAAATACAATAGATTCCCTCCTACGGAGGAATCTAATAATAATAAAACTGTCAAATACAATAGATTCCCTCCTACGGAGGAATCTAATAATAAGAGAAAGACCGATAATCAGTTTGACCGATGCTTCACACTTTTCGAAAATATTCTAAATGTTATAAAATATCTGGTAGGTCTTTAAAAATAGCACTCAACAAGAGCATGAAACCACTGTGCATTCATCAGGACACAAATGTGCTCACAGGTAAAGTGTGATAAATGTGTTATAATATGCAAAAAATTGTCATATTTATAAACAAAATCTGAAAAATATTGAGGCACCTAGAGAGATGTACACAGTTTATGATAATTATTCACTATTTTTAATAATTAAATGACACAATAGTAGACTCGTTAAGTAGGTTGTTCACCTGTAGAGGTTGGTGTTAAATAATATTTACCCTGTTTCCACCTGGTATTTAAGATGCATTTCATATCTTATACATGTGGTCAGTCCTAAAATCAGGTCTAAAATGTTTTGTGATCGGATCACAGAAATCACATACGACTGTGGTCAAATACGCATGTGTCCACACCGCATTTAAAGTGTAAACACTAATCCATCCTGTATGCATCCCTGCAGCAGTGACGCGCCACACCTCACCTGTCTATCAACCACTGCGCTAAAACAAGAGTTTAAAATGTGCAGTTTACGAGCGGCTTTAAAAGGAAATAACTTTCCGATCTGAAAATTACAAAAAACATACACAATCACGACAGCTTCACGGATCTTCTTTAGTGTGTCTGATATCAACACAGATGACAAGCATGAACACTTGAAGCTCCTTTAATACAGGTAATACACTAAAATAATGGATAAATCTGCTTGACGTGGTGTTTTTACTTAATTAAATTTCAACCGAATCTGGGAGAAACAGCGTGCCGTTTTCTTTGTCTTTTCTGACGTTGTTGTGCTGTAATATCATGCAGTAACACACTGACACAGTGATTGATGTATGTCTTCATGAAACAGAGACCCTCCCCTCCAAATCCGAAAACAAGTGGTCACAGGATACGCATTTAAACAACCAGGTGTAATCAGCCAAATGTCTCAGCTGACATCATGTGATTGGATTACCTGAAACATATATTAATACCAGGTGGAAACGGGGCATTAGAAATAAAACAATTATCAGTTCTGCATATCGGTTATTAGACACTTAAAAATAATTTGTATCTGTGATGAAAACAATACTGGTCAAACTCTAAGGAAATCTGGTTAATAAACATTTGCAAAGACAGGTGTGTAAAACAGGGTATGTGGTCTATGCCTTAATAATTATACACTTGCAAAACAAATGTTAGTATTGTGTAGAATCATTCAGCATCGCAGTTTGGTTGCAAGGAGATAATCAAACAATGGCTAAGCTAATGGTAAGTTTCCCATTACGTTACATTATGCATCATATTCCAAGCATCCAACAATGGTCCTTCAAGGTCAGGAGTAGGAAATATTAAATGGAAATATTCCACATCTGACTTTGAGGGGAATAAAGAACTAATGGCTCTCAGACAAAAGATTGATTTCAGAGAGCTTGCTATGCCTCATTCTATTCTCATGTCTCTGAATGATGTACAAGTTAAGGCAAATAGTGGTCAATTATGTAGTTATTTGTCCTCAAGAGGTTTCCTGTTCACTGTCTTTCTCACTTTCTAATTTACTCTGTGATTCAGAGTAAAATATCTGCTCTTCCTGGGAATTGAAAGCCTTGTAATCCTTGAATTCGCATTTACATTGCCAGAGTTCAAACTTTTTGAAACTCTATGGACTGTGGAAGTCAGCAGGAAAAAGAGATAAAAGAGAGCCGGAGACGCCAGTTCAAGAGAGACATAAGCAGCCGTGCCGTGTGTGTTTATGTTTGTTTTATGTTGTTTTAGGTTCAGTTATGACATTAAAAGTTACGTTTACTCTTCAGCCAGTTCCCTGGTTGTTCACAATCCTGAACCTGTTACATTGGTGCCGAAATCCGGGAAAGAGGAGGGTATAGGCTGTTGTGGAGCCCTCACTGCCTGCAATCCACAAGAGGAGCAACCATGTCTGTATGCCTGGAGATGGAGGAATCGCTGCCGCCGATTTAATTAATCAACGGGAGAGAGAAAGATAAGTCATTATTGTGACAGTAATTAAAGTGCAACTCAGGACACGTGTGTGTGTGCGTGTGTGTGTGTGTGTGTGTGTGTGTGTGTGTCAAACCAGTCTCTGAGTATTGAGGAGTCTGATGGCTTGAGGGAAGAAGCTGTTACACAGTCTGACCGTGAGGGCCTGAATGCTTCGGTACCTCTTGCCAGACGGCAGGAGGGTAAAGAGTTTGTGTGAGGGGTGTGTGGGGTCGTCCAGAATGCTGGTTGCTTTGCGGATACAGTGTTTTTTGTAAATGTCTTTGATGGAGGGAAGAGAGACCCCGATGATCTTCTCAGCTGTCCTCACTATCCTCTGCATCCTTTTTGACATGGAGTGGCATTTTTAATTTTTCTTGTAAATGGCTTTTTGATATGATATGTTCAATCTATTAATCGTTTAGTGTAGTTTTGAGAGTCAACATTATTTTGGTTTAAGGAGCATGCATGCTGGGTTGAAAATCTCAATGATATATAAAGTGTTTCTTCTTATTACATCATGTGTTTTTCCGAAAGCGAAAAATAAAACAAGAAAATGTAGGCTGTCATCCGCTCAACTGCGCTTGTGATGTGCGAATGGCTTTCTAGAACTGCGCTATTCTGCACATCTCTACTATACAGTACCGCAGTCTCATCACACTTTAGCTCCCTTACAGCTCATTAGCTGTGCTAATTCCCCCAAAATTAGCACAGGCAATGTGGACAAAAATCTGCAGGTTTCCAACTAGGTCTGGTTTTTAGTTCAGAACAACAATACATTCATATTTTCAAATTGACACTTCCTTTGGCTTCGTCAGGCATTCTAGGGTTACACGCGCTATAGCATTTGAGACTATAGCTATGATACCCAAAATTCTGTCTACTGCTTGAGCAGTTAACCACGTTTTTGCAGAGATTTCATTGGTATTCAAAGGCCTTAAGATTATGTCGAAGAGTGTAGTTTGCCAAAGCTAGTGTTTGTTTCCTTGGGGAGATGATATAACAGATAATCTTCTCCTAGAAAAAGCAATCTTCTACATCATTACGGAGGCAAAAGTCAGGTAATGTGTACAGGCCTAACAAGCACATATGAACACAGGAACACTTGCAAGTGTTCTAGATGAATCTGCTAATTCACAGCACAGCAACAAACCATTGTGAAGTCCCTCTGGCTCAATACCACAGAAAAGTCTGGAACAGCCAGTAAAAGTCTCTCGGCTCAATCACCAACCAGAGGGCCAGGGAGCGTCACGCTCCTCAACACTGACACAAACACGCTTCACACTAACCTGCACAAGACAATTCCACGTGTTCTGCTCTGCAAATTGTTTGAAAAGTTCTCAGACAAAAAATAAGTCAGTTGCCATTTAAAATGAGGAAGAATGCGAACCAATAAGAGAAATTAGAATAAAAAAAAAAAATTCTGCACCATTTCAGATGCGGTGCTTGTTGCGCAAATGAACAGTTTTTTTGCCACTTTTGCCAGCAGTGGGTAACGTGGCTCGGTGGCTTTCCACGAGAGATATCACTCTTTTGTGGGAATCATATTCTGATATGGGTTCGTTCTGATAATGGTCTTGGTGTCAAACGGGCCCTTGAGCTGAAACAATGCAAAATGCAACAAGCATAATGCAGATGTATCAAGATGTGTTTTCAAGTTATTTTTTAACTGACACGTTGTCAGCTGTCAAAGAGGTCCCATTCTAATGAATCCCATTCTATCATTTGTTGCATCATCTCTTTAATGAAAAAATTAAACACCAAAATATAATATAATAAAATATATTCTATTTGACTATTCAAGTCAAGTCAAGCCAAGCCAAGTGGTTTTTATTGTCGTTCAACCATATACAGTTAGTACAGTACACAGTGAAACGAGACAACATTCCTTCAGGACCATGGTGCTACATAAAACAACATAGGACAAACAAAGAACCACATGAGACTACACAGACTAAATAACATACCCATATAGAGTGCATGTGCAAACGTGTGCAAAAAGTACGGGACAGTACAATAAATTACTAAAAATTACCAGGACAATATCTCAATGTGCCAGTGATGTCCCGACCAGTACACAGTAGTGCAAAAAGATGACAAATGTAAACATAACATACTATGAGATAGTGTTCTATGCACATAGCAGTTATTGAGGTAGCAGCCAGGTATAAAGTGACAATAATTAAAGTGCAACTCAGGACACGTGTGTGTGTGTGTCAGTCCAGTCTCTGAGTATTCAGGAGTCTGATGGTTTGGGGGAAGAAGCTGTTACACAGTCTGGCCGTGAGGGCCCGAATGCTTCGGTACAGTGTTTTTTGTAAATGTCTTTGATGGAGGGAAGAGAGACCCTGATGATCTTCTCAGCTGTCCTCACTATCCTCTGCAGGGCTTTGCAGTTCGAAACTGTGCAAGTGCCAAACCAGGCAGTGATGCAGCTGCTCAGGATGCTCTCAATAGTCCCTCTATAGAATGTAGTGAGGATGGGGGGTGGAAGATGTGCTTTCCTCAGCCTTCGAAGAAAGTACAGACTCTGCTGGGCTTTCTTGGCAATAGAGCTGGTGTAATTCAAGGTATATATACACTCACCTAAAGGATTATTAGGAACACCTGTTCAATTTCTCATTAATGCAATTATCTAATCAACCAATCACATGGCAGTTGCTTCAATGCATTTAGGGGTGTGGTCCTGGTCAAGACAATCTCCTGAACTCCAAACTGAATGTCAGAATGGGAAAGAAAGGTGATTTAAGCCATTTTGAGCGTGGCATGGTTGTTGGTGCCAGACGGGCCGGTCTGAGTATTTCACAATCTGCTCAGTTACTGGGATTTTCACGCACAACCATTTCTAGGGTTTACAAAGAATGGTGTGAAAAGGGAAAAACATCCAGTATGCGGCAGTCCTGTGGGCGAAAATGCCTTGTTGATGCTAGAGGTCAGAGGAGAATGGGCCGACTGATTCAAGCTGATAGAAATAACCACTCGTTACAACCGAGGTATGCAGCAAAGCATTTGTGCAGCCACAACACGCACAACCTTGAGGCGGATGGGCTACAACAGCAGAAGACCCCACCGGGTACCACTCATCTCCACTACAAATAGGAAAAAGAGGCTACAATTTGCAAGAGCTCACCAAAATTGGACAGTTGAAGACTGGAAAAATGTTGCCTGGTCTGATGAGTCTCGATTTCTGTTGAGACATTCAGATGGTAGAGTCAGAATTTGGAGTAAACAGAATGAGAACATGGATCCATCATGCCTTATTACCACTGTGCAGGCTGGTGGTGGTGGTGTAATGGTGTGGGGGATGTTTTCTTGGCACACTTTAGGCCCCTTAGTGCCAACTGGGCATCGTTTAAATGCCACGGCCTACCTGAGCATTGTTTCTGACCATGTCCATCCCTTTATGGCCACCATGTACCCATCCTCTGATGGCTACTTCCAGCAGGATAATGCACCATGTCACAAAGCTCGAATCATTTCAAATTGGTTTCTTGAACATGACAATGAGTTCACTGTACTAAAATGGCCCCCACAGTCACCAGATCTCAACCCAATAGAGCATCTTTGGGATGTGGTGGAACGGGAGCTTCGTGCCCTGGATGTGCATCCCACAAATCTCCATCAACTGCAAGATGCTATCCTATCAATATGGGCCAACATTTCTAAAGAATGCTTTCAGCACCTTGTTGAATCAATGCCACGTAGAATTAAGGCAGTTCTGAAGGCGAAAGGGGGTCAAACACAGTATTAGTATGGTGTTCCTAATAATCCTTTAGGTGAGTGTATATATTTATTTTTTCGACGCACTTATATATTTAAAAAATACTTTAAGTTATGATTAACTTCACAAGCTACAGTTTCAACGTAGCTTGCCCAAAACTGGTAGGTTATATTTGACACTCATGCTGGGGGGGATCTCGCCACAGTAAGGTGAGAGGTGAGATGTGTTAGCACACAGCATCAAAACAGACTCTGTGCTTGCTTGGGATTTCTAAAAATGATATACACCCTGCTGAGGAAAGCTAACAAACACACTGAGAGGCCTTATGTGTGAAACACTGGTCTTACAGTAAGGAGTGTAAGACCTTGCTGTGGGCAACATAGACAGATCCACAGACTTTTATTCTTTACTCCACTGACTCCTATTGACTGTGGTGGGTCATGAAACATTCTTGCTGCACAGTAGCTCAGTAATTCAAGGTCACAATATTGATGTGCAAGGACAGAAGAAAATTATAAAACCACCTGCTGGGTTAAAAGCTGTATCATGACTGAGCAAGGTTTCATACATTAAATCAGCATATATATGTATAGTATTATTTAGTATTTTTGACAAGGTTCTTGTGTGACAGGCAATGTTCCAACTCAAACAGGTATTTTTTATTGCTTTCACACAAATCTCAAAAGGAGCACAGTCTGGGCATGAGTGTGCTATCTCTCTCGCTCTTCCTGTGGGGTCAGCCCCCCTCTTATCTTATTTGGTTACCATGTCTAATCATTTCACTGTTTTGTTTGTAGTTGCAAGTCGGAAGTTTATTGACAGCATTGTATTGATTATTAATTGATATTACTGCATCAATAAACTTAGTTATATTTCAAAGAGAAGTATTTTGGTTTGCTTTGCATACACCTGTGTCAGAGGCTGGCAGGGGATGTCAGTGCTTGGATTCAAGCCTTCATTGTTTCCTTTTGAATGTTGATGTTCTCCGGACGTTGATTTTCCTAAGAACAAAATCTAATATTGAGACTGTTATACTGCCTGGTTATTAGGTCCCTGATTCCAGGGTGGTGCACCAGAGATATTAATCCTTATTAATATTCTATTGATTTGGAAAATGTATCATTATCTTTGATGATTGTTGAATTTGAAGGATCAATAAGCTAGTGTTAATTCTAATCAATGCTCCATTGATGGTAAATGGTCTGCACTTATATATCGCCTTTTTTAACCTTAGTGGTTACCAAAGCGCTTTACACTGTGTCCCAATCACCCACTCACACACCAATGATTATAATAATTAAGGATTATCCTTGATAATAATGAATTATCGCTAATAACCAAACCCGCTCCTAAACGTAGCGCACTACAGAACTTTTGTTTTCAAAAGCCTTATAGTTGCATCATTCAGGCTTTACTAATTCAGGCCATCAAGATTTTTAAGGTGGGTTAGTATGACCAGATTGTCGGCGAAGGCGGGAGCAGTCATTTTCAGATTCAAAAATGCATGGGATGAATTACATGCTATTCAGGCATCTGTTGAGGAATTCACACAGGGTCTAGAATTGAGCACTTGGCAAAACAGAGAAAAAGAATAGCTTAAAGTTTACAATCTCTGAAACTTAACTTGAGCAGAAATGACCAGTACAGTGTTCAATAAAATACGTTTTTTACTGCATATTTAAATGAATACTGAAAAAAAAGTGAACGTGTCACTGCTTTAGGATTTTTGGACACAATTTTCACAGAAAAGTCGATGCCTTAAAGGTGTCCTTAAAGGTGAAGTGTGTACTTATGTGCCACTAGCAGCACAAAACATAATGGCAAAATCAAAGATTATGCGGCCACAATTATGAAAAATGAGCAGAACAAATTTCTGTATAATTGTTCTTAATACCAAAATGGTATTACCAAACATTTTCCAAGAAATTTAACAGAGCAATGCTAATACAAGTTACGCAAAGAATGGTTTTACAAACTATTTACATATGAGTTATAAATATGAAGATTTCTAAATCGCTCTGTAATGCATAGTGAGACAATTTACATAACTAAGGTTTAGACATTGCTCTATGAATAATGCGACAAATTACGCAAGAATCATTTTCAAAATGATTTAAGTAGCAATTATACAGGGGAAATTTTCTAAATGACTTTGTACATATTGCGACAACTCACATAACAGTGGTTTGACGAACGCTTTAGACAGAAATTCGACCAAGGAAGGTTTACACATTGCTCTACATATTAATGTGACAATTTGAAATGTTAGAATTGTTTCATGAAATCATTTACACAGAAATGAATTCTGCATTTGTTTCATGATTTGCTACCAATTCTAATTCCACTGATTTCAAACTGGTTTCCTGAGCAGTCCTACTGCCCCTTCCATCTCGCACCTTCACCGCTATTAGTTGGACAAACTTGAAGCCTCATCAAAAACTTCCACCATTGCTTCAGCCAGAAGCAGAGATGTTGGGCATACTGTTTCGATTGCTCTACTGAGCCACAGTGCTTCAGGAAGTCAACCTACACAATTATTTATACACTAGGATAAGAAATAAATTACTTTAACAACAAAAAATACACTCGGCACCTTTGGACTAAAACTTTTCACACTTTACCTTTTTCCATGAGCACTTTCCTTCAAAAGTCAATCAATTCACACAACATGACTTGGTAACATCTTCCAACCACACACACTGTCCCTTCTATCCACGAATTCAGAGACCGCAGTGCTAGATTCACTTCTCTTTGAGCGAGCATTTCAGGCGAGCTCACTGCCCTGACATCAGGGCTTTCATAGCTGCGGGTCAAACATAGCCTGTAATTTGTATGAATAGCAGAAGAGAGTGAAAAAGGGCTTTGTCTGAGGTAATGTTAGGCTATGACGCCATGACCATGATAACCATGGTATCAGGCCAATGCAACTTTAAAAATTGGAAACGTCATGTCTTCAAAAGGACACAGATCATCTTTAATTTTAAAGACAGATGAGGGTTCACTTCTCTTTGAATAACATCCACATGTCCTCCTCAGTTTCCTTTTGTCCATAGCAAAGTCGTCCAAAGGTGTCGTGTAAGAGCTTGAAATAAGTAAAACTTTTCCATTACCATTTCCACTACTATCACATAATAAAGCAGAGGTTTTGGTAAATCAATACTCACCACATCAGTAGGTTCTCTCTTGCTTTTGCTGACACACATCACCCTGTTTCAGCATCATTTATAGCACTAAATGCCCCTTTTTCAAAGATACAATGCTGGAAAATTTGTCTCCGAGCATTCAAGCTAATTTTTGTACTACTTGCCACCACACGACATTGCTGAAATAAACAAATAAACAAGCGTTTTCCTGAATACTCCCCATGTCCACAACTGGTAAAAAAAACTCAAGGCATTGGTTGAGTCAATGTTGTTGTCGGGCTGGTCGGGATGATCAAACAAACAGCAATACTGGTAACACTTTATAATAACTATATGGATAAAGTATTTGTAAAGCATTCGTTTATAGTTAATTGATCACTTATAATTTATTGTTTCTACATTATTAATACATTAATAAACTACATACAAATAGTATGTTATTCGTTTATATTCATTATAGAAAATAATCAATTATTGTTTAATATGTTCATATATAAGCAGATTGATAATGGTTTTTCATCCTTAGTAAACTTGATAACCATAATCCACTGATGCATTCAGTTGATGCAAACTAGTGGTAAAGAGGTGTTTATGAGAACATTAATTCATAGTTAAAGGTGAACTCAGTACTTTTTTCCTCATTAAAAAAGTTTAACTCCTAAAGACATGAATTCTAATTTTGCAATATATGTAGGAAATCATGTCCATTCACATTAAAATGAAGACTCCAGTCATATCAGTTACCTTATAAAAGCTGTTTTATTCTACATGGAGAGGGTATACACATGGGCTGCCATGTTAGAATCACATGACCAACCGAATACTACTCGCTTATTCTAAGTAACAGTCCTGTTATTTAACATATTCACTCATTGATTAAAGTAACCATGACTGACGGTGAATACTATATTTCTACAATGGCAAAACTATTGATTTTAACAGGGTGATGTGGGTCAGCAAAAGCAAGAGAGAACCTACTGATGTGGTGAGTATTGATTTACCAAAACCTCTGCTTTATTATGTGATAGTAGTGGAAATGGTAATGGAAAAGTTTTACTTATTTCAAGCTCTTACACGACAACTTTGGACGACTTTGCTATGGACAAAAGGAAACGGAGGAGGGCATGTGGATGTTATTCAAAGAGAAGTGAACCCTCATCTGTCTTTAAAATTAAAGATGATTTGTACTTCTGAAGACTTCAAGACATGACGTTTCCAATTTTTAAAGTTGCATAAAGAGTCTGCCAAATGCATAAATTACGCTGCATCCAAGCCGCTAAGAGTCAGTTAAAGTCCAAAATGACACAAAGACAAAAGTTACTGAGTGCACCTTTAATATATAAAATGTATACATGTAAATATAGTGTGTAATAAACAGTACACACATTTATACTTACAATTAAAGCAATTCATTTTTTTATAAAGATTGTAATAAAGCACTGACTAATTGCTAGCTAGGCATTTGGCATAACCTAAAGTTAGAAATATATATGCCTAAATAAACATTTATTAATGATCCATCACTCTGAGAAGTTGTCCATGACATAATCATCTCCACAGCATCATACAATGACTATGTCAAAAAACAAACAACAATAAATGATATAGGAAACATGTATTTATTTCTCTATATATATACAGATGCTATATATATCTTCAGATGCTTCAGTTCTGCGGACGGAAACGCCTTGTTGATGAGAGAGGTTTAAGGAGAATAGTCACACTAAGGCTGCAGTGGGCTTACCATCTCTGTACCTCAGCAGAAATCAAGATTCACCAGACCAGGCTATGTTTTTCCAGTCTTTATCTGTCCAGTTTTGGTGAGCTATGTTGTGCATTCTGAGATGTTATTCTGCTCACTACAATTGTACAGAGTGGTCATCTGAGTTACCGTAGCCTTTCTGTCAGCTAAAACCAGTCTGGCCATTCTCCACTGACCTCTCCAATCAACGAGGCGTTTCTGTCCGTGAAACTGCTGCTCACTGGATGTTTTTTTGTTTTTGGCAACATTCTATGTAAACTCTATAGACTGTTGTGTGTGAAAATCCCTGGAGATCAGCAGTTACAGAAATACTCAAACCAGCCCGTCTGGCACCGAACATCATGCCACGGTCAAAATCACATAGATCAAATTTGTTTCCCCATTGTGAGGGTTAATATGAACATTAACTGATTTTATGCATTGCACTGCTGCCACATGATTGGCTGATTAGATAAACGCATGAATAAGTAGGTGTAACGCTTAAGAAGGTAAAGGAGGAAGATGGGACCACAGTAGGTGTACAGGTTTACCTAATAAAGTGGTTTGTGAGTATATGACTTAAACAATAATACAATTGTTTGCTACAGTGAATATAAACGAGTAACATATTATTTGTATGTATCTTAAAGGATTAGTTGGATTTTCACCAAAAATACAAATTTGCTGATAATTTACTCACCCTTAGGCCATCCATGATGTATCTGAGCTTCATTCTTCATCAAAACAGAATTTGAGGGTGTGTTCACAGTTGGATTGATTAAAACGAATTCTGATGCGATTGCTCTGTTAGTGCAGTTCAAATGAACAAGTGTGAACGCTGCCACCCGAACCTTGGTGCGCACCAAACAAGTGGACCGATACCATCTGAATAGTGGGTCTCAGTCCGCTTCCAAACGAACTCTGGTGCGGTTCGATGGATATATGAACACATCATGGACCAAAGACGTCTATACAGACCAATAACAGGAAGTAATTTGCCTAATACTGACCTCAAGCATAACTGGTTCTTCTCATCATAGGAGTTATGTTGCCCATTACAGTTCGGTACAGGTTCTCAGCTGGTAAAAATACCACTATATATACATATATAAATCTAACGAGCAACTTTAGTCCAGCAGTCAGCATTGTTTTGGATTGTCGGCAAGTTCCATCGCAAAATATACGTCATAAAAGCTGTCCAATCAGGTTGTGACCTTATCCTGATGCCTTTTATTTTAGGTTCTTCATCTATAGGTTCGGTGTTAAAAATGCCAGTGTTAACACTAAGGGAACCAGGACTAAATGTATCATCTCCAATATTTGAGAGAATGTAGGTGTGTACTGATATTCAGGTTCAGCATTATAAGCCAGAGCTTCATTCGCTCATGATCATGTATAATAGATGAAAAGTTAATATTTTTCCCAGCGTACATTTTCTTTGGGGTTTCTGAAGGTTGAAGCATCCATGATGACCATTTTGAACAATACACTTGTACAAAATACAAATACAAATCTAAAGAAAAGACGATTAAACTTTTGCTGAGGTCTCCTCTTATAAACAATGACACGCTTCCCGCCTCCTCCTCCACGTGACGTGTGACCATACCATCGAGCTTACGTCATCCCTCTCATGAGCACGCCTCACAGAGACGTACGGAAGTGAACATTTGTAGTTAAAAATATATAATTATTGTTTTGTTTCTAAAAATATTCAATTGCTTGGGTTCAGATGAACTTAATTTGTCGACTGAAGTCATGTGGATTATTTTGATGCACCCTAAATATGCATTTGGAGTACATGCACATTCATTGTTTAAAGGAGGAGACCTAAAATAAAATCTCAAATATCTTAAATTCTGTTTTGATGAAGAAAGAAACACATCTTGGATGGCCTTGGAGTAAATTATCAGCAAATTTTCATTTTTGGGTGAACTATTCCTTTAAAGGAGACCTATTAAGCCCCTTTTAACAAGATGTCAGGTATCCCCAGAATGTGTCTGTGAAGTTTCAGCTCAAAACACCCCACGGATAATTTATTATACCATGTTATAAGTGCCTATTTTGGGTGGAATCAAAAACACGCTGTTTTCATGTGTATCTCTTTAAATGCAAATGAGCTGCTGCTCCCCGCCCCCTTTCCAGAAGAGGGCTGTGCCTTTACAGCTCCTGCTTCAGATACGACATCAGTAACAAATCAGAAACAATATGACTGACAGAATAAATACCGGAGTTCAGCAATATATGTATATCTGGTCTCTGTGAATACAATCAGAGACAATGGTAACTGACAGTAAGCATTTAAAATAACAACATAGCTCTGGTCTCTGTGAATACAATCAGAGACAATGGTAACTGACAGTAAGCATTTAAAATAACAACATAGCTCTGGTCTCTGTGAATACAATCAGAGACAATGGTAACTGACAGTAAGCGTTTAAAATAAAATCATAGCTCTGGTCTCAGTGAATACAATCAGAGACAATGGTAACTTTATCTGCATTAGCCGTGGAATCAGCTAGCAAGCACATTCAAAAAGGCAATTTGCAAACATTCACATAATATATCCTTCACGTGCCGCCATAACAACCCTACCCGCCGAGGCATGGACTGAAGGTGTCCTGTGGTATCTTGTACCAACACATTAGCAGCAGATCCTTCAAGTTCTGTAAATTATGAGGTGGAGTGCCATTGATCTGACTTTTTGGTCCAGCGTATCCCACAGATGCTCAATCGGATTGAATTCTGGGAAATTTGGAGGCCAGGGAAGCACCTTGAACTCTTCGTCATGTTCCTCATACCATTCCCGAACAACGTGTGCAGTGTGCATTATCCTGCTGAAAGAGGCCACTGATCCAGGGTTTCCCAGCAGAAAATTGCCCAGAGCATCACACTACATCCACAAGCTTGTCGTCTTCCCACAGTGCATACTGGTCTCATCACTTCCCCAGGTAAATGGCGCACATGTGCATTTCTTGCACGTTAGTTTGATTTAGTAACTTCTGACTGATGTGTGTTTCTGAACCACTAAAACAAGCCAGCACATAGTCATTTATTCAGAAACCACACAACATTGTCAGTCTGTTTCAGACTATAGATTCAAAAGAACCAGATTGTGATTCATTGGGAACCGTCAACAGTACAGAAAGTCATGAAAATCCTACGGTTCCATTTTTATAAAAAAAAATTATGGAACCGGTTCTGTACAAGAACCAGCTCTCAGTGCCCAACCCTAGATAGGAGAAAGTATCTTAACATTGAAAAAGTGACAATTCAATTTGAAATCTGCTGTTATTTTTATGTTAACATTCTTAAAACTCACGAATAAAGACAGTACTGTGGTATATTTGTGGGCAGGTTATGAGGTAACATAGTTACATTGCTATAAATTAGAAATGCAGTGGGGAATGCATAAATGACCATCTCAAGAATCACTAAAGCAGCAAAATAATCTTGCAGCAGTTAGCTCCTCTTTACCTTGTATTCACTGTTTGTTCTGCTGAAGAATCAATACCAGAAAACAATTCAGATAACTCAAGGGTGCACAAAGTAATAACCTGCCCAAACCTTAAACCTTCTACAGTGAAAATAAGCCATCAAACGAGGATAAACTTCCTCTAAATCATTTTAATGTATATTCCATTCTTTCTCTGCACCATACCGTCCTCTGTTTACTGACCAGAGAACGATTGAGGCAATTGATTTTGTACGTTAAGCAATATCCTAGTGTTATTGACTTGAGCCTGGCCAAACAAGTAAGTGTGTATTTGTGGGCCCTCCACACTATCATACATGTCAACAATCATCACAATCAATGAAGGGGCAATGCTGTCAGAAAGAAGCAAGTGGCACGCTTCATGCGAGTAACAAACAGGCAAACAAACCAAGTGATCTGTAATGGTTACTATGTGTTTCTAATCCACATCAGTCAAGTAGAATAAAAAATAGAGGATAGCCAGCCATTAAAAAAAGAAAAAAAAATGTTTGTACTGAAAAGAAAAAAGGAAAAGAAAACAGCAAACGATAGGGGTTTTAAAAGTTTTTGATGCCAAGGAACCCAAAACATGTCAATCCACTTGCTAAGGACCCTCTTCCTAAAATAAAAAGGCAGCTACACCAATCAGCCATGATATTAAAACCACCTGCCTAATATTGTGTAGTTATCTGAGTTACAGTAGACTTTGTCAGTTCAAACCAGTATGGCCATTCTCTGTTGACGTCTCTCATCAACAAGGCATTTCCATCCACAGAACTGCCTCTCAATGGATGCTTTTGGCACCATTCTGAGTAAATTTTAAGACTGTTGTATGTGAAAATCCCAGGAGATCAGCAGTTACAGAAATACTCAAACTAGCATGTCTGGCACCAAAAATCCTCCATGAGATTATCTAATCAACTCAACTCTCAACTCAACCTTTATTTATAGAGCACATAACAACAGGAGTTGAACCAAAGTCCTTTACAATACACATTTCAGTCACAACATAATATGCATAATATACACATATATAAATACCAATAAATACCTGAGCCTAAAATCTTTATCCTTAATTAAAAATGATTCAAAAGCAAATGAGTAAAATGTGTTTTAAAGCAGATTTAAAAAGGCAGAGCGTTGGACCTGTCCTGATATGAAGCTTGTTCTAGAGTTTGGGGCCTACAATAGCAAATGCACAACCAAGGAACTTTCAGCAGAAGTTGGCCAGCTGACCTAAGAGCTCTAATAGGAAAATAAGGGACAAGAAGGTCACAGAGATATTGAGGTGCGAGACCACATAGAGCAGAATTTTTAAATCTATCCTCCATTTTATGGGGAGCCAGTGTAGTGATGCTAATACAGGAGTATTGTGGTCAAACTTTCTAGACACCGTAAGGAGCCTAGCGGCTGCATTCTGGACCGACTGTAAACGGGACAAAGCAGTTTCAGGCAGTCCGGTATACAATGAGTTGCAGTAATCTAACTTTGACGATATTAGTGAGTGAATCACATTTTCTAAATCTGATTTAGAGAGATAGTGTTTCACTTTTGCAATTCAATCTCAGATGGAAACAGCTGCTCTTTACAACAGCAATGATCTGTCTATTTAAAAGTAGCGATGAGTCCAAGATCACTCCAAGGCTCCTTGCATGATCTTGCACATTTAATGACAGCGACATAGCTGGTCGACCAGTCCAGGTAAAGAGGACTTTGGGGGGTTGAGAATCAGGACTTCAGTTTTGCTCTCATTTAACTGTAAGGAATTGTCAGCCAGCCAGCACTTAATATCAGCGAAGCAATTTTGGGCAATCACTATTGATGATTTTTTGTGAAATCATCAATATGCCATATCTCTGAAAAATTTAGGCCAGTGGGCACATGTAAATAGAGAATAGTAAGGGTTCTAGAATCGACCCTTGAGGGACCCCACATAATAGATTATCCGATACGTTTTCTAAGTTAATAGAACATGTTCTTCCTTTCAAATAAGTGGCAAACCATTGAAGGGCCATGCCCTGAATGCCAACCATACACTGCAGACAATCTAAAAGAATATCATGATCAATAGTGTCAAACACGGCACAGAGATCCAACAAAACTAAAACCACATGTGAGCCTGAATCCAATAAAAGGAAAATATCACTAGTTAACTTCAACTTTGCAGATTCGGTACTGTGTAGAGATCTGAAGTCTGACTGAAATGTATCTAAGATGTTAAACTTATTTAGGTAGGAGTAGAGCTGTGTGTAAACAACTCTCTAAAATCTTGGAAATGAAAAGAAATGTTGAGATTGGTCAATAATTATTGTGAACTGCTGGAACTAAAGAAGGTTTTTTTAGCAGATGTAGCAGGATGTACAATAGCATGTTTAAGATAGTTTGGAACAACACCACTTGCTAATGAACAGTTTATAATTGCTGTCACTCTGGAACCAATTCTTGAAAAAAGAAGAAAGAGCCTTTGTTGTAAGAGCCATCATAATAGTTGACACATCTGTTTTGTTCGTGGAAATAGTTTAATGTCTCAAGAAACTGAAATAGTTGGGATTAATTAACCTTTTTTTGCACAAATCAGGAGGCGGCGGCACAAAGACCAAATAGTCAGAATATGGTTGTTGTCCAGGGAGCCAGCCGGGGATGTAATTTGTAAAGATCCTCAATACACATACTGGGGACGTACAATCCTTCCGCTGAAGACTGATGGTTTAAAATGCCATAGATTAGATCTGAGGGCAGATAGTGTAGAACCATGTCGGAGTAACAGCATAAACGTGTAAATATACAGGATGCACTCTGTTGAAGCTGGCAAAGAATAAAAAAACTCCAGCTGGCCAATATGGATAATAGAAGGCAAAACATATTCTTCATCAGCCGTCACCGGATTAACACAAGAGATGGCATCCACACACTTCTAATCCAGGTCAACCAGGATTGGGGGTTTTCAGAAATCAAAAGAAGCTCTTTTATTCCATTTATTCAGTCAGAACACACAAACACTTAAAATTATATACTGAATGACTATCATGTGACATGCATAAAACTCATTGCTCAAGACAGTGAGACTGAACAGACACGCACTGGATCTGAACTGTGGAACTATTTTAGCAGGACACAAAACTAATGGACTTCAAATGTACAAAACAAACGTTTCATGTGTATGTGTACTGCCATTTTATCTTGCACATAATCTGCTAAAGTGCCTAGAACTCTCATTCAAGGTTAAACCTGATAATAACCCTGGAAATGTTATTGTTTTTCCAGGGTTCCATTACAACCAATTGTATTGATGCATTGACACATAGCCTTACCTGACACAAAACCATAACTATTATGATTTTTTATTTTTTAATAAAAAGTTTTTTTCATGTTTTGTAAATAGCATGTTGAATATTCATGAGAGTATGTCATATTTACTATTGTTGAATTTCGTTTTGCATGTTTCGAATGCTAATGCAGGTTATTTGCTAATATTCCTTAGCGATTTCATTATATTAAAGTTCATGATTAAACATTGCCCTATTTAGAGTGGGAAACAGAAATCGTCACACAATGGGCCTTAAATTAATCATCTTGAGGGGAGGACACAAATGACCATGTGACCCAGTAGAAGACACTTCTGATTTGCTCAAGACACCTGGGGGTGCGGCCATCCTCAACTCAACAACTGATGCCGAAAAACTAATTCATGCGTTCATGACCTCAAGACTAGATTAATGTAATGCATTACTGGGAGGATGTCCAGCAAGTTCAATAAATAAACTTCAATTGGTTAAAAATGCAGCTGCCAAAGTGCTGACAAGAACCAATAAATATGATCATATTAGCCCAATTTTATCGTCGTTAGATTGGCTACCTGTTAAATTTAATATTAATTAAAAACATCTAAGTACATACAAAGCTTTGAATGGTCTAGCTCTGCAGTACTTAAGTGACCTTCTGACACCCTATAATCCATCACGTTCACTACAATCACAAAATTCTGGCTTGTTAATAATTCCAAGAATATCAAATCCATAAAAGGAGGTAGATCCTTTTCATATTTGGATTCATATCCCGAGGTTACCAGAGCCTGCCAGATCCAGCTCCGTTCACTGCTACGATTCGCTGAGAGATGACGACAAACTACAGCTTGTTCTAGCCAGACATCACTTTTTTTTTTACTTCAGAGGATGAATTAATGCCAGCTCCAACTGTAAAAAAAAATATCTGATACTTCATATGCCACTGCCTGAACCTTATATTTTGGATGGACCCCACCGAAATGCCCTGAAGGTTGAACTGCGATTCACCTCATCATTTATCTCTGCACGCATCACCTTTGTCTATTGATCTCTTTAAATAGAATACACAGACTATCAATTAATTGCCAACAAAAGTCTTCATCAGTCAAATTACCCAGGACAATGCATATATCTGATCTTCCGCAATTAATCCAGTATGAACTTCAAAGACATTAGTCATTAATCTTAAAGTTCATATAAAGTTTTTAAAACACTGGACCTTAACACTGAGTTTAATCATTTTAAACCATGACTTGAACTGCACACAAATAACTAATACTGGCATTATATTCACGTTGTTAATCCAGAGGGGAACTGGCCCCCGAAGTGAGCCTGGTTTCCCCCAAGGTCTCCATTAACCAACATCTTATGGAGTTTTGTGCTCCTTGCCTCGCCTTCACCTTGCTCACAGGGGTTCTAAATACAGTTATTATTGAATTATTTCATTTCTATACACGTTACAATCATATTTAATGAAACTACACAATGATCACTGTAAGACATTATAGATATTACAGTTTAATTTTTTTGTTTTTTGTTAAAGCATGATTTCCTGTAAAGCACGATGTGTGTTGTGAAAAGCGCTATACAAATACATATGACTTGTCTAAATTAGATATAAAGTCTTATTTGTATTCAAAAAAGATTTGACTGTGCTCTGTGCTCGAACAATATTTCAACAATTTGTGATATTATTTTCAATAGCCATTCTTGAGCTAAGAGATATATATATTTCTCATATATAAATTGTGAGCAGATACAATGAGCCAGTTGTATTACATGTTTAATGGTGGAGAATTATTATTCAGATACCTAATCTGATCATTTGTCATTTATCCTTCATATAATTGTGGTCCAGCGCCGTCAAGATTCCTAAACTAATTTACATATAATATTTGTACATATTACTGGTGATGAAAGCTGGCAGTTGTAAATATACCCTGCCACAAATTCGCTAATTTCCTACAACTTCTAGGGAGAGTAGCCACAGAACTAAATCATCTACATTTAGAGACAGTTTGTCTAACTGTGGACAGATGAATATCTAAGCTCTTTGAGGTAAATTTGACACTTTCCAGCTTTATGCAAAGCAATCATTCTTGATCATAGGTTTTTTTTGGGGAGGCATGGTCAACACCAGAACATTAATAGTGAATAGCAAACTCAAAATGTTTAAGTGCTTTTTATTAGACAAAGTAGCTCTAACCCACACCTCCAATCTTGTTTTTATTATTTGGATGCCACGTTTTCCATCTCTGGAAGAATTTGAATTCCATCAGAAAATTCAAAAGAGCTGAAAAATGTTATAAATGAAAATGAAATACCACGTGACAACCAGTTCAGAAGAACTCAAGGAATCAGAAGAAAAAAATAATATGGATTATAGCCCATACGAAGATATTTGCATAATTAGCATGTTATAGCTCCACTAAGTGTCGGAAGGATGTGTGTATTATATATGAGATTTGGGCACATGCCTCAAAGTCTGAGATCTCTACAATTTACAATTTATCTGTTAAATATGCTTGTTTAAGTCCTGCATTACAGTTCAAAGAGCCAATTGGCTTTATTGAAGGGCGCACATACTAACTTATCAGTTTTCGTGTGATTTATGCTACTTTAACACCTCTTATCCACACTATAATTGCATTTTCCAACTTTTCTATTACTAGTTATCCAGTGTCAAAGTACCTTGCTACTAAATTAATCTAAATGCCCATTCCTTACATTTTTTAAATAGTGGGCATCTGTTGATGACAAAAAGTAGAGCTTCTTGAGACAAAGACATTATTATTATGGCATATCAAAATAAACATGAGAAAAAAAATCTGAATTCTTTCAAGGTAAGAATTATGCATAATATCAGACTATTTTGAGCTGAGTACATGGCAACATGGAGATTGCTGCGATCACTCAAAAAGCGCAGCCCTTTGCTTCTATACCGAGCACACCATCATGAAATGACTGCAAGACAAAGTGTTGGTTTAAATGTCAGTAGCACCTTTGAGGTTCCTCAATGTGCTAAACCTTCTTCCTTTTCCATTGTCTCTGACGTTGTTCCTGGCTGTTTAAAATCTAGAAATCTACACCTATTAAAACCTAAATGCAGAAGCAATTGTCTTTTAAAATTACGGGATATAAGAGCGTTTAAGAGGGTGAATGTATGGAAATTATCTTTAATTCATAATTTGAAAGCCTCTCTTTTCGAGTCATGGCAATTGTGATATTCCATTATAACCATGGCTATGTTATAACAATGCCTACAAAATGTTTATAATATAGGATAGCTGGAACATTTCCTGAATCTGAGTAACTAGTTTAAAGAATAATTTGGGCCGAGTCATCTCATAAGTGGAAGCTTTGTATGTCGATGTCCTCTTAAGGAATAAATGATGACAGAATTTTCATACAGCAAAGCTTCTTGAAGTTATTGACAGTAATCATTTTACCTGGTAAGTGTCCCATAGGCGAATCGTACAGCGTAGAGGCAATTCTCTCATAAGCAGGTTGTTCATCCAGCGGAAGGCAAACTGCAAATACTCAACCTCATACTGCTGCATGTGGCGATGTACCATCTCTGTTTAATACAAAAAACAGACAGTACAATAAATCACGTTTCTTCAACAATGGGCACTTTTATATCCCACAAGTTGGTTTATTTTTTTTAATTACTAAGTTCAGTCATTCATTTCTACATGGTGCAAGCTGATAGGTTCTTGGAACGTGTAATCTGTTAGCAGCTTACTCCCTCTTTGCCTATTTAACACAAAGTTAAATTGACTCAAAATAAG
This sequence comes from Xyrauchen texanus, assembly GCF_025860055.1. Lineage (NCBI taxonomy): Eukaryota > Metazoa > Chordata > Actinopteri > Cypriniformes > Catostomidae > Xyrauchen > Xyrauchen texanus. The sequence goes on from NC_068320.1 coordinate 2,670,523, forward strand.
CCAGTTTTACTGCAGCGCACTACTAGAGTTTTCTGCAGCGCACTAGAGTTTTCTCAACGAAACCCTCCTCCTCCTCAGCACCACGGGTCTAAAGCTGCTTCACAGGGACTGTATTTATGTCTAATTGTGCAGAAGCAGCAGCAGAAGCAGATCTAGTTTGCCAAGATAAACCATTATATCTTATATCCATTATAAAGTTTATAATCCATTATACTATAAAAGTTTTTATAATGTAAAAACTTATTCAGAGAGTTGCCATGACTTTCCTTTTAAGGTCAAATTTAAACTATCTTGTATACTTTTTAAAATGTCCTCATTTATTTATGCTACTTCTCAAATACCTTACACTTTGCATAGATGTTACTGATTTAGCCTTGTCCCAGACCAAGTCTTTAAATATTAAACGTTATCAAAATCCATTATATAAATATGAATATTTTTACTGTTTCTAATTATAACCATTTAAACTAAGAGTGCATAAATCATTTCTATATTTATTGTGTAAAATTTAGGTTAAGAATATTTACGAAATCAAATTCTAAATGCCCCTCAATTGTGGCACCATTTCCACTATGACTAACACTTTAGCCCGAATGAAGCGTTTATCAAAAGTATGTGTACTTTGTGCCAAGGGTGTAAGTGAACTCCTTGGAGTCCAAAATGCTTTATCACTTATGAACACAACATCTCATTTCCAATCAAGCTGGAATTTTGTCACATTTTGCAAAAAGAGTGAAAATATTTCACTGTATTTAGGATACATACAATGACTGCTGTAAAATTAATCTTAGCATGATAAAGGAACTGGCCATTTAATTCCATATATATTTAAAAGGTCATATCCATTACAAAATGTTATCAAACACTACATAATTTAAGATGTGATTGAAATAATTTTTGGTTCAGAAACAACAATTTCACTTTAAATAAAAAATAAAAAAAAAGCTAAAAATGACAGAATTTCCCAATGATGCAGCATGTATATCCACAGACATTTTTAGTAAACAAATACTAAACTAAATACACTTGTGAGATTGTGATTCACATGTTTTAAAGAGATGGTTAAAATAATAATAATAATTCTGCCATAATTTACTCTCTTTGTGTCTTTTGAAACCCATATAACTTGGAATACAAAAGGAGACATTTCTAACAGAATATTCAAGCTGGTCTTTTTTTTAAGTCCACAGGGCCAAAATTACCCATCGTTGACAAAACCCTATTATAGGCCTTTTACTAAAATTGGGACCAAACAACGAACATAGACACAATAGAACAATAGCCATTCTGTCCCTCTCTCTTCCATATACAGCAGCCACAATTCAACAATGACAACCTGCCGGGTGTAAGACATAACACCCAAATAAAGCCATGTCTCTGTCCATGCCGTCATGTGTTTGCCATTGTCATGCAAGCAAGAGGTAATTACACAGCTGTCAGCGCAAAGTCTGAGCACATTATGTTTGAGAGTAAACAGCAGCTTTATTTATGGAGCTTTTCTTTAATCAACTTGGATGCGGCATCTGATGGGCAGAGCATGTGATATGCATGACGGCATGGCCTTGTAGAAATATATGCGTCATTATTTACCTGCTGACAAAGATGACATTCTATAACCTTCACGTGTATATGGGATTTAGTTGTGGGTTTTGGCTTTTGGATATAGATGCAATATATAAAATATTCACAATATATTCACGATCATTTATGCTGGCAATATAAAATAAATTGATACTGTGAATGTCAAAATTATTTTAATACGTTTAATGCATTAAATATTTAACCATCTAGTTCACTAAAGGCCATATCATTCGACTAGATTAATTTCATCAATTCAAATCATTGATTCATAACTATGATTTAACAATAATATGTTTCTAAATAATACAAATATCACTGCAGTACCCATGTGTCATTTATTTATTTTTTGTTCTAGTGAAAAATATGTTGGTAACCTATATCTTTTTATTACTTTGTATTGTTATATTGGTACATAATAACAAAAATGATAAACCATTCCAGCTTGTTAATTTAGTGAAAACAGTATGGAAAACATGCCTTGACTATTTTGAACTAGATATTTACTGGGTTTTAAGGATGTCCCAATCACGATCGCAAGTATCTGATCAGAGATGATATTGGCATTTTTTAACTGATCGGGGATCGGCAGAAAGCCCGATCACCTTACTCCGTTCATTTACATCAGCTGAGAATAATTTGCGGCAGAGCGTAAACTTACAAATAACTTAGAATTAACAACCCAGTGGCTAAAATGCCAGCAGTGTGGAAATATTTTACACAAGAACGCGAAAACTGTCCAACACCCACTTGCAATATCTGCAATCCGATCGTTTCGCAAGGCAGATACATTCAATACGACCAATTTTATATGACATCTTAAAACAAAGCATGCAACGGAATACGGCGACTTCACTAAAACAACACAGGAAAAGTTGCTGCCCCAAAGCAACAAACACTGGACAAAACTTTTAAAAGGAATGAAAAATATCCTCAAGAGAGCAAAAAGGCCAAAAATATTACAGAGAACTGGTTGAATTCATAGCTTTGGACAGAGAATGTGCAATGAGAATTCTCTTTTGTAGAGAATGCAGGTTTTTGCCGTCTTTGCAGCTTTTGGTCCGCGCTATGCCCTGCCGCCTTACCAGTGCTGTACGGTAAGGTTCGTGACAACATACGAGGTGATTTAAAACATAATGTGTCTGCTGTTAGTTTTACAAAAGACATATGAAGCTCTGACGTTTGCCCCATGTCATTGCTCAGCCTCACTGCACACTGGATTGATTCCTCCGTTTGATTAAGCGAACCATATTAAACGCACACCAGTTTCGTGGGTCTCATACAGCCGATCATGTAAAACAGGCCATTTAGGAGATGCTGAACATGTCGGAAATAAACAAGTAATTGTTATTTTGCAAGACAACACAAGGAATATGTTTTGAATTTGTTTCAATGAATTCATTATTGTTGAACTTTGGCCTGTTCAAGTGTATCAGTTTACGCCACTTTTAAGAGTAATTGACACATTTTTTATTTGTTTTTATAGAATAATAATTTTTTGTGACTATTCAAGTCAAGCTGTTTACACCATTTGTAAGTGTATGTAATATTATATTCATCCATACAGAACTCAGTGGATTTGTGATTTATTTTTGTACCTGAATATTAATGTTAAAATAAGCTATTACACCACTCTAAGTAGAAATTGATTTTATATATGAGTTTTATAAAAATGCTAGCTGCACTAAGTTAAATGCATTAGGTTGAAGACATCTTTTAGTTACTTAATTTACTTAGTTATTTTTGTAAACAAACAAAAACAGTTTGCAGCTCTATTATCTAGGCAAATTAAAGTATCGGATCAGGACTTGGTATCGGCAAATATTCAAATATTGGATCGGGGGCCAAAAAATGTTTTACTTCTTGCAGTAAAAAAAAATCAATTATTTACCTAACAACAATGTTTGTTTCTCTGAAATTTTCAGGCATTTAAGGGGAAATACATAAATATCAATACACACACACACACACACACACACACACACACACACACACACACACACACACACACACACACACACATATATATATAATCAAAAGGGATAATATATAACATATATATAATAATATATATATAAGGCCTATACATAATAATTTTGTTAAGCTATATCGGCCAGCCCTAGAAACACACGCTGACAATCAGCTTCGACAAAACTCACGCCTGTCTTAAAGGTGTGATTCTCACATTGAACTTAACTGAATAAACAACTTATCCTCATCAACGCTGAATACATTTCACTGGCAAGACACACAGATGATAGACTGACAAAACAAGCACACTGATTTCACTTATTAGTGGTGTAAATCGAAAACGTCCCACTTTTAACCTTATTAAAGGGTTTTATGAATTATGATGATTATGAAAAGGAACAACCGTTAAAAATCTACATATGCCCAGTTCTTTAATCTCAGACGGTGTTTTAAAGATTTCCTGTTTCAGTGGCATACCCGAAATAAAAATAAAAAATAAATAAAAAAATACAAAATAAACAAAACATAAACACAATGAGGGTCAAATGTTTGGTATTAATGTTAAGAAAATGTTAATGATATAGATTATGATAGATTCTAAGACTCTCAATTTAAATAATTGAGCCAAAAATTTAATTTGTCCGATATTTCTTATTTGACATTATATATCTCTGAGTGTAAATATGGTGGCTCCAAAAAACATCTCCATGTGCCCAAAAGCCTCATCAAACAAATAAAACATAATAATGGTAGAGAAGAACTACTTACACATGCAAACACATCAATGACTAAAGGTTTGCATAGCATGCATTCATGATTTTAGTTTTGAGATTTCACAGAATGAGTGCCTTTTGACTCTGCATCATTTACTTTACACCATCTCCTGGTGGTCAAATGTAACATTGTGCTTTGTGTAGGATTATCCATGAACAAAGCCATCAAATGAACAGAACATCACATTCCACAGATCAGTGAGATCCACCCACCGAGCCATTAGAGAGTCATAAAAAGGAATCCATGGCACCTAAATTGCTGACAGAGACTGTCTCTCACATGCCTGCTTAATCTTAAACTAGGGTTTGTAATGAAAGAGCTGAGCAATAAAGAAGACCCTTCTTTGTTCCACAAACTTAAAACATCTGTAAGACCAAACAGCCAAGTATCACCTCTTGACCTTAATGTGGAGTGGTGATGGTGTAGTGGGCTAAAGCACATAACTGGTAATCAGAAGGTCGCAGAGATCCCTCTCATGTGTTTAATAGACAACAGACTTCAAATTTAAACCAATAAGCTTTATTAATCACCAGTAGTTGCCTTAGATACATCTTATGTATCATGCATGTTTTATATACCCTGTGGAGTTCTTTCTCTGTGTTAAACCTATATTAAAGCTATATTCTTTTGAACTTCTACCTCAATTATTGGAAGTATATGTTATCTGGTATGTCTTTGATGGATGAATGATTTCTAGTATTTTGATACAATGTACAATACACTAATGGAGATTGGGGACTGGATGGCAGGAGCAGACTAAATACATACAAATTGTGCCGCTCTGATTTAATATGCTGAGTAATTTTTCCCACGGCGTGGGCATTGTCGATATGGCTTCGAGATATGAAATTAAATTCTTCCATCCAGCTGTTGTGAAATTTACATGATCTTCTCCTCCTATCTTCCAGTGTTGCTTGATTCAACTTCCCATGTCTAGATATCAACAGCGCAACTGGGTTGTAGGTTGTTAAAATGGCTTATGGACAACAAAGTCAAGGTTTTGGAGTGGCCATCACATAGCTCCGACCTCAATCCGAGAGAAAATTTGAGGGCAGAACTGAAAAAGCGCATGCTAGCAAGGAGGACTACAAACCTGACTCAGTTACATCAGTTCTGTCTGGAGGAATGGGCCAAAATTCCAGCAACTGATTGTGAGAAGCTTGTGGAAGACTACCCAAAACATGTGACCCAAGTTAAACAATTTAAAGGCAATGCTACCAAATATTAACAAAGTGTATGTAAAGGTCTGGGAATGTTTTCTACAATTAAATGTCAGAAATTGTGAAAATCTGAAAAAGGTGTATGTAAACTTCTGACGTCAACCTTGTATATATATATATATATATATATATATATATATATATATATATAAATTTTGTAATCCTAAAGTCTTTCTCGAGACAGATTTTAACATTATTTTTTAGGAGTATTGTAAAATTAGATAATTTCTAGATAATCTACATGTTTGTTTTGAGGGAGGTGTGTGATTTTTTTTGTATTTGTATTTTTTATTAAAATCAATTTAGATATTGTTGGGGGAACAATATCACAATTAATTTTAATTAAAAAAATATTAGGCAGAATTCTGTAAGCAGAATGCACCTGGCTGTGCACTCTTTCCACCTTCAGTGCAGCACAAGGCACAGGGGAGGGGGGGGAGGGTGTCAGAGGTCACAGAAAGACAAGTGAGCTGTTTGCCATGGATCTGCTGAGCAGCGGACTTCTGCTCGACTTCTGCCCCCGCCCATCTATCCCATAATTACATCTGCATTGACCCACCATCTTGCCCTCACTGCATTGCCAGCCCAAACCCATCCAGACATCAACAGAGACCTTCTGCGACTGGAAGCCATTTCTGTATATGAGAACTTTTTATGAGTATAATGTGTGTGCCATGCATATTGAGATTACATTTCTTTATGCTCTGTATTGGGTACATGATGAGTGTTAAATTTGGCCCCTGATGAAGAGTGACTTCAGCAAACAACCACTCAATTTTACCAGACCACAGTTTTTCATGCATTAAAAGTTTTGTTCTCTGAATACAGTATGTGTGTGTGTGTTTGGATTGTTTACTAACTGTTTCAAAGTGAATGTAATGAATTCTAACACAGGTCCATGGATGTGACAGTGACAATGGCCCCTCCCACTGCGCTGTCACTTTCCCAGGATTATACAGATGACATTTATCATCATGAAAGGAAACTACTTCCTGTGCTTTTTTTTTAATAGCCACAAATCAAGGGTCACCGAGTCCAACAAAGTGGCCAGTGGTCTGATGGCGAGGTTACACCTGTAACGCCTTATGAATAAATGTTTTATTTATAAAACTGAATTGAATAAAGTTAACAAATGTAACCAAAAAAATTATATATAAAAATTATGTATTTTACATGATTAATAATACATTATAATGGTTAATGATCTGATCAATTTTATTATAAAAATGGTAACACTTTACAATAAGGTTCCATTTGTTAACATTAACAACTTTAGTTAACATGAACTAACAATGAAAAATATTTATACAGCATTTGTAAATCTTGTTTAATGTTTATTTCAACATAGTAATTTATTTTCAAAATAAAAAGTTGTATGTTAACATTAGTTAATAAACTATGAACTAACAATTAACTGTATTTTTATTAACTAACATTAACAAATATTAATAAATGCTGTAAAAATATATATTGTTTAATGTTAGTTCATGATTTATAATACATTATCTAATGAAGATAACCTTTTTGTTAAGTGTTACCTTAAAAAACCTTCATACCTTCATCCTCATCATACAGGGTAACAGTGTTCGCCCACATTTTCAGAATCTTGCTTTCACTTTTGCTTTTGTCTTGGACTGGAAATATTTTTACCTGAATTATTACCATTCAGCCCAACTAAGACACTTTACCAATTTCAGAAGAGGAAGAAATTATGTATAAAAAAAAAGCTGCTAAGAAAAATCAAAGCATCAAGGATGTGTCCTCCATGGGGACAAAATTACAACAAAAATCAAATCAAAGAGCTTTCTTTCCATAGCAGTTTGAGATGTTCTTCCAGGGTCAGAAGGATACATTTTATGTTAAAAACTGTGTTTGTGAAGAAAAATACAACAAAGATAAATTACATTTAAAAGTTAATTTTTTTTGTCTTCATTTGGTATAGTGTCTCTGTTCGGCGTTGAAATGTTAATGTGCGTTTTTCAACCTTATATGATTTGTGAGCAAACCTCACATTGAGTCCTCGTTTACATAAATAAATTCATCTTGAGCAATTTGCATGCTGATGAACCTCAATGTATTCACAAAACAGTGAGATAAGAGGGAACACTGTTCACGTTTTGGGGCGCTTCTGATGAACAGAATTGTTTTAGTGTTAAACAACTCAGATGTGCTATCGTCTAATACAACGGCTAATTACTACAAGCTCTACAACGAACTGAAAGCGTATGGTGACAATGTAGTGTTTGGGTTCCTAATGAGAGTAGAGTATGTGCGTGAGAGAGAAAGTACGAAAGAAAGAGAGATTTGATTGACACATTCAAAGGTCAAAGGTGCTGAAGTCATCTGGTGAGTCTTCAGCACTAAAAATAACCATCTAACCTACGTATATATATATGATAAAGACAAATAACCTGCCACAACATATTGTAGTCCATACCTTACAATGAGTTGGAGGACAATAGAGCACAACAGTCTGGTTCCGAAAGTTTTTTTATTTTAAGGGAAATTGCTATTTAAAGATAACTTCAAAACCATTAAAGACAGACCTACGGTAAGTTCTGATGTGGTTAATCAATGGAATGTACTTCTGTTTGTATGTATTTATATGTATGTATATACTTTGTATATATATACATACATACATATATTGTCCCATCCCTACATGCAGTAGAACTCTTTTATGAAGGATTTTATGACAAGCTATGACAAGCATCCAACTCCGGAAAAGCCAGTCGCTTCATGACTCAGTGATTATTAAACCACATAGGCTGCTATTTAATTATGTACTCTGTGCCTCATGCTACAAAGTGAATTTGCACTCTGTTCGCTGTCATCTGCTTGAAACAGTGCTCGATGCTCATGACGCTGTATGAGCCAAGGAGGATTAAAAGGTACATGCAGCTGGCGTGCTCTGAATGTTTACGTAATTTGATCGTAGGTCAGTATCGGTACCGCTCTATATTATATGAAATCTAGATGAAAAAAAAGTATTTAAAAAAAACAATTCCTGAACCAAGCTGGCTGAGAAAGTGGGCGGGCACATTATTTAATGGCATCTAATTACAATATAATCTGGGTGGCTACTTGGTAGTTGATTGCTTGTCCAAGTCAAAAGAACTCAACGCCAGGTCCCCGATCTATTATATTCTGGCCTGTAGATAAGTCTTGGACCCTTCATTCAATCCAAGTCGATGGGATTTTTTTTTAACTGCCAGGTGAAAATCGTTAGACAAGGGAAGAGTTTTACACCGTTTGTTCTACAGACATCAACTGACACCTCAAATGTTGAGGCATATTGGAGAGATGGGTGCCATTACTTTCCTAAGCAATCAAACGTATGATTTTTGTCTGGTGGATGTAAAAACAGGTGAAAAATCCCATAGATTTACATTACAAGTAGGAACCCAAGCCATATCTTGTACCAGAATATCATTGAAACATCATGGAGACATCATTGGGAAATCAGGAAAATATGGTCAGGCCAACACCAACACCACTACAAGAGCTATCACCACTGACATTTACTTCAGAAAATGCAAAAATTTAGTTACCTGTTGACTACCATGAGTTAGATTCAGTCAAAAGTACTAATCTTAAACAAAATACAGTGAGTGTAACTATTTCAGTGCTATGGTGGCAACATCCCATATAATGTTTATGACCAGCAGGGGTGGAAAGAGTACTGAAAAATAATACTCAATTTACTTCTTAAAAAATTTAGTATGAGTAGAGTAAAAGTACCTTTCCAAAAAAACTACTCAAGTAAGAGTAAAAGAGTAGCTCATTTAAAAGTACTCATGAGTAGTGAGTACTGAGTAGAGTTGTGAAATCTATGCTCCTTTATAAAAAAAACATTATGCTGCAATTTAAAAATGTTGCACACATACCGTAATTTACGGTTTTAAAGTTTCCCAGAAAGAATAAAAATGATGATTGACAATTTTTAAAAACATCACTTATCTATGATACTGTAAACACTACATGACTTTTAAAAAAATAAATAAAAGGGCGACATGATTTCAGAAATGAAAAGATATCATAATATATGAAACAATTACATTAAAATCAGTTTATGTGTAGGGTCAAAATTTAACTAAATGCCGACTGAGAGAGTTACTGTTGCGCATAAAATATGTTCAAAACAATGGAAGGAAAACAAAAAAACACTAAAAAAGCATTTATGTCCCGCACAATAGAGGAGGTAGAGCAGTTGTTTGGTACAGGGGCCACATTGGACTAGGAATAGTTCAGCCAAAAACGAAAATTCTCACATCGTTTAGTCACCCTTTTTCAGCATAACACAAATTAAGATTTTTAAAAGAATATTTCAACTCTTTTGGTTCATACAATGCAAGTGAATGGGTGCCAAAATTTTGAAGCGCCAATAATCACATAAATCAGTCCTCCTTCTGAGATACAATGTTCCACATTGATTTAGTTCTTGTATCTTTTATGCCCAGAAATAGTTTTATTCTCATTCTAATGCATGATGCAAAATTTCTGAAGTTTGTGACTGGTGGAATATTCTACTCAAGTATTGCTCTACAAAGATTGACACTTTTCTATCAGGCATTAGAAAAAACTTGATAAAGGCTAAGCATAATTATAAAATAATTGATCATCTCTACTTTCCTGGTAATTTATTATATAAATATTTTTTTTTAAATTTATTATATAAATTACCACTCTCTCTACATCAGGGGTCAGTATTATTCAAAAAACTAAGAATATTATTAAAAACATATTCTATTATATTAATACTTTTAAAGCTTAAAGTTGTTCAGTGGTTTTATCGTTTCCTTGTTATAGTTGTTTGATTAATATCCTTTATATGACATTGCCTACTAGACAGTGCTCAATTCGGTTACATGTTCACTTCAAGTCCGACATTTTGATGCAAATACTCTTTTTGACCCATTGTTTACATTCACTTTAGACATAACTGACTACGTTTACAATAATGCCTCACCAAGACGGGCATTGGCGGAATTCTAAAGTGTATTTGATCATTTAGGTGAGTACACGCTTTAGCGCTCTCGCTGCACAAATGCATGTAAAGCGCACTAAAATTAGCACCTGTTAATCAAACAGCACGCAACAGACGTCAGGAAATAAAAAGTAAATCTTTTATATTTTATCTAGATCAACCAACTAGTGGTTATCTTGCTATCGTGATCGATGTAATGAATACCCCAGTTCTAGATGTAGAATATAGGATAAATATAGAAAATTACTCAAAAGTTTATCATCGATATCAAGGACATCTCTTTTTTTTTTTTTTCAGATAAACATCAATATTGTATTATCGCCCAGCCCTATTGATAACATTGATTTAATCTCTCACATCAAACCCAATAATCTAAGTGATAGAAAGCCAATTTACAGGCTACATTATAGACACAGAATCTACGAAGCAGAAATATGAAATTTACCTCGATATGTTTCTTCACATTAGAGGCAGGATTAATGCCGATAACTGCCGATAACTGGCTTGAGCAAGTTAAACTCATTTAAAATACAAATACATTTATGCATTTGGGGGACACTTTTATACAAAGCGACTTACAATGCACTTATTACAGGGACAATACCCCCGGAGCAACCTGGAGTTAAGTGTCTTGCTTAAGGACACAATGGTGGTGGCTGTGGGGATCGAACCAGCGACCTTCTGATTACCAGTTATGTGCTTTAGACCAAGACACGATCAAGCAATTGGCCTTTTTCACTGCGAAAATCCCTTCCGGCAGCCGGTTATGTTCAGGTGTTGAACTGTGCTTGAGGAATTTGCCACAGTTGGCGCTGATCTACAGCTGCTGTTCAAGTTTTTTACATGTGATTTGATTTGACTGGAGTCCCGAAATGCTCCCTAGCCAATCATGTTGATAGATAAAAATAAAATCAGGACAGGGAAGTAGGGAATGCAGATGGTGGAAAAATAGCGCATTATAAGGACAGTTACAGCACTTAAAATGTCCTCAAGTTAAAGTATACAATTTTTAAACTACTTAAAGTACTATTCCTGGGAAATCTACCTAATTATAGAAATGTGAGTATTTGTAATTCGTTACTTTACACACCTGATGACCAGTTACAAAAAACAAATGTGATTGACTTAAATATGCTTACTAGGAACAATGGTCTAGGCAGAGACAGAAGTGAAAGATTTAACATTAGGCCATCAAATGGTTGTTATTACTGATAGGACAAGAGACAAATATAAGCATCCCCGATTCCCATTGTCATTTTATTGCTTAATGGACTTGTCTGGGATTGGTTAGAATACTCAACGGCTGTAAAAACACCATGTAAATAGAAACATTTGACGCAGCGAGAGTAGACTTAAATGAAATGCTGTAAAGTTTTCACCATATGTTTATAGTGGCAGCCAGTCACAATCTTGATTAACTGTGCAGCCCAAGTAGAGATATTAGAGATATGTACTACCCAATTTATAATCCCTTCATTTCTTTCCAAATCGTCTCTTTTTTTCTGTATAAGGTGACTTCCAGCATATCCTCCACTTGTAGCGTGGCCACATAAAGGGGATGTTATATATATAAGGTTCATGACATAAAACTAATTATGTTAGTCATTATTGCCTTTTAAATTGTATTCCTTTTCCCCTGTGTTCTGTATTTCCTCATCTGTGGTGTATTGATCCCGATTTATATTCACGCGAGATCTTCGCGTGGTTCCTCGTCACGTGTTGTATTGCCACGTACAGGAAAAGACTATTTCTTTTCTCTATTTAAGGAACCGGTATGCCGGTTTCCGGGGGGATGACGCTCATTCAAGAGTACGCTCATTTCTTCAACCCGTGGATTCACAATTGGATTTACATTAGACTGACCTGGAAGCGTGAAGTCGCCGTTCCTCTGGGAAGTATATACATTGGCTCGAGGCCAGGATTACTTTTATTCTGAGGACATTCGCCAGTCAACAACAACACAAGATCGTGCTCATTGGACTGTACAGTATCCCAGTGAGGCTGATCCGTTCACTTTCATTGACTCTGAGCACTCTGGACTTCACATTTACTTGTAAATACACCAAATCTTGTAGTATTGTAAATATTATTTGGGGTATGTAAATACACTTGAGTTTATTGGTTTTTCATCAGTGTTGATATGTGTTTTTATTCCACAACATAACCTATCCATAGAAACGGTTCAGTTAGATCCCATAATAGTGTGAAACTCCACTAAAAGATTTTGGGGAGTGTTACACACTCTCCTTCATCCAGCAGTCTGCTCTGTGTATTAATTTGAATTGTGAGCACACTCTTATTTCCATGTCAGTTTCAAGGCTTTGAAAAATGAAGGTGCTACTAGAGAACAATGAATCTTTAGCCGATCAGGAGAGTATAACATGGTAATCGATCACAGAACTCTCACATGGGCATCGTCAGCATCTGCTTAGTCTTGCATATCTGTATGAAATCTGGCCCACTTTGTAGCTTATTCTGGTCATACACCGACCACGTAGACAGGAAGAGATGACATGTAAAGCAACCAACCACAACAAGAATAAATCTGTAAATCTGATGGAGACTGACATACAACAAATTGGCAGCTCATTCAAATGCTGCTAAACATCTCCTTTGTGTTTCACAAGAAGTTGGAAATTAAATAAGGGTCATTTAATTATGACAAAATTCCTTTAAATCATACATATATTTTTTTATTAAAATTAAATCTTAAAGTTCACAAAAAACATTTCTTAAAAACTTCTCACCATTTCTCGACAATCATCATCATCATCTTTTCTCCAAGCTCTGTGAGAGTTGTGGGTAAATGCTCAATGAATGGAAGTCAAGGTGTTTCCACACAGCATGTAATTAGAACAGGAAGTGGAAATGGCCATATCTTGAAGGTGGTAATAGTGTGAAAACCCTATAAAAAGTGCTAGCGCCTTTTTGAAAAGCAGATCATTAAAGACTAGGATTGCTCTGCGGTGAGGAAAATGGCAGGCCGCTTAGGTGGTGACAGAAAAGAGAAAGAAATCAATGTAGCAGTTTGAAAGCCTGATCTGAAACAATGAATTCATAAACCCGGTGATTCGATTTTTTCACTCAGCAAGAAAGTGAAGAAAAAAATCAAGCAAGACTAAGGCTGAATTCACATGTACTCCAGTACGCAGGTAACTACCAAAAATCAGCTTGTTCAAAAAATCTGATAATGCAAGTAAGCCATGTTCACATGAGATACAAAATCATCAGAATTTTCGCTGATTTTGACATCAAAATGTAAACAGGCATGCACAAAACATGTGCACAGATCGGATAAGCCACTAAGAATGTCATTAAAGATGTTTACATTCAATGCAAAATCAGATTATGGGCAAAAATATATAAGCACCGATAATTTCATCAGTGAAGAGCACTTTTTGCCAGTCCTGTCTGGTCCAGTGAAGGTGGGTTTGTGCCCATAGGCGACGTTGTTGCTGGTGATGTCTGGTAAGTACCTGCCTTACAACAGGCCTACAAGCCCAAAGTCCAGCCTTTCTCAGCCTATTGCGTACAGTCTGAGCATTGATGGAGGGATTGTGTGATCCTGGTGTAACTCGGGCAGTTGTTGTTGCCATCCTGAACCTGTACCGCAGGTGTGATATTTGGATGTACCGATCCTATGCAGGTGTTGTTACATGTGGTCTGCCACTGCGAGGACTATCAGCTGTTCTTCCTGTCTCCCTGTAGCGCTGTCTTAGCCGTCTCACAGTACGGACATTGCAGTTTATTAACCTGGCCACATCTGCAGTCCTCATGCCTCCATGCAACATGCCTAAGGCACGTTCACACAGATGAGCAGGGACCCTGGGCATCTTTCTTTTAGTGTTTTTCAGAGTCAGTAGAAAGGTCTCTTTAGCGTCCTAAGTTTTTATATCTGTGACCTTAATTGCCTACCATCTGTAAGCTGTTAGTGTCTTAACGACCGTTCCACAGGTGCATGTTCATTAATTGTTTATGATTCACTGTAGGGCTGCACGATTTGGGGAAAATGTCATATTGCGATTATTGAGGCTAATATTGCGATATGCGATTTCGATATATTAAACAAATGGTAACATGAGTCAACTTGCTTAGTTATCAAGGAAAATGCACAAATAGATTACTGATAATGCTGAAATGTGTATTTCTCAACTCAAACATACAAATTAGCAACAACATCAACTATAAATGCAGTGTTTTCAAATTAAAATAAAATTTTAACAAAATTAAATAATAACATATTTGCATTACTGCAAACTTGTTATTTTCTCAATATTATACCTAAATAAAATGGAACAATAAATAAGAACATACACATTTTCATGAAAATAAGATTGTCCAAACAAACAGGAACATTTAATCAGGATGTAACATGTACTTTCTATAAACTCTTTTGAAAAGGAAACTGGATGTAAAAGTGTGGTTCACACAAATCACTAAAACTGTTGTTGTTGTTGTGTTTTTTTTTTTTTAAATGACCAATAGTATTTCCAAATCCTCTTTCTAAAATTTCTACTTATCGCTGGTACCTCTTGTCCAGTGTGTGGATCATTTTCTGAAATCCCACTTTGCTCTTTATATCTCTGTGAAGACTTGTCATATGGCATGACACTCGCAAACACATCTGTAATTGTGCTTTTTGTTTGGCTTACTGGCTTTTTAATGTAGTTTTAGTCAATGAAAACTGTTGACATTTTAGTCATATTTTAGTAACATTCAGTCATATTGATATTTTAGCCACTGAACACTGTAAACATTTCAGCCATAAGAGTATTATTGTTAAGCATTTGCCAATCTTGTCTATACAAAACCAATACACACACATTTTATTGTTGTTGTCATTTTAGTGTTATTTTTCACATAAGATCATCTCATCAATGATGCTACATGTTGCAAGCTGCAGACAGCGGGGGTGAGAGACGAGCATCTCGGTGTTAGTGCGCATCACCCGGCATAACTTTATATCTCTCTCGGTCTCGACTCCCGCTCAGATTGTGTCTTCCGTGACTGGTTGAAGCAGCTCTGATCGCACCGCTCGGCATCTATCTCCACGCTGAACACCGGAAACTGACATTACCATACGTGCCACTCCCTAAACTGAGACTGACTGGTCATATTTTTATTAGCGGTGTAGAAAATGGGCAAAGAGCTCTCAGAGAGAATGGGCTGTCACGTACACACATGCACTTATTTATTTCATATAATCGCAGCATTTTGCCATCATACAATCGCACAGGCTGACATCGCGATTGCGATATGATTTATTGTGCAGCACTAGTTCATTGTAAAGCATGGAAAACATAAAGATCTGTAAAGTTATTTGGATTTTTACAAAATATCTTTAAAATACAGTGTCCTGAAAAAGGTTTATATAAAGTTTATATTGGCCAAATAACCAGAATATTACAACTATTCCTATAGAAATAAGGTGCTAATTAAATTTTGTTTAGTTTTAAATCACATAGCATCTTAAAAGAAAAAGAAAATAAAGTATATTATATTTATACAAAAGTTTCCAGTTACTTAAATAATGAAAAATAACTTGCATCCATTGATAATATGAAATGCAGTTAAGTATTTTTGTAATTATCTTATATATACATTCTTCTTTTGCAATTATGAAACAAATCTTCTTTGAGCACTTGCATAACCATACACTCACCTAAAGGATTATTAGGAACACCTGTTCAATTTCTCATTAATGCAATTATCTAATCAACCAATCACATGGCAGTTGCTTCAATGCATTTAGGGGTGTGGTCCTGGTCAAGACAATCTCCTGAAGTCCAAACTGAATGTCAGAATGGGAAAGAAAGGTGATTTAAGCAATTTTGAGCGTGGCATGGTTGTTGGTGCCAGACGGGCCGGTCTGAGTATTTCACAATCTGCTCAGTTACTGGGATTTTCACGCACAACCATTTCTAGGGTTTACAAAGAATGGTGTGAAAAGGGAAAAACATCCAGTATGTGGCAGTCCTGTGGGCGAAAATGCCTTGTTGATGCTAGAGGTCAGAGGAGAATGGGCCGACTGATTCAAGCTGATAGAAGAGCAACTTTGCCTGAAATAACCACTCGTTACAACTGAGGTATGCAGCAAAGCATTTGTGAAGCCACAACACACACAACCTTGAGGCGGATGGGCTGTTATGTATTACCTTGTCTTGTTTCACTGTTGCCCTTTTGTTTGCCATTTTTGTCACTTTTGCATTCCTTAGTTTTCACTTTTGTCCCTTGTGTAACTCCATAGTCTCTTTGTTAGCTTTCGTGTTCACCGTTCATTGTTTGCACCTGCCCTCGTTAATTTGCCATTTTGCTTCTGTTAATCACCTTGTTATCTTGTTTGAGTTCTGTTTGTTCATTGGCCCCTTTGTCCTATGTTTATGTATTTATACCCTGGTTCTTTGTCCAGTCCTTGTCTATCGTTGTATGTTGTCAAGCCTGGAATGTTTCCCCTGCCCGAGTCTTCTAGTTTATGTTTGTTTCCCCATCGAGGGTTTTTCCTTTGTGTTTGTTTACCTAATAAAGAAGCCTGCATTTAGATCCTCTCTCCTTGCCTGCCTTGCTGCTTCATCGTAACATGGGCTACAACAGCAGAAGACCCCACCGGGTACCACTCATCTCTACTACAAATAGGAAAAAGAGGCTACAATTTCCAAGAGCTCACCAAAATTGGACAGTTGAAGACTGGAAAAATGTTGCCTGGTCTCATGAGTCTCGATTTCTGTTGAGACATTCAGATGGTAGAGTCAGAATTTGTAAACAGAATGAGAACATGGATCCATCATGCCTTGTTACCACTGTGCAGGCTGGTGGTGGTGGTGTAATGGTGTGGGGGATGTTTTCTTGGCACACTTTAGGCCCCTTAGTGCCAATTGTGCATCGTTTAAATGCCATGGCCTACCTGAGCATTGTTTCTGACCATGTCCATCCCTTTATGGCCACCATGTACCCATCCTCTGATGGCTACTTCCAGCAGGATAATGCACTATGTCACAAAGCTCGAATCATTTCAAATTGGTTTCTTGAACATGACAATGAGTTCACTGTACTAAAATGGCCCCCACAGTCACTAGATCTCAACCCAATAGAGCCCTGGATGTGCATCCCACAAATCTCCATCTACTGCAAGATGCTACCCTATCAATATGGGCCAACATTTCTAAACAATGCTTTCAGCACCTTGTTGAATCAATGCCATGTAGAATTAAGGCAGTTCTGAAGGCGAAAGGGGGTCAAACACAGTATTAGTATGGTGTTCCTAATAATCCTTTAGGTGAGTGTATATGGCCATACTCCATAAAAAATTACAAAATAAATAAAAACCTTGTTTATGTTGATAACATTTTATTATGTTTGGCACATGTTTAAATAAATAAATATCTATTGATTGGTTTAAAAGTTTGAATATCTGGTTACAGTTTGACACATTTTTTTAATTTTACACATACTAAAATGTCGATTAAACTATATTTCACTTTAGTCCAAAAATAAAATAAAAAAAACAGTTTAAAAATTTGACATGACAAAATATTGTCTAAATTTAAAAGACATTTTTGTCAAACGACCAAAATTATGAAAAAAAAAAAAAAAAAAAAAGAACACTAAACGCTTGTGTGAATTACCTGGTTGCTATCCGTTTTGAAAAGATCTTGGAGGGCATTTACACTTTGTCTTTTCATGATTGGATAATTTGACCATTAGTAAAAATTTATGAAAGTGTAAATACCCCGTAAATGCAGCCAAGCACACCTTCTGTGTAATTCAACAATGCACAATAGAGTAGAGCTTGACAAAAATGATCCTTGACAGAAAACATGCTCTTTAGACTACCCAAGAGCAAAATGTTGTTATGCAGAACAACATCCACGAGAGAAGTTTCCATGCCAGTGATACCAAGGGTCCAACTATAGCGCTGACATTTAAATTATATCTGCACACACAGCCAGTGTCATTATACTCTACAGTATTTCATGCGAGACATCAACAAGCAGAGCATTCCCTTCTAAAGACTTCATATATACTATTATTTATAATGATTTACTGAATCATACTCTTTATATAAAATGTAAACATTATGACTAGTAATAAAGGAGACATAAATTTGTGATTAATTTGGTGTTTGCTAGGCATGCAACACTATTGCTCAAACCTAACCTTAAATTAAACTAACTGTGCTCTTTTTCTCTCCACGCACAAGACATTTTTCTTTATGTGTTATATTATCCTTGCAATAAAATAGCAGTGATGTTCAGCAATTCGTTCGGCTACACTAGTGTAAAATATTGCATGTAAAGAATATTTTTTATGCAATATTTTACAAGCTTTGTCCAAATGAATTGCTGAACCTCACTGCTATTTTTAATGCCAGGATAAAATAACAGGCACAGTGATATACATACTAAATAATGTACAAAACACTAGGTCTATTATAAAATTTAAAAGATCAGCACATTACATAAATATTATGCAAAAAAGAATGTGTTTACCACTTCTATATAATTTATTTAAAGAAGTTTTTGTGCGTGAGACGAGTAAAAGAGCAAAGGGATACACTCCAGTGTCTTAATATATGCACATTCATAATACAGGGATATATATATATATGGGGGGGTAAACTCACTTGATTAGCGCCACTAACAGGCTGGATTGTGCAGCAGCAGCGACTCTGAAAACATGCCAGAAAGCTCATATCTCATTGGTCAGTCAGTATTCATCGCAGTCCAAAAAAGAAAATAATAAATCAGAATACTCGAAAGAAAAAAAAAGAACTGGACTGTTGGCAGACGAGTCGGACACTGTGTGAATAGCAGCATAGGAGTTCATTATTCCTATTTAAAAGCTTGTTCGGAATGAACATTCAAACCGAAAATGTAAGTGTAAATAGGAATTAAGAAACTATTGATGCTTACTATGGCAAACACTACTAAAACACACAGTTTAAAAATGGACCCACCTTTAAAAATGAAAGATCTCCCATTTGAATTAATGACAAAAACGGACAAAGTTCCATCCTCTCTTCCCACTTTACTATCAAATGGCTCATTCTACAAATAGGTGATATTTGTTTCCCTAATAAACATTTGACTATGTGTAAATATAGACAGTGTTCTATACACATCAACAAAAATATAGTGACTTTTTATTTTGTAAAACATATATATATATATAAATGTAGTTTTTATTTTTACTTTGTCATGAGGATGCCTTTTTTGGCATGTCTACAACCCTGTTTCCAACTTTTTTCTGTATTAACAAATACACCCATTTTGACCTAAACAAATGTATGGAAATAAAAAGGGAAATATTTTTCACAAATACACTCACCTAAAGGATTATTAGGAACACCTGTTCAATTTCTCATTAATGCAATTATCTAATCAACCAATCACATGGCAGTTGCTTCAATGCATTTAGGGGTGTGGTCCTGGTCAAGACAATCTCCTGAACTCCAAACTGAATGTCAGAATGGGAAAGAAAGGTGATTTAAGCAATTTTGAGCGTGGCATGGTTGTTGGTGACAGACGGGCCGGTCTGAGTATTTCACAATCTGCTCAGTTACTGGGATTTTCACGCACAACCATTTCTAGGGTTTACAAAGAATGGTGTGAAAAGGAAAAACATCCAGTATGCGGCAGTCCTGTGGGCTGAAAATGCCTTGTTGATGCTAGAGGTCAGAGGAGAATGGGCCGACTGATTCAAGCTGATAGAAGAGCAACTTTGCCTGAAATAACCACTCGTTACAACTGAGGTATGCAGCAAAGCATTTGTGAAGCCACAACACGCACAACCTTGAGGCGGATGGGCTACAACAGCAGAAGACCCCACCGGGTACCACTCATCTCCACTACAAATAGGAAAAAGAGGCTACAATTTGCAAGAGCTCACCAAAATTGGACAGTTGAAGACTGGAAAAATGTTGCCTGGTCTGATGAGTCTCGATTTCTGTTGAGACATTCAGATGGTAGAGTCAGAATTTGGCGTAAACAGAATGAGAACATGGATCCATCATGCCTTGTTACCACTGTGCAGGCTGGTGGTGGTGGTGTAATGGTGATAGAGCATTCAATAGAGCATCTTTGGGATGTGGTGGAATGGGAGCTCCGTGCCCTGGATGTGCATCCCACAAATCTCCATCAACTGCAAGATGCTATCCTATCAATATGGGCCAACATTTCTAAAGAATGCTTTCAGCACCTTGTTGAATCAATGCCACGTAGAATTAAGGCAGTTCTGAAGGCGAAAGGGGGTCAAACACAGTATTAGTATGGTGTTCCTAATAATCCTTTAGGTGAGTGTATATATATATATATATATATATATATATATATATATATGTGTGTGTGTATGTATATATATATGTATGTATTTATGTAAACAGTTGAAGTCTGAAGTTTACATACACTACAAATAAATGTTTTAACTGTTCCACAGATTTCATAATAGCAATATTGTTTTGGGAAATCATTTAGGACATCTACTTTATGCATGACACGAGTACTTTTTCCAACAATTGTTTACAGACAGATTGTTTCACTTTTAACTGACTAAATCACAATTCCAATGGGTCAGAAATGTACATACACTAACTGTGTTAACTGTGCTTTAAGCAGCTTGGAAAATTCCAGAAAATGATGTCAAGCCTTTAGACAATTAACTTCTGATAGATGATTTGGAGTCAACTGGAGGTGTACCTGTGGGTGTATTTTAATGCCTACCTTCAAACTCAGTACCCCTTTGCTTGACATAATGGGAAAATCAAAAGAAATCAGCCAAGACCTCAGAATAAATTATGTTGACCTCCACAAGGATCATGCTTGGGAGCAATTTCCAAACGCCTGCAGGTTCCACATTCATCTGTACAAACAACAGAATGCAAGTATACACACCATGGGAGCACGAAGCCATCATACTGCTCAGGAAGGAGACACATTCTTTCTCATAGAGATGTGCGAAAAGTGCAAATAAATCTCAGAACAACAGCAAAGGACCTTGTAAAGATGCTGGAGCGAACAGGTAGACAAGTATCTATATCCATAGTAAAAACAAGTCTTATACCGGCATAACCTGAAAGGCTGCTCGGCAATGAAGAAGCCACTGCTCCAAAACCACCATAACAAAATCCAGACTACAGTTTTCAAGTGCACATGGGGACAAAGACATTACTTTTTGTAGAAATGTCCTCTAGTCTGATGAAACAAAAATTGAACTGTTTGGCCATAATGACCATCATTATGTTTGGAGGAAAAAGGGGGAGGCTTGCAAGCCGAAGAACACCATCCCAACCATGAAGCATGAGGGTAGCAGCATCATGTTGTGGGGGAAATTTGCTGCAGGAGGGTCTGGTGCACTTCACAATATAGATGATAGATGCATCATGAGGAAGGAAAATTATGTGGATATATTGAAGCAACATATCAAGACATCAGCCAGGAAATCGCAAATGGGTCTTCCAAACAGACAATGACCCCAAGAATACCTCCAAAGTTGTGCAAAAAGGACAACAAAGTTAAGGCATTGGAGTGGTCATCACAAAGCCCTGACCACAAACCAATAGAAAATTTGTTGGCAGAACTGAAAAAGCGTGTGCAAGCAAGGAGACCTACAAACCTGACTCAGTTACACCAGTTCTGTCTGGAGGCATGGGCCAAAATTCTAGGAACCTATTGTGAGAAGCTTGTGGAAGACTACCCAAACTGTTTGGCCCAAGTTAATCAATTTAAAGGCAATGCTACCAAATAATCACAAAGTGCATATGAACTTCTGACCAAATGGGAAATATTGCTCCCATTTTAAACAAAATAATTATTTAATACATTACAAAAATAAGCAAAAACTTGTCAAAATGACAAGGGCAAATAAATGTCTTCTGTTTCATCACTTTATACTGTTTTGTTACATTGGTCATTAGGAGGCAATCTTGAAATATCACTGCTGTAAGCACGATTTTGTAAAGTAAACATTTTAAAGGAGCAATATGTAACATTGACATCAAGAGTTTAAAATGGGTACTGCAGTCCAAATAAAAAATATTGGAGAGAGTTGTCCGCCCCTTCTCCCCAGACGAAGTTCATGCAGGTTGCCAGGTTGAGGACATGCAATAGGAACGAGCAAACTGACAATGGCAAGCCTTACACTGTAAGTTGATCAGATAAAGAATATGTTTACAATGTTTTTATTGTTTCCAAATGATAAACCAGCTCATGTGGAACTGTCAATGTTAGCTAGATATATTGCTGGCTTCCATGGCTGCAGCGTGCTGTGTTTGCCCACTAGCTTGTTTCAAATCTGGCAACCTGGGGTGTCGAAACACTATTGGGAAATGAGCAGTGGGAGGGATCACACAGGCCAAAACACAAACAGAAATTCCGGCCCAGAAAAGACATTTCAAAATAGAATATACTGGCTGTAGCATTGTTTTCGGAGAAGCCAGCATTTCAACTATTTAGCATGTTTCCTAAATCTCTAATAACATATTATGCTAATATTATGCTTTAGTACAGTAAATATATTACATATTGCACCTTTAAATTTTGGTATTTGTATAAATATCAGCATTAAGTTCTATTTTTATGAAGAACCTTGTAGCTTCATTACCAAAATTAAACTGTCAAATTAAACAGCCAACCCAGTTACATTTCTGAAGGCATAATTATATCCTGATATATATATCAAGAGATTACTCCTTATCAAACAACCTGTTTCATAAAAAGACCAAACTAAGTATACACTGTAACCCAGTGGTTCTCAATACGAGGGGCGCGTAGAGATCGGAAGGGGGGTGCAAATTGTTTTCAAGATAAAAACAGAGACAGGGCATCTTTTGGGTACTCTGTGTATTTTATTGCTTTTCAAGTAGAAAGTACATAAATGAAAAAAAAAAAAAAACCGTTCTGCATTTATAAAAAAAAAAATTGCATTCCCTCTCCCTTTGCATTTTCTTTTTGATGGGGAGTGGCAGAGCTTAGTCTGTCTTTTATCTAGCTGTCAGTGCAGACACGTTTCAGTCAGAGTCAGAATGTCAGCTGAACGGATTTCATATTGGTAAGAAGTTTATGGATAAGTTCATCATACGTGCAAAAACGAGTTGTTGCAACGATGCGTCATCAGCACCAACCCCTAAGAAGTGTAAAACACGAAAGTATGACATTAGCTTTACATTGGCTGGGACAGATGCTGAACCGCTGCCCCAGTGTGTCAAATGAGCAGATTTGCTGGCAAATGATAGCATGAAGCCATGCAAGTTGAAGCGACATTTAGAAACCAAACACCCAACACTCAAAGACAAACCCTTAGATTTTTTCAAATTAAAGTTATCTTGCCTTGCACAGCAGAAACAGAACATCAGCAAACACACATCAGTGTCTAACAGGTGTCTAGAAGCATCATACTACGTCTAGCAATGAGTTGCTAAATTAGGAAAACCTCACACAATTCCCGAGACGCTAATCTTACCTGCTGCCAAAGATATCTGTCAAGTCATGTTTTGGAGAGAATCTCTAACGACACCGTGAGCCGCCACATATCTGACATGGCAAGTGATGTTAAGGAACAATTGCTAGCTAACATCAAGCAAAGTCAGTACTATTCCCTGCAGCTTGATGAGACAAGTGATGGTGCAGGGCTAGCACAGTTGCTTACCTATGTCAGATATATCAAAAATGGTAATATTGAGGAGAAC
Organism: Xyrauchen texanus; assembly: GCF_025860055.1. Classification (NCBI taxonomy): domain Eukaryota; kingdom Metazoa; phylum Chordata; class Actinopteri; order Cypriniformes; family Catostomidae; genus Xyrauchen; species Xyrauchen texanus. The sequence continues at coordinate 2,694,731 of NC_068320.1, forward strand.
ATTCTTTTCTGTCAGTCTCTTCCAGCACACACAACTGGCGAGGCATTGTTTGAAGTTCTGGATGGTATATACGGGATGCAGGCATGTCATGGGATAAATATGTTGGGATATGCACAGATGGGGCCCGTTCAATGACTGGGAGGGTTAGTGGTCTTGTCATGATAGGGGAGGCTTGGGGGTGCTTTAGTTCCAAAAGGATGAGAAACTCTGCTCTAACCCAAACACTATAACCATTTCTACATCATGCTCATCCACTCCGTATGTAATAATTATATTATCCCGGCACATGTTCTAATCAAAGCAGTGCTGCACAAACACAAAAGCAGGTGTTGTGTGAACATGACCTCTGTACCTGAGCAGTGCATTTGTACCTGAACATCTGAGTGTGCATGAACGCACTGCGCCAATGTCAGCGAGAAGGGACGGACAGCCCACAGCTGCAAGGTCAGATATCCTTTGACCTCTCGCACTGATGTTCGGGGGGCAGATTCCTGCAGGGAACGCCTGTCATGTTGCCAGGCCGCTGTGGGACTTGACAAACATGCCCTAGCTCTATCCTGACAGAGATAAGCCATATGGCGTCCAAAGCAGAACAAACATGTCCATGAACAAAGGTGTCTGGGCGTCAGGGGTCTTCTACGGCAACACATACCACAATCACGTCCGCAGATCTGGGCGCAAATCTTCCCACAAGTGTCATGTTCAAAAGCCCCAGCCTCATTAGTGTTCAAGGAGTAGCATGACCTCTGTTTGGGACACAAGGGTAGTGTAGAATATGATGCGCTTTCCACAAATAGGGTACATAGCAGGGAACAGGTCATTTTTATTTATATTTATTTTATTAAAAAATGGTCAATAAAAGCAGGTGTTTAACCTCAGGTTGTCAAACTAAATATGATCTGTTTTATTATCTATCCACTTTTCATTTTTATTCAAGCCTGTTAACTGCAACACTTGGGACATGTCTAAAACCCTGATTTTGCTATTGTGTTATTTTCTAAGCAATAAAGAATTAAATAAATATAATATTTGAATCCAGTCACTAAAATATGAGAAAACAGATTATGTATTTGTCTTACTGGCATTCTTGTGGCATTCAATGTCTACCCAGACATTGGCATGTGGACTTGTTAGGACATGGTCAATGTTATTCGCTTCACATGAGATTGGTCATAATGTTTTGGCTCATTTGTGTATTTTAAATATTTACATATACTTAAAGTATGTCTCTCTTTTTGGTCAACTTTACATTTACACAGTTGATTTTGGAAGCCAGCAATTTATATTATACACTGCCTGGGCAAAAAAAAAAAGTAGCTGTTTGGATTTAAATAAGCAGACACTTAAGAACCTATGATTGGATCATTATTGCAGTGATTAATATGTTTCAGCTGGCAACATTTCTTTTAACCCTAACTGATGCAGTGCGTAGCTTCTCATTTCTTAAACAATCATGTCAGAAGACGTATCCCATGGCTGTAGAAAAGTGTTTCAGAAGGGGCAATTTATTGGCCTCTATAAAGCAAAGAAAACAACTAAGGAGATTGCTGAAATCACTGGAAACGGGTTAAGAACTCTCCAACGTATTATTAAAACCTGGAAGGATTGTGGTGAACCTTAAGCTTCGTCACTTGAATGATCGTGATCGGAGATCACTAAACGCTTGAAGTCACATCATAAAAATCAACAGTAGAACTCATGGCTATGTTTAATACTCAAAGTAAGAGCATTTCCACATATGGACAATGCAACGAGAATTTACAGGATTGGGACTAAACAGCAGTGTGGCCGCAAGAAGCCACTTGTTAGTTAGACTAACTGAAAAAAACAACTTCAATTTGCTTGGGAGCATAAAGATTGGACTGTGGAGCAATGGAAAAAGGTTATGTGGTCTGACGAGTCCAGATTTACCCTATTCCAAAGCGATGGGTGTGTCAGGGTAAGAAAGGAAGTGCATGAAGAGATGAACCCTTAATGCGTAGTGCCCACTGTACATGCATCTGGAGGCAGTGTTATGATCTGGGGTTGCTTCAATTGATCAGGTCTAGGCTCAGCAATTTTATGCGGCAATAAAATGAAGTCCGCTGACTACCTGAATGTACTGAATGACCAGGTTATCCCATCAATGGAATTTTTCTTCCCTGATGGTACGGGCATATTCCAGGATGACAATGCTTAATAAAGATTAATCGGGTTCAAATTGTGAAAAAGTGATTCAGGGAGCATGAGGAATAATTTTCACTCATGAATTGGCCACAACAGAGTTCTGACCTTAACCCCATTGAAAGTCTTTGGGATGTGGGGTAGAAGACTTTACAGAGTGGTTTGACTATCCTATCATCAATACAAGACATAGGCAAAAATTAATGCAACTCTGGACAGAAATAAATGTTGTCGAAACAATGACATGATGAATGCATGCCATAATCAAAGCTAAAGGTGGTTCAACTAAATATTAGAGTATGACTCTTTTTATTTTGGCCAGAAAGTATATTATATGATGTTAAAGATAATATTTCTCTATATTAGATAATAGTTTATCTAACATATCTAATAGTTATCCTAATGAAAAAAAACATGGCATTTGTGATTAAGGTCGACATATGATGTCCTTAAAAGGGGGGAAATTTGGAAATAATGGGACAGTAATTCATAAGGCCTGATGAAAATGAGTATGGCAGAAACCAACTCTGTGACCGGCAATTACACTCTTCCTAGCTCGCATCTCCATTCTATATAAAGCACAACCCAAACAGAAAGACTGACGTTGGGTGGACAAGGAAGAGGGGCAGCAGTTGGCAACAGCTGCAGGGATAACTGCGCTTTGTCCTTGCACCTTTAACTTCCAATAGTGATGTCTGATTTGTAAACCAATTTTGTCTTCCAAATTAAATTATGAAGGCTTGCAGTGTTTTGTTCCTTTAGTTATCCTCGAAAAGAAGCAAGAAACCAATAACTATTATTGTGACCCTGTCTGCTTAGCATATTGTCCCAGGTGCCAAGTATAAAACGTACTATTGCTATTTGCGTCTAGTCCTACCAAGTCAGCCGGAATGATTTATGCAGTGAACTCAGTACACTGACCGACAAGACTGAATCAAGAGAAGTGATTATCTGATGTGGACAAGAAATCCCCACCCAATTGACTCTATTAAATTAGATTTGATCGAAGTAGATTAACAAAAATGAAGGAGTATTGAGAAATGTGAATGAGTTATTTGGCATCTAAACTTCACACTCAAGAAGATAATTTCTCTTCCAGCAGTTGTCAAGTAATAGAAAAAATGGCAATAATAGTAAGATGCCGATTGCTATTTAAGACTTTGACAGCTCTGCCATTGGCTCTATATTTTCTCAGTTTTATAAATTAAACCGAAAATTGGCAATTTACAAGACTTTTTTGAACCTCTAAAGTCATGGTTAACTGAAATATCGAAACTAGTGATAAATTGGAAGATATTTGGCCTAATTTATTGGCATTGGCTTATAACTTTCCTTGATTGGCCATTTATTGTCACAAGCAATACTTTTAACAGCACAATACCTGGTGTATAGTGTGCAACAGTCTGGTTACGGAAGTAAAAATCCCATTAATTTATCCCATAGACGAACTGATTTTCAACGATAAACCTTTAAAGACAGACCTACCGTGAGCTACGAGGTTGTTCATCAATAGCACATACTTCCGTTGAAGCCATCCGTCTGCATTATTTCAAGTTAATTATTTTAAAAGTGTTTGATAGCAGAATTCACAGCTGAAAAAGTGGGCAGGCGCTGTTGTGCTATTGCTCCTTATTCTAGCAGAGAACCACCACTGTGCAAGTGAAATGTGACCAACTAATAAAACAACTAAGTAACATCATGTGGCAATTATTGTAAAATGCCGACTTTCAATTGCTATTTCAATCTTTAAATTAGCTGAATTTTATAGCCTATCTCTGCCATAAGCTATATTTTTCCAAAGTTGTACAAAATGAACATATACATATACAAGACTTTATTTTTACCTTAAAGTTATGGTTGACTGATATAGCGAAACTAGCCATAATCAGGCTATATTTGGCCTTTTTAATTTATTCACAATTGTTGGAGATTAACTCTAGCAAGCCATATTTTTAACAGTATAAAGCCTGGTGTATCGTATTTTATACTTTAGCCAAGAACCGCCCACGTGCTTGTGAAAGACCAACTACGAACAACTTACATCAAGTTACAATTTAAGCATTCAAGTAAATAAAATTTTGTTCTAGAACAATGTTTAATTATTTGGTCGATGTTCTTTGTCGATGCTCTATTGTTTGTAAGACGTTTCTATGTTCTGACTGTTAACCTGGCTTGAACAATTACTTGAAAACCTTGAATCAATGTTTACTCAATAATAATAATAATAAAAAATGATTGATAATATTGACATTATAATTTAATTTAAAAATAAAGGAGTGTGCTCAACAGCATATTAGTCTTGGCTGTGGTATGACATTTTACTGGTATTGGTGAAAAGGTAGGGCATGGCTAAAATAATAACTTTCCAGAAGTAATCTACCCTAGCAATAGACACTGACAACACACATCCGTCAGGCACTCTAACTGTGTCCATCATCATTACTCATAAAGCAGAAGTTGTTGTTCAGCTGCAAACTGTGGAAGAATAATACAAAAAACAATGAAAAAAGGCAGACGCTGTATGCATGCATTTCAAATATCAACTGTTCCCTTTCATTGGGTTCTTTGCATGGCACTTCCAAATCCCATTTGAATGGCTAATAGAAGACATTATCTGTAATCAAGAGTGACTAAACACAATAAATGTGACATGTGAACACTCTGGAGCCTGACAATGTGAAGGTTACTCAAGAACAAGCCCGAGTGCAAAGACTTCAACTGATAATGCTCATTCACCGGGCTCATTAAACCGATGTTATTGCACTCGTCTTGACAAAAAAGATCACATTGGCTGGATCAAAAACTGCTATTGCTGATGCAAACTGGAGGAATGTCTAAGTTTAGAAGATTTCAGGGCATTAGTAACTTGTTTTTAATGGAGGCAAGAATAAGACAATGCTCCGTATTACAAGTATGAATTTATGATATTAACCATATGAGTTTGAGTTTATGACAATGTTACTCGTGACGATTTTAAGATTACAGCAATGTAACTTAAAAAGGTTACATATAATGAATTTAAGTTTGACAATATAATGTTACAAGTTTAAAACAATGTTACTCGCTACAAGTTTGAGTTTGCACAATGCTACTTACTATGAGTTTATAACAATGTTACATGTTCCAATTTGAGTTTTTGGCAATGTAACAGGTTAAACGTTTATGACAATGTTACTTGTTATGAGTTTGAATTTACAACATTACAAGATTACATTTTTGACACTGTAACTGGCTAAACGTTTACAAATATGTTAATTTTTACAAGTTTAAGTTCACACAATGTTATTGTTATAAATTTTCATAATGCTATTGTTATGAGCTACTCATTAACACTTTAATCTCAGATGAGCCTGTGAAAAAGTCATATTATTAATAGTTACAGTCTACAGTCAACACAAAATAAGTGTCGTTTGAAAGCTCAGAAATTCAACTTTAAAATGCATGTAGGTGATATGACCAAAAGTGAACAAGTACTTTGAAATATGCAGAGAAATCAAAAGTGTTCCATTCTGATAATTTATGAAAATATTTGCACTGTAACTATTTACATTTTTATTGTTTTACTCACAGACATAACTATAGCGAGTAATAGCTAAGTATATGCCTTTGACATTTATGTTTCATGTGAAAAGATGTTGCTTGTATGCTTATAAATAAAACAAAATAAACAGAACATAAATTGTATTAATTAATTTAAAAGGTTTAACACATTTTATTTATTTATTTTTTAAAATCATGATTAACCAGCATAAACACTGGTTAGAAGGGCAGAACATTTGCAATGTGTCCGACCGGACTCATTACACAGACGCACACACAAAAAACATACACAACAGCACTTCAAATGATGGAGAAAGGAGATCTTGAAGCTATTTGTTGTACAAACAAGACCAGATGTGACTTGTGACAGATATCAAGCATTTTTTTTTTTTGCCTAAGTAAGGCACATTTTAATTACCACAGAAGCCCATCAAGTCTTAAATATAGCTGCAAGCAGCGATGACAGCCCATGCACCATGGGTCCATTTCCACTCGGTGGCTTTCGAAAAAAACAAAGCATGATGAACACAGCAACAACTCAATATTAATGTAAACTTGGACCCTAAACATAAAATGTGTGATAAATATATGCTACCATTCCAGTTTGACCACAACTTCATGTAATTAAATTCATTGCCATGACAACACTATTAAAACTATCAAACATCCCTTCAAAATTTTCCATCAGCAGTGTCTAAACAATTTAAGCAACTTGGGTAAATGTAACAGAACTTTTTCAAACTCAGTTGTAAGTGCCACACTTCCTGCTGCCAGTTGGTGGCACTATGACCGTGACCCACAATAGTTAATGTGATTAGCCCCAAGAAAACAAAAAACATACAATTCAATTTTAATCTAAATCACACAATGCATGCAGAAGATATGAGACACTTCCTGTTTGCCTATTTTTTAAATCGCCATGGCAACACCATTTGATATTTCAAAATCTGTTTGCAATTTACCATTTTCGATGTCTTGGCATAATGTTGTCAAAATGTGGTGACAGTCCCATGAATCACCATTCAGAGAATGAATGAATGAATCAATCAATCAATCAATCAATCAATCAATCAATCAATCAATCAATCAATCAATCAATCTATCAATCTATTGTTAGGGATATAACAGTTTTGACCCAGACCAGATATGGAGAAAGAAAACCAGGAGTCAGAAGTTCAATCAAAGAATCCAAAATTTACTGAAGAATAGTTTGCAGTGAAATTGGTACAGCCAGCGGCAAAGTCTCACGAGGAGATCGAAAGCTAACTCATACCTTACACAAAATTTTACATCAATTATACCATTTGCAAGGAGTATATTCTATTATTTCACTCCTGATTGGCTAACAGAGCATAAAGTCACAACATAAAGATAGCTATAGCACATCAAGATTAATCAGCGCAATTGTCGCCCTGGCTCGAGATTTACATCTGAAGTGACCTCGCAGATGGTCTCGGGCGTCTTCGAGTCTGCCTGCTGTGTCTCCCTGGGTTCAAAACCTGGGTAGAAGGTCAAACGCACACACGGAACACTGATAAAGTGTCTCAGTGTTCCCTGCTATCAAAGTAGAACTGCATTTGTTTTTCTGTCAGGCAAGCTGAGAGCACACACACTTTTTCCCAGAAAATCTTATCAAATTTCACAGTCTCAGTTTTCACACACCATTCATAAGCCCACTGCGGTTCAAATTTAGAACAACATATTTACTTCCAAAGGAAGTAAGGGTCAAATTTAATTCACACATTAAATCTCTGGCCATTAGAGGTACCGGACAAGATGGTGAACACAAAAACACATGTTTAAATGTTCTACCCTTCTCCTTTGACTCATACTCTAAGGGCACTGTGAATTTTTTTACAGCATTTTTCTGCTTTTTCACAAACAGCCTCGAAACCCTCACTCAAACTACACAGATCACAGCCGACTTCCTGCCCAATAATTTTTGCCACTCTATCACGCTGGGCAATCAAACTAGACCATCCGTCCATCACATTTGGAATTGCCTTTTCATGGTTTAACGGTATACCACCCAGTTTACAAATCCATGAATAGGCAAACACGGATAAATATTTGGCCCTATCAGCGTCTTTTTTGTTCTGCAGCCAGTCAATCTGCTGCATGACTTTCCAATCAGAATCATACCCCTGACTGACCATTTTCTTAATGAGTTGCGCACATTTCTTTGATTTGAGCTCGTCAGAGCAGAGCTGTTTACAGCGTGTGCCCTCCTCGTTTTGGTCAGAACTACTCAGAAAATTCCCTTTATCAGACATTTTTCTTGGTCACAGTTGAAAATCACTACCGAAAAGATTTTAGCAGCCAATATTTTACGCGGATAAATTAACTATAACAGCAACAATACTGGATTTCTACCAATTTCACCACAACGTATTCTTCACAAACATCCTGGTCACATATACTGATCCATACCAATTAGGGTCACAATTTATTTACTTACTTGGGACCGCTCCTGATGCATCCCTGGCAAAACAATCCCTATTGTATTTTATTTTATTTTATAACTAATATCTGAATCCCTAACTGCCTGATTCACTAAGCTCGGGGATCCCCTATCTGAGCTGGAAGAAATTGAGCAGGTTTACGGTGCCACTGGACCTCCCGTCCAGGGACGCACTTCTGCCGGGGTGGTGCTACACCAATGCCCACCTGAGCCCAATGCCCACCTGAGCACCCCACAGAGCACGTATCACTTGCGCTGTTTGCTGTTTTAACCCGCACTCTGCCGGGGTGGTGCTACACCAATGCCCACCTGAGCCCAATGCCCACCTGAGCCCCCCACAGAGCACTAACAGCTCTCTCAGCGACTTTTCTTCACACGCCTCGCCGGAGTGAAGCTCTCCCGCTCCCCTTCAAAATCTCTTCCAGTCAGACAGCCCTAACACTTAATAAAAGCTTCCTACCTTGTTTGCTGATTTGCCAGAAATGTCACCACGGAGTGATTGCCCGCATCCTCCACCAAACTGTTAGGGGTATAACAGTTTGACCCGGATCAGATAAGGAGAAAGAAAAACCAGGAGTCAAGAAGTTCAATCAAAGAATCCAAAATTTACTGAAGAATAGTTTGCAGTGAAATTGGTAGAGCCAGCGGCAAAGTCTCACGAGGAGATCGAAAGCTAACTCGTACCTTACACAAAATCTTACATCAATTATACCATTTGCAAGGACGTACATTCCATTATTTTACTCCTGATTGGCTAAAAGAACATAAAGTCACAACATATAGAGAGCTATGCGGCCTATCAACATTAATCAGCACACTTGTCGTCAGAGCCCGAGATTTACATTGGAAGTGACCTCGCAGATGATCGCGGGCGTCTTCGAGTCGGCCTGGTGTGCCTTCCTGGGTTCAAAACCTGGGTAGAAGGTCAAACGCACACACAAAACACTGACGAACAACAGTTCTTCTCTGGGCACAGGAGAGCCAGAGCACACATTATCAGGCCATTTAAGCCAAAACAAGAGAGATAAAATTTTCACTCCTCAGGCAGAGGAGAGGGGTAGAAATAACATACCTTTCTTCCCTAAAGAAATAATAAGATAAAAATCACACTTCTACTATTCAGGTAGTATTGCATAGGACTTTAAACCATATACTTAATCATAGAAAAGTAACGATCAAACACAGAACATATGTTTAACATTCTCCCTGCCCCCTCTCATCACAGCTAAGCTTATCCCCAAAGGACCTTCAGACTACGGGCAGGACAGAGAGAGAGACTCTGGAATGTTCCTTAAAAGACACTAGTTAACATTCCAACACACATATGATTCAAAGTATATTTCAGTTATGCATAAGAAAATAGAATTGATTATGTGATCATGCATATAGTTAATTCATCACTTTATTAAAGAAGTTAAGCAACAGAATATAGATAGATATTGATATAAAAGGATATATATATGTATTGATATATCTGAAGAGCCAAGGGATTTTGACCCTCACCCTTCACTATTTATCAATCAATCAATCAATCTATCTATCTATCTATCTATCTATCTATCTATCTATCTATCTATCTATCTATCTATCTATCTATCTATCTATCTATCTATCTATCTATCTATCTATCTATCTATCATATGAACATACTGCCATTTTCAGATTCGTAGCCTAGGGGAGTGCGGGGTACAAACTAAAACTTAATTTGTTTACTTGTTGACATATCAACACTTTGTAGATAAATAAAAAAAAAAAAAAAAAAAAACTTTCGAAGATATCGCCAAAAGTTCATTTTAAAGTATCAAAAGTAAAAATTCAGCTGTTATATGGTCTTGTTACAATGTGCCCCTTTCCAGTAACATTTCACTTTCTTTTTTCAGTGTAGATTGTGAAAAAAAGTACATGCTGTATTCATCAAACAAGACCCCCATATGTGTTATAGACACGTGTGATATTAATGTGAAAAAAAGAAAAATACATAGAACCCTAAGTACATTTACACATATGTAAGAAAACCAAAAAGTGTTAGTTTGTGCCACTTTCTCAAACTGTATTAATAACAATTCAAATTCACATTCACATTTTATTATAAAACTAATGGGGATTTTAATTGAATGTCAGGGATTCTCTGTATGGGTGCAGGTTTTTGTGTCTCAATCTCAGCACGCAGGGTGAAGATTAAACACGAGCTGTGATGTATGGGTTCTGTCTGCAGTGCCATGAATGTTTAGAAGGACACCGTTAATATGCAGATTATACAAACAACTGCTCATATTTGGAAATGTTGCAAATGCTTCAGACTTTTCAAGCATTTGCTTTGCCACAGTCAAACATAAAGGAAAGGGATGGTATTCCCATTATTACATAATACATTTGATAACTTCATCTCTATGTGTGCTATTGTCGGTCATGAGATATTGTATGTGAGGAGTACATAAACCAGCGCTGGTAAAAAGAGTCCGACTGAGTGGTCTAGTGGTAATTAACTCGCCCACTGGATAAGAGGTTAAAGGTTCTTATATGTTTTAATTAACAAAGATTGCATCCACACCTCAGTGGATGTATATATTGAGTGGTGACACATTTGTTTGCATTTTTCTGAGGGATTCAACTGGAAAAGAGCTCACACTCATGAACTCAGTCCCCGCCCATTCTTGACTGAGAAGTTTTGTGTTGCGAATCATTCAACAATGGAGCTTGGATGCCCTCTATTGGACATTTCTTGTAATTGTCACTCAGCACTGGGTTAGAAATATGACTTTGGTTTTCTAGTATTTTTACATTTCAGTTAATAGTTTTATTATACTTTATTTATATAAAAATTAAGAAATGTTTATTAACAATAAACTTGAAAATCCAAGCATGCCAAATACCTCAAAACATGTGAATATGCACAAAAAGGTATGATGACATTTAATGTGTATTTATGATATCAAGAATCCCTTCAGAATTTTAAATCTGCACTGTCTTGACATTATTCAAATGTATTTTGAAGCAATTCAGGTTAAAATAATAGGGATATATATTAAAGTCTGTTAAAAGGGACACATTTCCTTCTGACAGTTGGTGGCACTATGACCGTGACCCACAATAGCAACATCAAGGTGATCAGCCCGCAAGGACAAACATTTGTCTCAATTGTTATGTAAATCACACCATGCCTGCAGAAGATATGAGACATTTTCTTATTACAATTTTATGATGTTATTTTATCACGCCGCCATGGCAACAATGTTTGATATATTAAAAATCCTTTTGCAATTTAGCATCGTCAAAGTCTTGGCATGATGTCGCCCATATTTGTACATTTGTACCTGTAACATGAAATCCCTGGTAGGAGTATTTCGAATTCCAGAGCATGCATTTTTAAACAATCCAGAATGGCCAACTTCCTTTTGGGAAGAGCTTATGACTGTCAGTGCGAAAGTTGTCCAGCTTGATGAGATCTATGTGTGTACAAAGTTTGGTGACTGTAGGTGAAAAGGCATGTGCTACTACAAAATAAAATTTTCAAGGGGCCGACAGAGAGCCCCCCTTGACTCCCCCATGTACATTTTTGCCAAGCTCTAATAAGACGATTCTGATGTGTGTGCAAATTTTCAGGAGTTTTTAAGCATGTTAAGGGACCCAAAAGCCCCTGAAACCTTGAAAAGAAAACTGTTAACAGTAATAAATAGAAAAACAATAGGGCTCTGAACTTTCAGTGCTTGGGCCCTAACTATGACCAGAACGCAGTATGATACATTTTTGTCTGCAAGCGCTTTTCATATGTACAGTGCTGTGAAATTTGCCACTTCCTGATTTCTTCTATCTTTCATACTAAATTGTTTTAGATCTTCAAATGAGATATAACATAAAACAAAGGCAACCTGAGCAAACACAAAATGCAGTTTTCAAATATATATATATATATATATATATATATATATATATATATATATATATATATATATATATATATATATATACACAGTGCTGTGCAAAAGTTTTAGGCACTTAAGATTTTCACAAAAACATTTATCTTAAGATGGTTATTTATATGTTCAGCTTTAGTGTGTCAAAAGGAAAAATAAATTTTAGACCCTCAAACATTACTTTTGCAAATAGAAAATATTAGAATAGAAGAACAGGGTGCTCAGCAAGAGATGGCATTGCCCCCCCTAAAGCCCCCCACTGAACATTGTGTCAGACTGAGATTACATGAAGAGACAGAAGCAATTGAGACTAAATAGATAGAAGAACTGCGGTTAATTCTCCAAGAAGCTTGGAACATCCTATCTGCCAACAACCAAGAAAACTTGGCCGACACCAAGTGTCCAGGTGTACCTAGGAGAATTGGGGCTGTTTTAATGGCCACACAAAATATTGATTTATATTTTTTATGTTTACTGGATTTGTATGATGTTAATTGATCAATGAAAACTATTTATAGCATAATTTTAGAAGACATCCTTCCAAGGCCCACTCTTCTTTGCAGAACTGCTTTAGTTCAGACACATTGGAAGTTTTTCAAGCATGAATTGCCCATTTAAGGACCTGCCACAGCATCTAAATCAGATTCAAATCAGGACATTGACTAGGCCACTCCAAAACTTTAATTTAGCTTCTTTTGAGCCATGTAGAGGTGGACTTACTCCTATGCTTTGGATCATTGTCTTGCTGCATAATCCAGTTGTGCTTGAGTTTCAACTCACAGACTGATGACTGGACGTTCTCCTTTAGAATTTTCTGGTAGAGAGCAGAATAAATGTTTCTCTGAAGCAGCAAAGCATCCCCACACCATCACACTACCACCACCATACTTGACCGTAGATATGATGTTCTTTTTGTGGAATTCTGTGTTTGATCAGATGTAATGCAACCCCTGTCTTCCAAACAGTTCCACTTTCGACTAATCAGTCCAAAGAACATTCTCCCAAAAGGTTTGAGGATCATCATGGTGTGTTTTGGCAAAATTCAGATGAGTCTTAATGTTCTTCTGGGTTAGCAGTGGTTTTCACCTCGCCACTCTTCCGTGGATGGAATTTTTGACTAGTGTCTTTCTGATAGTGGAGTCATGAACAGTGACCTTTATTGATGCAAGTTCCTTGGATGTTGGTTTTTTGTGAATTCCTGGATGAATCATAGCTGTACTCTTGGAGGAATTTTGGAAGGTCGGCACCTTCTAGGAAGCTTCACTACTGTCCAAGTTTTCTCCATTTGGAGATAATGACTCTCACTGTGGTTCTTTGAAGTCCCAGAGCTGATGTACTTCACTCACCTCCTCATTTCCCCATAATTTCTGTTATTTCTTTCGACCTTGGCATAGTGTGCTACTGGGTGAGACCTTTTAGTCAACTTCGTGCGGCTCAAAAAGTTATATTTAGGTGTTGTTTTGATTGAACAGGGCAGGCAGTAATCAGGCTTGGGTGTGTCTAGTCCAGCCAAACCCCATTATGAATGCAGTTTTATAGATTTAGGGATTTAGTAACTGGGGGGTATTTAATAAATGTTTTGCTTCAATAAATAACATTATCATTAAAAAAATGTATTTTCTGTTTACTTAGACTGTATGTGCTTTATGTTAGATTTTGTTTTCATTTTTGAAACAATTTAGTATGAGATCTACACAAAAACAGAAGAAATCAGAATGGGGGCAAATTATTTTTCGGCAGTTCAAATTGGCGCTGACGATTGCTGTAATAGCAATGAATATGTAAACTATGTGGGGACTAGTTCTTTCAATTAGTCAAAATTCATCTTAAGACTTTGAGAAATGTTTAATGTTACTTGAATTGGTGTCATTTTTGTGCATTTCTATCTTTATACAGTTAAAGGCTTTGTTTGGAAAATATTAATAAAGCATTATTTGGTTAAATTTGTTTTGTTTTCTTTACTAAGGAGGAGATAAAGTGCATTTTGACAGGAAAATAAGTATATTTAGAGTCAAATTTCAGCACTTTCAAAATCTGTGATTAATTGCAATTAACTACAGAAAAATATGTGGGGACATATTTTGGGAACAAAAAAAAAGCAGTTTTTCGGAGCCAACTTATTTATACCCAGAGATATAATATAATGCCAAATCAGAAAAATAAGAGAAAAAAAAGGGAAATTGTTTTCATGTTTGATTTTTCAGCAGTTTCTTAGGCTGAGAGTCTCATAATTTATCATAATATGTATCATTAAAAATGTGTACATTTTCTTTACAATGAGACCAAACACTTTGGGTATGCCACTGAAACAAGAAATCTTAAAAAACACCCTCAGAGCTTAAGGAGTTAATAAACAAGCGAGTGTATAATGAGTACAATGATTTCAACTCTTTGTGAAAAAAATCACGCTGACAGGGTCAAACCCGCTATGGCTGATACAAATTAGTTAAACATCTAGTCTGAATAGGTATCAGGGTCGATACACTTTTTTTTTTTTTTTTTTGACATAGGTAAGTGTGCCTTAAGGTGGTTCTACTATGTTTATGAGAGAAAAAGAGATTTCCTCTTATTGTTGAAGAGTAAAAGTATAAATGTTGCAGTCATGTTGTGATTATGCTTCTTTTCAAACTCATTTCTTTCTGAAAAGTCCAATAAATAATTGAATAATTAAGAGACAAAGACGCATTTGTTGGAGCAAAAAACACAGGGATCAGAGGACAGAACAGGCAGCGCTATATATAGCATTAAAGCTGATGAAACATAACACAAATCTATCTTCTCTATCTCCCAAATAGACACAAAGAGAGTGGTGTAAAAACGTCAACAATATGCACTAACTGCAGTCTTTCTCTCAGACAAAGCAATCATTGGGTCTAATGCAAGCAGAGGAGATGGAGGCCACATTCAGGAGTAGAGGAATTGGGTCTCCTGTCTCAGAGAAATGGGCACTGAATTCTAATTACGTCCACCTAATATAAAGAAATAAGAGTGGCTTATGCTCCGCTGCCTTTTGCCTTTCTGGCCACATCAGCGAGCACTCTCTACTAAAGAGAAAGATAGCAATGGCCAGAGAGAAAAAGGACACAGGCAGAAGAAAGGAGAGTGCGGATGGAAGTAGGCTGTGCTTCAATGAGGGTACGCACCATCAATCCGGCTAACCAGCTCCTCCAATGCCTTGACTTTCCTCTGGATCCCTGGCTGGGCAAAGGTGTAGTTGTCCTTGAGGGAAAAGAGAGAAAGATGAGAAATTAAAACCAAGTCTAATGACATTGTTTATGACAGTTTCTGACAATGTCAACTGTTATGATTTTACAACAGTGTCACATGTTAAAAGTTGGAGCCACACTAGCAGACTCAAAACAACTTGATTTTGGCCAAGTCTGTCACACTTTCAGACTATTTTACTGAGATCTCACCTTCTACTGTCAACGACATGCATAACAACTCACCGCAACACTCTCTATGATTCCCCGTCACATGAAGCTCGTTGAAATAACTACAGGAGTATTGCTTGAGCATTTACAATTCTAGAAAAGTGATTTAGGATGCGATTCATAGAGTAACATACACCTTCTGAAAGTGTGTGATTGTGAATTTATCTCCTCAAGGCTTTCCGTGGAACACTATATGTCTATATGGAGCTTTCATTGACCAGACTGTCATGTTGGATCCTTTTTTCCCATTGCTAGAACCATTAACTCAGCAGGAAATCCTGACGGTCAAGTGATTAACGACCTCACGCGAGCGGACGGTAATGCACGCTCCGTCTTTACTGGCAGGCGATTATGTTAATGAACTCAAACCTGAAAATAACTGGAAAAACAGTTCACCCATAAATATTTTATTCTCTTAACCTTTACTCACCCTCATGCCATCCCAGATGTATATGACTTACTTTCTTCAGCAGAACACAGTTGAAGAAAAATAGAAAAAATATCTTCCGGTCAGCAGCAGTAAACACATTCACGAGAGGGCGGAGTTCACACAGTCTCGTGTGCCTTATTCACGTTGGCATGTCAGGACGTAATCTCTTGGTTGAGACATCCAGGATGAGCACAAAAATGCTCCATTGTGAGTAAAACTTACAGATACAAATATAGATCTAAGCCAAAACCAACAGAGCTTCTGTACAGCATTCCTCCCACTCTCTAAATGATGAGAGAATTAGAATTTTTGGGTGAACTATTTCTTTAAATGAACAACAATGTTACTTCTTATGACTATGAGTTGTGGCAAGTTACAAGTTCAGTTGGACAATGTTACTCGTGACAAGTTCAGTTGGACAACGTTACTCGTGACAAGTTCAGTTGGACAACGTTACTCGTGACAAGTACAGTTGGACAACGTTACTCGTAAACAAGTTCAGTTGGACAACGTTACTCGTGACAAGTTCAGTTGGACAACGTTACTCGTAAACAAGTTCAGTTGGACAACGTTACTCGTGACAAGTTCAGTTGGACAACGTTACTCGTGACAAGTTCAGTTGGACAACGTTACTCGTGACAAGTTCAGTTGGACAACGTTACTCGTAAACAAGTTCAGTTGGACAACGTTACTCGTGACAAGTTCAGTTGGACAACGTTACTCGTAAACAAGTTCAGTTGGACAACGTTACTCGTAAACAAGTTCAGTTGGACAACGTTACTTGTAAACTTAGTTCAGTTGGACAACGTTACTCGTTACAAGTTCAGTTTGAGAATGTTACACGTAACATGTTCAGTATGACAATGCAATTTTACAAGTTTGAGTTTACAATGTCACTCATTATGAGTTTGAGTTAACGACAACTTTACGAGTCTGAGTTAACAATGTTACTCCTTATGAAACTGAATTTACAACAATGTAACTTATGACTTTGGAATTACAAACTCGTTATTGGTTATAAATATGTGTTCACAGCAATGTTACACATTACAGATTTATGACAACAGTTAAATGTTATGAGTGAGTCTATGACAAAGTTACTCGTAATGAGTTTTATTAATAATGTTAATTTTTACAAGTTCAGTTTGACAATCTTACACGTAACAAGTTCAGTTTGATGTTAACTGTTTTGAGTTTATGACAACGCAATAAGATATGAGTTGAGTTTTACAATCTTACTGATAACGAGTGTAGCATGACAACGCTATTTTACAAGTTTACAATAATGTTACACATTACAACTTTTAATTAATGAGATTGTTACCCATTATGAGTTTATGACAATATTACTTATGATTTAAAAATTACTAAAATATTACAGGTTACAAAATTTAGTTCACTCCAATTTTGGGTTTGACAGTAGTTACATGTTTTAAATGAGTTCTCAACAATGTTTCATGTTATGAGATTTACGACTATGTAACTATTTATGAGTTCAAGTTTAGAAAATGGTTAATAGTTAATTTAAAATGCTACTTAGTGCCCAAAAACTTAACTACAATGTTATATTTTTATGTGATGGGCTACAGTTTTTTGTGTACTGGGAAAGAGATATTGCAGCATTTCTAAAGGTTCCTACAGATGCAAAATACACAAAACATTTCTAATACAACAATTAAGAATAGCTTGCATAATAACTGGTCAGAGGAGGAGGATAGAACAATGAAGAGACACAATGACGCACATATAGTGCTGTGGATATAGCACAAACATACAACAACCCACACGCATACCTGTATGCACAAATCCACACATCAGCATCCATTAGCACTGGGAAAAAAAATTGTGTGCTAGCAGAGCTAAATTGCGTACTGGGAATTGTTATCCCTATAATTAAGTGATAATATTCATCAAGGTCCTGTGGCCTACAGTGCAGCTTCATTACCACATTCATTTCAGACTATGTTTAAGACCCATTCTTGACCAGATAGCTACTTAAAAGACCCCCACCCACCTCCATTTCTCCCCAAGTCTCTGCAGGGCTCTCTATGCACTACCACTGGAAGAAAAAATAGCCAAGCAGTACTGCCCTAGAAACTGAGCACAGGTTGAGCTGTTGAAACAGGAGTAAAACAACCAATGGGTTAGGGATGAAAAATTGGGTGGCTTGCTAAACTGTGATTGTCAGGTGTGAATCTAAACAAGAGATGCTGAAGACTCAGCATATACAGCTATGAGAGTGCTGAAGTGAAGGATGTATGTAAACAAAGCGAAAACGGAACCCTAATCTAAATGGTGTGAGAAGTTGTACTGTGCAATGAAGCAAGTTAATACCTGGGAAAGTCATCTGAATGTGTGTGTAGGACAGAGATCAGCAAAAAAAAAAAAAAAAAAAAAACATATAGCACATTTTTAGACAGTCTTGTCTAATTTATTGGATTGCATTGCTAGGTGGAAGCTGCCCCTTAATTTTAAATGGTATTTAATATAAAAAAAGACTGTCATTATGTGCATGAAAATGGCTAACTTCATTGGACAAATAGAGAGAGGACCGTTTGAGTGACACTAATGGTGACACCTTATCAAGCAGTCGGAGTTATATCTTACTTAATGTGGACATCTTCATAAGAACTCTAAAAGCTTAAATACATTTACGATCCAAGCAATCTGTAACCGACATCTTTGGAAATGGCAGCAAGTCTTTTCCCTTTTCTCAATGGAGCTGTATAAACAGCTTCCCCAATCAATTTTCCATGATGAACTCCAAGTGGCTCTTAGTGGATCCAAATTTGTCAAGAGATACTGATTGTTGGAGAGGCGATTATACACTAAATTTCAGTGTCCTCTGTGTCTCAATAGCCCCAATACGTGCATGTTTTCTGGACTGAAAACAAAGAAAAGCATTTCCTTAATCAGTCTGTAACTTGCAAAAGTAGGCAGACAAATATTGTGCATTACAGTGCAAACAGGACTGTTGCTCCATCATTGATGAAGCTTCAGAGAGTCAGGATGCTTTAATGTACCCTGGGAGCAGCTGAGGCAGCAAACACCCGTGAGGGGAGAGAAGTCATTAACCGATAAACAATTTTGACTGTCCTTCAGGCTCAGATGTGCAGCCTTGGCTCTCCAGAGGTGCTTTAGATGAATTCATGAATAGCTGGATCCGACCATTAAAACCAGCCTAATCTTCTTTGCTGTGACATCGAAACAGGACTTTCAAAGAGGCAGCACACAATAGGCGGCACTGAAACAGATGGGGTGTCGATGGCCGAGTCCATGTTTGGCCTACTTTCACAGGTCTGCACCTAATCTTTAGTTGGAGCACTGACCCAAGAAGATGCTTGTGGCTCAGTGAACATTAACTCTACATACCGGGCTAATCTGTCTCTACAGGAGTCTTTGAGAGTTATGGCAAAGTGGTCAAAAGGGGAAAAGGGGCAAGAGTTATGACTCCAGCTGCAGGTCAGATCTGATTGCACATTACTTGGGCATCTCATGAGGGAAACATAGATCTTGGCTCCGATTGCCTCCTACCTATCCTGTGCTAAGTGTATGCAAACAGGCAAAACTGCCTCAAAAATACCACTCCAATGTGATAAATGAAAAGGAAAAGACTAACAATTAAATTACCAGCTTTATTTAGTTGTTTCTCCAAAGTGTTTCGACTAGGGTTGGGAACCGAGGATGGTTTTTTATTCTGAACTGGTTCTATTTATAATATCAAAACTACATGGTTTTCATGACTTTTGGTTCCATTAGCAGTTCTCAAATGTGCATTCTTCAGCAGATGTGGACGGGGCACTGTGCTGAAAGCCTTCTCTGCACTACCATTCAGCAGCCATGAAATATTGCTATTAAATCAGCAGACTGAAACCTAATGCATGAACAGGGTCATCCAATTTCCGAATGAATGACTATTATGAGACATTCTCTTTTTTAGTGAATACAAATTTATTGAATTGTGTTTCAATCATTCATTTAATCCAATGTAAAAACAAATATCACTGTGTTATGTGTACTTAAGGCTTGTGAGACTTGAATCGGTAATTACTGGATAGTTGTTGATATGACAATGTGTAGTTATAGATAGCTGCACATTGAGTTTTGTTGTAACAAGTGGTATTAAACAAAATGTATGACTATCTCAATTAAAAAGTCTTTGTAAACACACATTGTGCTATAATATCACACCTTAATGTATTCAATTATTTCATTATTTGGTAAAAGGCTGCTGAGCACAGTAAGACATTGTCAGGAACCATGGAATTAGTTTTCACTATTATGCCGATGATACAGAGATTTATATTTCTTTGAAACATTGTGAAATTTCCCAACTCTATGAGTTAGCAGAGTGTATCGATGATATAAAAGACTGCATAGCTAGAAATTTCCTTCTACTCAATTCTGACAAAACAGAGGCATCCATTATTGGACCAAAAGCCTCTAAAAAAAACTAATAAATGCTAGAATATAAATTGTCTCGCGATGGATGTACTATTAAATTGTCTTCTCGTGTTAAGAACTTGAATGTTTTGTTTGATAGCAATCTATCATTTGAAAGTCCCATTTCCAATGTTTTTATAACAGCATCCTTCCACTTCAGAAAAATTGCTACGTTACGACACATGCTCTCTGTTTCTGATGCTGAAAAACAAATTCATGCAAATATAAGCTTAATACTAGATTACTTTAATGCATTACTAGGAGGGTGCATGTTCAATCAACAATGTTAAGTTGGTTCAAAATGCAGCAGCGAGAGTGATGACTAGAACCAAAACACATAATCATATTAGTCCATTTGTATTGTGACTAGACTGGCTTCTCATATTCTATTACTCTGCTTTAAAGTGAATAGCATCTGCGCTAATACTATTTAGAGACATAGGATTTAAATACCATGACAGTACCCCTCCCCCTAAGAACGCCTCCTGGCGTTCCCAGGCTCCCTTACCTGCCGATTGTAGTCATCGATAAGGGAGTGATCCAGAATGTCTCTGGCCGGTACCCAACTTCTCTCCTCCGGACCGTAACCTTCCCAGTCCACCAGGTACTGAAATCCGCATCCCCTCCGTCTTGAGTCCAGAATACGGTTGACCGAATAAGTAGGATCCCCATCTACGAGTCGCTGCGGGGGGGGAACCGGAACCGGTGGGTTAATGCGGGAATAAAAGACGGGTTTTATTTTGGATACATGAAATACGGGGTGAATTCTCCTGTACGCTGGAGGAAGGTTGAGGCGGACTGCCACCGGACTAACAATCTTGGTGACAGCTGAACGGGCCAATGAATTTAGGTGCAAGTTTATTAGATACGGAACGTAGAGGAATGTTCTTAGTAGAAAGCCACACTTTTTGACCAATGACGTATACGGGAGGCCTAGACCGGTGGCGATCAGCTTTGGCCTTGGTGCGTGACCCCACTTGGAGTAGAGTCTCACGGGCCCTAGTCCAAGTGCGGTGACACCTCTGGACAAAGGCGTGAGCGGAGGGGACCGCGACTTCGGATTCCAGACTAGGAAAAATAGGTGGCTGGTAACCTACACTACACTCAAACGGAGATAGGCCCGTGGATGATACTGGTAACGTGTTGTGGGCGTACTCAACAAACGACAGTTGTTGACTCCATGAGGAAGGATTCTTGGATACCAAACATCGTAACGTTCTCTCCAGATCCTGGTTGGCTCGCTCAGATTGACCATTGCTCTGGGGATGAAACCCTGAGGACAGACTAACAGTCGCTCCCAGTAATTTACAAAATTCTCGCCAAAATTTTGACACAAATTGGGGTCCTCTGTCAGAGACCACATCTGTCGGGAGGCCATGTAGCCGAAAGATGTGGTCAATGACAATCACCGCTGTCTCCTTGGCAGAGGGTAATTTGGGCAAGGGAATGAAGTGGGCTGCCTTCGAGAACCGGTTCACCACGGTTAAAACTACCGTGTGTCCCTGTGAGGGTGGGAGGGCGGTGATAAAATCTAGAGCGATATGGTACCAGGGTCTCGATGGCACCGGCAGCGGTTGAAGTAACCCATCTGGGGGTCGATTGGAACTCTAACCAGTGGCACAGACTGAGCAAGCCAAAACAAAACTGTGAATGTCACGAGCCATCAAAGGCCACCAGAATCGTTGCTTGACTAAAAATCTAGTTCGATTAACTCCTGGATGACAAGCCACATTAGAACAATGTCCCCACTGAATAACGCTGGACCGTAACCCCTCCGGCACAAACAAACGGTTCGGTGGGCACCGAACCGGGGGCGTTACCCCTTCTAAGGCCGTCTTGACCTTCGATTCGATCTCCCATGTGAGTGTAGAGATGAATAGCGTCTCTGGTAAAATGCACTCAGGAGTAGACGGGCGTTCGGAGTGATCAAAAATACGAGATAAAGAATTGGGTTTGATGTTCTTGGAACCCGGCGGTACGAGAGAGTAAAATCAAAACGACCGAAAAAAGAGCCCACCAAGCCTGCCTGGAGTTTAATCTTTTAGCTGTGCTGAATATATTCCAAGTTCTTGTGATCGGTCCAGACGATAAAAGGTACCCCGAACCCTCCAACCAGTGGCGTCATTCCTCCAAAGCTAACTTGACTGCCAACAACTCTCTGTTACCAATGTCATAATTACGTTCGGCTGAGGACAAGCGATGAGAAAGAAACGTGCAAGGGTGTATCTTGTCGTCTGAAGGAGAACGCTGGGATAGCCTCAGCTGCGTCTGACCACCTGAACGTTGTTCTGGGGGAGGTCAAGGCGGTCAGAGGTGCGGCTAGTTGACTGAAATTGCGAATGAAATGCCGGTAGAAATTGGCGAACCCCAGGAACCTCAGTAGGGCCTTACGAGACTCTGGACTTGGCCAATCTACCACAGCCTTGATCTTCTCAGGATCCATGCGCATTCCCTCAACCGACACGATGTACCCTAAGAAAGGAACAGACTGTGTATGAAAAACGCATTTCTCCGCCTTGACAAAAAGCCCATTCTCTAGCAATGTCTGAAGCACTAGCCAGACGCGCTGCACATGTTCCTGGAGAGACGAAGAAAAAATCAATATGTCATCCAGGTAAACATATATGAACTGATCAACCATGTCTCGCAGCACGTCATTGACGAGTGCCTGGAAGACCGCTGGGGAGTTGGACAGGCCGAACGGCATGACCAAGTATTCAAAGTGCCCCCTGGGGGTGTTAAAAGCGGTTTTCCATTCATCCCCCTCCCTGATGCGGACCAAATAATAAGCATTACGTAAATCCAATTTCGTGGAAGATAGATGCTCCTGCAACCTCTCAAAAGCTGAAGACATCAACGGCAGAGGATAAGTATTCTTTACCGTGATGTTGTTCAGCTCCCGTAATCAATACAAGGTCGCAGAGATCCATCCTTCTTCCCCACAAAAAGAATCCGCCCCGCTGGAGAAGAGGAAGGGCGGATGAATCCATTAGCTAGAGAATCAGAAATATATTTCTCCATAGCCTCCCTCTCTGGAACCGAGAGTGAATATAACTTGCCTTTAGGCGGAGATGTACCTGGCAATAACTCTATGGCACAGTCATAGGGACGATGTGGAGGGAGAGAAGCCGCCGAGACTTACTGAACACCTCCGTCAGGTCCAGGTACTCCGCGGGCACGTTAGCTAAATCCACCGCCTCTTCCTGAAAAACAGGGACAAAAACAGACGGACAGGCAGAAACAAGACAAGACTTATGACATTGATTGCTCCACGCTGACACAGACTTAGACTGCCAGTCCACTCTTGGATTGTGATGGGTGAGCCAGGGATGACCAAGGACGATGGGGGCAAGAGGAGTGTCCAGTATGCAGAAGGAGATGGTCTCGGTGTGATTGCCAGACGTGACGAGAGTGATGTCTTCAGTGGCTAGGGAAATGGTGGGAAGTTTCTGGCCATTGAGGGCGTGTACAGCGATCTGGTGAGTGAGAGACTTGAGGAGAACTTGGTGGTTAAGTGCAAAGGTGTAGTCCATGAAATTTCCTTCGGCCCCAGAATCCAGCAGTGCTCGGCAGTCGTGACGGTGATTAGACCATTGAAGACTTACCGGAAGGAGGGTAGATGTGGATGAGGTCTTCTCGGCGGAGATCCCACCCGATAGTAGCCTCATACTTACTATCGGGCGGATCCTTTTAAAGGACAGTTGTAGGCAAAATGTCCAGCTCCTCCACAGTACAAGCAAAGTCCCTGGGATCTCCGCCTTTCCCTCTCCTCCCGGGAAATCCAGGCTCGACCCACCTGTATGGGCTCGGGATCACAGACGGGGCTGAATGCGTCCCCGCCTCCAGAGCATTGGCCGCCAACTCGTCCCGATGGGTGGTTGGTTCGTACTCGCCGTTCCACTCTGGACAACCTTGCGTCCACTCTAAGCGCCAGGGCGATCAAGTCGTTGAGCTTGGTGGGAAGATCCATGGTGTATATCTCCTTCTGGACGCGGTCAGCCAGCCCATGCAGGAACATGTCCCACTGCACCTCCTCGTTCCATTGGCTCTCCGCCGCTAGCGTCCGGAACTCAATAGAAAAGTCTGATACAGATCTCTCTCCCTGACGCAAGTCGGCCAGCACTCTGGCTGCCTCTCTACCGGAGACAGCACGGTCAAAACTCGCTTCATCTCCACGGAGAGTGTTTGAAAAGAGGCGCAGCATTCGTCTTGATTCTCCCACACCGCCGTTCCCCATAGAGCCGCTCTCCCAGAAAGTAGCGTCAGAACAAAGGTGACCTTGGTTCTTTCATCACAGAATGTCCTGGGCTGTAGAGAAAAATGCATTGAGCATCGTGTTAGAAAAGCTCGGCAAAAATTAGGTTCACCTGAATATAACTCTGGAACCGGTAGGCGGGGCGCCGACTGGGAGGGGGCCGCTGGTGGTGGTTGAGGAATCAGCGGTGCGGGTGGCGCAGTGGGAGCTCGCAAAGTTGAATTTGCTGGGTGAGTCCGGACACCTGCGCCACTAGAGCCTGGACAGCTGAGCCGTGTCATTGAGATTCTTCTCTTGGTTCTCCATACGAAATCTGCTGTTCATCACGAATTCTTCTAGGCTGTCTGAACTGTTACTCGCTGCTTCCATCTTGTGGTCAGATCATTCTGTAACGGAATGAAACTAGGAAGCAAGTTGCAAGTGACAGTTGGTTTATTAACAGCAAAATGTGAAGATTGGGAAAAGTCCAGGGTAATGGTCTAGTGGCGCAGAGTCTCCAATTGTCAGGTGATCGTGGTGAGAAGAGTGATGAGAAGTGTAGAACGGACACGACGAATCCGGGAAACAGCAACAGAACATGAAACAGGAACAACGAGAGAACTGGACTGGAACTTCAGAGTGGAGAACAACACTGGACATCACAAACAACGATCTGACAAGGAGATGAGAGAGTGGTGAGAATTTAAAGGGAATGGGAATGAGTAACAGCTGGTAAGAGGAGTGATTGTGGCAGAGCGCTAATCACGGTAACAAGCAACACGCCCACACATTCACGCACACACACACAATATGAACAAGGCACGAGACAAGGAAGAGACATAGGATTTAAATACCGTGACACAAAGGGGAACAAACAATCCCAGCTGCGCCTGTTTCTCCCAACGTTTTCTCCATTAACTAACAAATTATGGAGTTTTGGGTTCTTTGCAACAGTCATCTTTGGCTTGCTCACTGGGGGCCTGAAGCATGACTTTAAATCACGTTTTCATTTAAATTACTCAATTAGTACACCATTACATTCTAGGCAGCTATTTTCCATGACGCAAGTACAGCTCCGATTTACTCGAAATAGGAAAGACCAATGCATGTTCTACAGTAAACAAACAGGTGATCACGTCTTTTAACTGTGTGGCAGGACTTACATTCATACAGCCACTTTATGGAGTGCAAAATCCCATACATTTTTATCCATAGGTGAATTTAATTTTAACAATAATTTATTAAAT
The DNA here is from genome assembly GCF_025860055.1 of Xyrauchen texanus. Taxonomy (NCBI): domain Eukaryota; kingdom Metazoa; phylum Chordata; class Actinopteri; order Cypriniformes; family Catostomidae; genus Xyrauchen; species Xyrauchen texanus. The sequence goes on from NC_068320.1 coordinate 2,720,597, forward strand.
CTTTTGATTTGAAGGCATATGCTTAAATGTTTGAAACTAGTTTTGTATACAAAAATATAATTGTGCCAACATATTAATTTATTTTATTACAAAACTAACATTTTATTTAAATGTTAAAATAAAGTTTTTGAAATGGATGACTTGGACAAAATAATTAAGAAAAGCAGCCAGTAAGTGCCCAGCATATAGTTGAGAACTCCTTCAGTACGGTTTAAAAAGCATCCCAGTGTGATACCTCAAGAAGTTGGTTGAGAAAATGTCAAGAGTACATGTCTGCAAATTCTAGGCAAAGGGTGGCCACTTTGAAGATGCTAAAATATAACACAGTTTTGATTTATTTTGGATTTTTTTAGTCACAACATAATTCCCATAGTTCCATTTATGTTATTCTATAGTTGTGATGACTTTACTATTATTAGTATATAAAAATTATAAGTATATAAAAATAAATGAAATTAATAAATAAAAGTGACCCTAAACCTTCGAACGGTAGTTTATATACAGCATTTATTAATATAGGAATATTTTGCAATGAACATAACATATATTGTTTCTATACTTATAATCAACATTTTAAAATGAATAGATTTATTAATATTTCCATCATATTTGATTGCATCATTTACAATGGGTTTTAGTTTATTACCTCATTAACAATAGTATGAACAGTCTTGTTCCAATTTAAAAATAATTTTTGCATCAAATCGAAGATTGTAATGTTGTGATTCACATCTGAGCTGGACAGTTGGGTTTATGGCTTATAACCAGAGGAAGTACAATTACTTAAAAAAATAAAAATAATTAAGTACAAGTAAAAGTGCTAATCTAAATAGTTACTTTAAATCGAGTAATAAAGCATCCAATTAAAAGAGTACTGAAGTAGTGAGTAAATTGTTACTTTCACAAATTACATAATGGATGTTAACTCCCCTATATTCCATTACATAATACACATTGAACATGTATTACAGAATTATTATTATTAAAGGAAGTTCTGTCATCGTTCACCATCATGTCGTTCCAAATCTGTATGACTTGCTTTCTTCCATGCATCACAATAAGGACATTTTAGACAGAATGTTAGCCTTGGTCACCAATCACTTTCAGTGAATGTGCTTTTTTCCCTCTATATTTTGAAAGTGAATGGTGACTGAGACTGTCAGTCCCTAACATTCTGTCTAACAGCTTTTGGGTTCCAAAGAATATAGGTTAGATTGGTTTGGAACAACATGAGTGTAGGGAAAAAATGACAGAAACAGATCAATATTTAAGTAATTTTTTGAGAAGTTTTTCTCCTAGCCCAGCAGAGGGCGATATGCAGAGAAGAATGTGAATCACCAAAAACACAAGAAGAAGAATGTGAAAGCGATCTGTTTCTCATCCACACCTATCATATCACTTCTGAAGATATGGATTGAACCACTGGAGTCATATGGATTGCTTTTTGGGGCATAACAATTTTGGCACCCATTCACTTGCATTGTACTCACTTCTGAAGATATGGATTTAACCACTTGAGTCTTATGGATTACTTTTGTGCTGACTTGTGCAATTTTTTATTTAGCTTTAAAATGTTGGTACCCATTTACTTCCATTGTATGGAACAAAAGAGTTAAGAAATTCTTCTAAACATATGCATTTGTGTTCTGCAGAAGAAAGGGATGGCATAAGGGTGAGTAAATAATGAGATAATTTTTTTGGTTGAACTGTCCCTTTAAGGGCTCTTGTCAGATTTGGAAGAATTTGTCAAGAAGAAGAGAGGTTTGGAAACCTTTCTAGTAATTATTACAGTGAAAACATGAACAATGTCCCACAGGGAAATAGGAAAAAGAAATATATCTACATTAAAGCTTACTTTCGCCATTACATATTTTTTAGTTGTTTGTTCAGTGTAGTTAAAGTTTTCAGTGTAGAAATAATTTAGATTATTACTTCTGTACATCAGTACCGCTGCACCCTAAACACAGAGTACGCAGCCTGCATAGGGCACCAAGTGCAGAAATGCTGTCTGTTGGCGCTCCAGTTCAGTTGTCAATAATGCAATCAGCAGAGCAAAAGGTATTTACACTTAACGTGGATGTTTACATGGATTTATACAGTTAATCAGCCCGAAGTAGCTGCGATAGTTTCCAGTACACCTGTGAGGGCGCGGGTTAAATGGAGTGGTGGAGGCGTAGTGGGTTAAATCACATAACTGTTAATCAGAAGGTCGCTGGTTCAATCTCCACAGCCACCACTGTGTCCTTGAGCAAGGCACTTAACTCCAGGTTGTTCCAGGGGGATTGTCCCTGTAATAAATGCACTGTAAGTCGCTTTGGATAAAAGCGTCTGCCAAATGCATAAATGTAAATGCATAAAAACTGCTCATGAAATGCAGGACAAAGTGCACTGATATATTGCTGCAGATTTAAAAATGTGATTGAAAAACTGATGTCACAAGAAGCCCATATTTACAGAATCACACTGAAAATGACCATCACAGAGCATGCATTATCATTAGAGCCAAAACTTACCTCAGTGTGCTGTCATAAATTGGAGCTGCGATATTAATCTTAAATGATTCACTTATCTTGGTGATAAATGAAGGCATCGCATGAAGAAACTATTCTTTTTTTATGGGTAAAAACCTTCCGGTATCAAAAGACGGCTAAAAATAGGGTGGGCACTGTGGGCTCTTTTAACTGTAAGGTGGGACATGTTTAGAGTTAGGTTTTCTCCACACATATACAAGTGGTCCTTCTCCCCCCCTTATAATGTCTGTGTTCTAACTTCCTACCATCTGCTATGTGTGTTCTGACTGAAAAAGGAAAAAAATAAAACACTCCATTGTGCTACTGGGAGAAAGGGAATACCAGTTTAATGTTGTTTCTCCACTGGTCCACTACTCTGTAAAATTGCCCTGGAGTCCACTTCTGATAAGAAATCTCCATTGTATGGAAGGAGTTAAACAAGTTAAATTCTTCTTTCTCTCACTTCTCGTGTCATGTTCAGGTGGCACATGGATGTAATGCAATTACTTCTGAGGCAGGAATCATGGGTCAGTCTTAAGCATGCATTAAGACAGCCTAGAGACCCTAGTAATTACATCTGCATTATTAAAGCACCCTTGCCTTAATGAAGTGCAGGTGCTCTTACACACCGAACCCTTGGAGCTAAAAACAATAGGGTATCCACAGCGATATCATTATCCAGCACTTAATAGAGCTGAAAATATCCTGCAATCATGAAAAGGAGGACAAGGAAGGGTTTGACTTACGTCTCTATAACATGCTAAGACAGGAAGGGCTCTGGAGATACACAGGTGTTAAATTTACCTTTGGCACAATGCACCACAGTATCTTTACAACTCCATCCTCTTTTACAGGGATTAGTTCTAATCTTTGGCTAAGGCGCACGTTTCAGCTTTGAGGCATCCTTTTTTCCTTGATCATTCTTTGATCCAGTAAAACGACTGGAGATTCCTAACTAAAGCTTTTTAAGGTTGATGTTATACTCTGAAATCTGTCCATCACTCACCTGCAGTTGATCTCTAGTTTCCCTTTGACACTTGCTACAAAGGGACTGATTTATCTGCTGAATGAAAAAGAATAAAAACAAAGACTGAAAAAAAGGTGACCTTGGATCAAAAGAAGAGGAGGGTGACTTTTCTCTGATAGAGCAACTGTAAATCTGAAAAGGTGAAGGCCAGTCCTTTGATAAGAAGTGGCTGGAAAGATATGCTTGATGCAAACAACAAGCCCACTGAACGGCTCTGGAGCATTGATGACAACCTCTGATAACCCGAGCATATAATAAGCTATATATCAGCTCCATGTTAATCACAAAGAAGAGAGGGCTTTTACACTCTCTCTGTGGTTGCTGATGCCTTTCCATTAGTCTAAGCAGCACAAGTTACTCAAAACATCTAATCCACTACAAACAACTAATTACTTTTAGATTTAACAAAGCCAATTTGAAAACAATTGCACCAAAATACCACCAACATATCAGCTTCAAAACACGAGCGGACCGGGTTTTGGACCATTGCTATTCTCATTTCCGGGATGGCTACAAATCCCTCCCCCGCCCACCATTTGGCAAATCAGACCACTCTTCCATTCTGCTTCTGACAACCAAAACAATATGGATCTACCCCAACCAGAAACCATGGGTTAACAGCGATGTTTGCACGGCACAATGTGCGGACCTCCACTTTTTAATTCCGGGAATGCAGAGGAGCATAAACAAGCCAGTTATGCCCTCCATAAAACTATCAAGAGCAGCCAAACGCCAGTACAGGCACAAGATTGAAGGACAGTTCAACACCACCGACTCTAGAAGATTGTGGCAGGGAATTAACATCATCACAGACTACAAAGGTAATAAACACTCCGCCGTGAACACCGCTGCCTCTCTCACGGATGAGCTAAATACATTTTACGCTCGAAATAACACCGCCCTCATGGAGAAAGCACTCACGGCCGATGCTTCAGAGGTTGGTTCACTCTTCGTCTCTGTTGCGGATGTAACCCGAACCTTCCGACGGGTGAACATCCGTAAAGCCACGGGTCCAGACAGCATTCCGGGCCGCGTCATCAGAGGGTGTGTGAACCAACTGGCTGGTGTTTTTACGGACATTTTCAACCTGTACCTCTCCTTGTCTGTAGTCCCCACATGCTTCAAAACGTCAACCATTGTGCCTGTTCCGAAGCAAGCTATAATCACTTGTTTAATTGACTGGTGTCCTGTTGCTCTGACCCCCATCATCAACAAATGCTTCGAGAGGTTAATCAGAGATTACATCTGCTCTGTGCTGCCCACGTCTTTGGACCCATTGCAGTTTGCCTACCACAACAACCGCTCCACTGATGATGCCATTGCATCTACAATACACACTGCTCTCTCCCACCTGGAAAAAAGGAACAAATATGTGAGAATGCTGTTTGTAGACTACAGCTCAGCATTCAACACCATAGTGCCCACCAAGCTTGATGTGAAACTCCGGGCTCTGGGCTTAAACATCCTGGACTTCCTGTCAGGCAGACGTAAGGTGTTAAGAATGGGCAGCAACATCTCCTCATCACTGACCCTCAACACTGGAGCCCCGCAGGGCTGTGTTCTCAGCCCACTCCTGTATTCCCTGTACACACATGACTGTGTGGCAACACATAGCTCCAATGCCATCATTAAGTTTGCTGACGATACAACGGTGGTATGTCTGATCACTGACAATGATGAAACGCTGGTGTCAGGAGCACAACCTCTCCCTCAACGTCAGTAAAACCAAGGAACTTGTAGTGGACTTCAGGAATAAAGACGGAGAACACAGCCCCATCACCATCAATGGAGCACCGGTAGCGAGAGTCAGCAGTTTCAAGTTCCTCGGTGTCCACATTACTGAGGAACTCACATGGTCCGTCCACACTGAGGCCGTTGTGAAGAAGGCTCACCAGCGCCTCTTCTTCCTGAGATGGCTGAGGAAGTTTGGAATGAACCACCACATCCTCACACGGTTCTACACCAGCACTGTAGAGAGCATCCTGACTGGCTGCATCACCGCCTGGTACGGCAGTAGCACGGCCCACAACCGCAAAGCCCTGAAAAGTGTGGTGAGAACTGCCAGAAACATCATCGGAGGTGAGCTTCCCTCCCTCCAGGACATATATAACAGGCGGTGTGTGAAAAGGATCATCAGAGACTCCAGCCACCCGAGTCATGGGCTGCTCTCACTGCTACCATCAGGCAGGCTGTATCGCAGCATCAGGACATATATATATTTTATACACTTTATATACTTTTTTTATTGTATGTGTATTCTATATTGTGTGTATTGTTTACTGTACTTGTATATTATTATTGTGTTGTTTATGTGTACATTTGATATGTAAATTGTGTTTTGTAAATATGTTGTTTATTGTAATTGGTATATGTCTCGTCACTGTCATGACTGCTATGTTGCTTGGAACTGCACACAAGACTTTCACCTAGTGTTGCACTTGTGTATATGGTCGTGTGACCATAAAGTGATTTGATTTGATTTGATTTTGATTTAAAATTGTAATCAGACAACTTAACTGATCATTCCTTCGAAACACATAAGCATTACTAATTACTGTGTTACTTTCTAAATCTTATTTTTTCATTTAATGAATTCAAAACAATGTCTATACAATATTTCCCCCTATGACAGCAGTGGTGACAAAGTGTTAATATTGTGCACTCCTTTTGTGTTGCACGAAGAAGAAAAAAGGGTAAAGGTTTGAAACAACATGAGGATAATAATAGTAATAGAGTAAATAACAGATCTTTCATTTTTGGGGGTGGAACTTTTACTTCAAGATGTTTATCTCTCTTCTATTCATTTCTTGGTATAGAAAATAATAAGACCTCCATGTTATCTGGAAGGACCAAAAGAGCAAATTGAGAGTGAGTGCATTCGTATAATACGTCAATGTAATACATGTTATTGTTGCCAAGGGCTGATGGATTTGACAGTTAAAGATGTGGTTCAAGGGGTTATTCCTTCCATGTGTGTTCGTACTTAAAAAGCATTTATAAGGGAGGTTATGTGGCAGGACGAATATGAGCGACAGGCAGCTCTATCAGACATCTGACTGAGAGGCTCAGTGAGCGATGACGGAGACATACGGCTGGCAGTAAAAGAAGGAAAGGAGAGAGCGGCAGCCAAGCAGAAAATTCAAGCTTTTCCTGCTACCACTTCCCCAAGAGTGGCTGATTGAATATAATTGGCAAGGGGACAGAATGATGACACAAGGTTCCTAAACAAAGAGCGGCCCCTGCTGCAGCCCTCGTGCAACACTGATACATGCTTAGAAAAAAAAAAATATTTGGATGCAGTCACTGTATCTGCTCACATTATCCCTCAAGTACTGAGTCAAAATACAAGACAATAGCCCCCCTCTTGCTTAAACAACAGTTGAGAAAATAGCCTGACTGTGCAGAGGCATCTTAGCCCAGGGGGATATGGGTAAAATTACAAATTGGCCCAATTCTTCACAGAGAGAGAAAAAAGATAAGAAACTAAATAAATTGAGGGAAATACACAGAAACAGTTGGAAGGAGATATGTGTGAGACATGAATTCACAAAAACCCTTTTCCATGTGGTCTTTCAGTGCAAACCCGGTCTTGTTTATTAACCACAAGCAATTCAGTGATCAATAAATTGTCTTGTTTATATGTAAATTAGGCTTATTATTAGTTCCGGGAACCGAGAACCGATTCTTATTTGGAATTGGTTAAGAAAAATACCAAAACCGAATGATTTGCATGACTTTTGGTGCCATCAACGGTTCTCGAACATGCATTTTTCTGCCGATTCAGACAGAACAGCATAGTGAAATACTCTGCCACCCTTTCTACAACAGATACAAGCGATGTTGCATTGCACTGCAAAAGCTTGAGGCTGTCAATAATGGACACGTTGAAATGAACATTCTTAACTGTTTATTTGTCTTGTTGGCAGGAGCAGCGCCAGCACGTGTTATGCACTGCTACCACCATTGCGTAATTGTTACGACCGCCGAACTAGTCTAGGGGTTCGGGAGTCCAACATTTAGATGCGACAATAAAGAGATATATATATAAGCCATGGTTTGTACAAAAAGACCCAAGAATCCAACTCACTGTGCAAAAAGCCAACACCTTTACTCGATATAACAAGGTAAATGGCAAAAGTGAAATGAACCAATCTATGACAACATAGATTAATAGATAGATAAATATGGGATACAGAATTTCTGTAAGATAAGTTGGTCATCAAAAAGAGAAAAAGATAGACGTGAACGGCGCCAAAGAAAAGAAAATAACAAAACCAAACGAAGTCTAGCTGTTAAATAACCTCTGATCCTCACTAAGAAAATAAAGAAGAAAACAAATAATCTTCAGCGTCCAAGACGCCCTACCTAATCTCCACTAACTATCAGGAAACAAAAATACAGGAAATGGCACTCGCCCCTAACCTAGTGTATGTAAACAAAACGAAAACCCCTGCGTGTTGCAGTGTATGTCACGTGACATGCTTACCTGTCTATCTCTCTCTCCGCACTAGTAACCTTCAGCGGTCTGCTGTATAACAAGTTACATAAAAACCAGAGAATCAAACACAGGAAGAGTTCACTCATACATTAATTCATCATCACACAGATCGAACGGAAATCACAGTCTTAACAGGGTATACAAAATCGCAAACAGAAAGATGCGTGGTCTGAGTCTCAGCGAAATGAGCTGCCATTGAAACATCAGCGTGCCCTCTTATTACCCCGGTCCTGTTCCCATTGGCGACAGCGAGAAGGGATGACGTCAGCACTAACGATAATTGACAGGTCACTTGGCCAATCACGGGTACCTGCAAGCGAAAGTAACCGAGAGAGCGGGGAGAGAAACACAGAGGAACACACACACACAATACAGGAACGTAACAGTAATTATGAGCGGCGCTGCTGATATTTCACATGGTTCATTAATATTCTTGGCGCAACGGAACACTTGCTAGCCCCAGTCAGCTGCACACTTTCTACTGTGTGCACATGAATGGGGCTGGTATGAAATGAAAGTTACCCTCCAAACACAAATACATGCACATACTCATAGTGATGTCACTGTATACCATGCAAAGGCCAACGTTAGATCAAACGTGTCATTATTACTAAGAACTAAACATGCAAATAAATTTTTTTAATTCTATATGTATGATAAGTAACAGACTTTAAATAACAGCGATAAACATATTGGAAATACCAAAGAGCTGTGCGGTAATAGGAGTAGATTTATATGTTTCAAGAGATGCAATCCCCCAATCAGAACTTTAGAAATACTTTATTCTATCCAGTGTAATGCTTAATCTGGCAACCATGAGCACACAAGCTCTCTTAAATAAGGTGCTGGTGTTATAAAAACAATGGCAAACGGTGATGTCGGAGATCAGTGTTCACATGTCCTTTCCAGAGTTCATTTGAAACTTATGCCACAGAAGGTAATGTATGTTTTATCCAAATCGTGTACCTTCAAAAATGGGCAAGACAAAAGTTCAAGGAAATCTTGTGGCCTTCTTTGAAAAGAAGATAATGGAAGGTAAGATATTGCTATGACAAAGTTTTAGGACATTTACAGTGATTTTATTTGTAGAACTTCTTTCTTACACCTCTATTTAAGCATCCTGCACACTACATACACTGCACGATAGTCCGATGTATCCTAACACCTAAAATTCTGAACTGACCCAACAGATTGAGAACTGCGGCTTACTTTTACGTTCAGCACAAAATATTTAAGCATGTTTGCTCCGATACCTATTTTGCATAAATCCTTTAGAGTGTGCAAATAAACCATGCTATCAGCAGATGCAATTTATTCTTAGTGAATTTCCCCATGAGTGTCTCTTCTGATGAGAAGGAATTAGTAGCTGTATGTTGTAGTGTTGCTTGGCTCTGAACGTAGGGCTCAAGGACAAGTCGAACCCTTTGCTCGGAGCGGCTCCCAGATGATAAGGATGGAAGAGGAAACGGCTTCATCTGGATTGTATTACAATCCCTGGGGCACATCAACTAATCCACAAAAAACATACGACACATTTCTTGCAAGAGGTCTGCCATCCAGTGTAAGACCATCAAGGATTGTGGATCCTGCATTGGGGGCTGGAACTTGACATGGCATAATTGTCAAGCTAATTGTTTAATAAATGGAAGAATAGGCTGAAAGGCAACTGTCAATGCAATCTACAGCACTGCAGTTCCTGTCAATAAAACTGTTCCAACAGAGCAGGGGACCAATTGGCCAAAACAAATCGTTAAGGCCTCAAGTCCCATTTGCTACAATGTTCTCCATTATTGTATGCAAATATTTTTGCAGATTATTAGCAAATCACAAGCTTCACTGGCAATTAATTTGTCCTGGCTGTTTAAGAATTTTCAAGGATGGTGGTAACCACTGGGGGAATAACAGATGAGAGCGAGATAATAAAACAGACAGTTTTCCTACAGGCCTGCTCTCTGGTTAATTCATCATAGACCATTTACCTTCTGTCTTTATTGCCTATGCAATGCAGCCAATGCATTAAGATGTATTATAGGAAGGGGTACTAATGGACACTGGTGAGAAATGCTTCTCTACAGTAGATGAATGATTGATATTAATAAGTCCCTTTTCTTAATTCTTTAACCAATTTCACACATTCCATTATGGCATTTGAAACCAAGCCCCAAGAGCTGCAAAGTACAAAATGGTTGCAATTGGTTTCATTTCTTTTTAAGTTTGCATACAGAGAAAAAGTGGGAGGGAGAGAGAGGGAAGCCAGGGAGGGAAAAAACAGGCTCATTAATATTACGGAAGGTGCATTTTACTGACAAAGGGCCTCAAGAGGCACCTATTTATTTAGGAAATTAATAAAACCAAGCATTTGCCCCAGCGTAAATGCCACTTTCTGTCCATATCAGCAGATCTGTGCCCGCCTCGCTCCACTCCACTGTTCATCCGACCTTGGTTCTAATTGCGTGCACATCCCCGGGTGAGCATGTTTTCCCCTAATGGTTTATAAACAATTTTACAGGGGCTCCACTCATCTACAACCTTAATTAATTTATGATCCCTTTGCTGAAGGGGAAACCAGTAGAGGTCTAGTACTGGAGCCAGGGGCCAACTCAGAGGAGAATTCAGCCCTGGATTTGACATAGAAACCGGCCAAAAATTGGTTGAGCCCTGTTTGCCCTCTTCAGCCAGTCGTGGCCCTTTCGGCATAACGCAAAGGCAGGTTTCTGCTTAACGCCGTCTATTCGGCCCTGTTTTTTGAATGGCCCACCGGGAAAAGTCCCAGATCTCCCTTCTGCCAGTCCGCACTTGACTAGAGCATTAACCTTACTGAGGAGGACAATTTACAGACTACTGCACTTATTTAGCCTTTCTCTGTAAAGTATGCATAAAGGAGTGGACTTTATGGTCCTAAATGGGACAAACATGCATAGGTCACACAAGAGAAGGGAAGATTACTTTTTAATAACAGTAACCACTTTCTCAAGAGGCACGCCCTCAAGGGGCACACAACTTACTACACTATGTAAATAGTTAGTAGTCATTTAGTGAATGTTTTTTTCACAGTAAACTTATTGTAGTAAACAGAGGTCATAGGAATATTCCGGTTTAATTACAACTTAAGCTCTATGGGCAACATACGTGGCCTGGAATTCATCTATATTCTCCCTCTGACATGGGACTACTTTTCTAGGTGGATGGCAGTCTGGATATGCGCTAGGTAGAGATTGCACCATGATGTCATGAAAATGCTTTCAAACTTTGATCAAAACTTTTTTTTTCTTTACTTTTTCACAACCCCATGTATCCATATTTAAAAATAGCCAATAGGCTTTAGTTTATAGAATACATTGAAAAATATGAATGATTTCCACGACAGCCAAGTCAGAGTCAGATCCAGGCCATGTCACAGCCACGCCAGAGTCAGCTCCAGGCCATGTCACAGCCACGCCAGAGTCAGATCCAGGCCATGTCACAGCCACGCCAGAGTCAGATCCAGGCCATGTCACAGCCACGCCAGAGTCAGATCCAGGCCATGTCACAGCCACGCCAGAGTCAGATCCAGGCCATGTCACAGCCACGCCAGAGTCAGATCCAGGCCATGTCACAGCCACGCCAGAGTCAGCTCCAGGCCATGTCACAGCCACGCCAGAGTCAGATCCAGGCCATGTCACAGCCACGCCAGAGTCAGATCCAGGCCATGTCACAGCCACGCCAGAGTCAGCTCCAGGCCATGTCACAGCCACGCCAGAGTCAGATCCAGGCCATGTCACAGCCACGCCAGAGTCAGATCCAGGCCATGTCACAGCCACGCCAGAGTCAGATCCAGGCCATGTCACAGCCACGCCAGAGTCAGCTCCGTGCCATGTCACAGCCACGCCAGAGTCAGCTCCAGGCCATGTCACAGCCACGCCAGAGTCAGATCCAGGCCATGTCACAGCCACGCCAGAGTCAGCTCCGTGCCATGTCACAGCCACGCCAGAGTCAGCTCCGTGCCATGTCACCGCCACGCCACGCCAGAGTCAGATCCAGGCCATGTCACAGTCACACCAGAGTCAGCTCCGTACCATGTCACAGCCAAGCTTCAGTCTGCTCCACGGCATGTTTCAGTTGAAACCCAGACTGCTCCATGTCACTAGCAAACCTATGCTCCACGGTCCAGGCCCGCCTCCATCCCTACGACTCCACCTTGCCCCCCCCCCGATTCTGCCTTGATCCCATGCCCCACGCCCTATATCACCACCCCCCCTGCTCCCTACAGAACACTGGACTTATGTCACGTTTATTCTGTTTTTGTTCATGTGTTGGGGAGTCGGGAGCCGCCCCTTAAAGGAGGGGATATGTCATGTTTGAAAATGTTGGATCCTGTTTTTCGTGTCTTTTATTTTTAAAAGTTACTCCTGTTCATGACTTCAGATCCTTTTGTACACTTCCTTGTCCAACAAATTAGTTATTTTATAACCCAATTTATTGGGTAAAACTTGCTACCCAATGCATTGGGTTAAAATAACCCAGCAATGGGTTGGTGCTATATCAACCCACCATTGGGCTATGTGTTGGGTCATTTTTAACCCAACTGATTTTGCTAGTATCTTGATTTGATGTTAATTGCATAGGTAGTTGCTTCAGGGCTCCTGAGTATATTGAAGGAATAAGTCACGAGAGGCCATGCTTTTACCATAATTAAGGGGTGTTGCACAAAATGAAGTGGAACAGCCTTAAAGGTGCACTATATTTTTTTTATGTTTTATTTTTATTTTAAGTGTGTATGTTGTCTTGAACTTACACCAGGGGTTCTGTGGGGAATAAATTGAGCATAATTTGCTAATGTTTCAGTTACCAATGCCACTGGTTACTAACATAACTGGAGTCTTCATCTCATGCGAGTGGTCATGATTCTAAAAATATGTTTCAAAACAATTCTTAAATTAATTGATAGCTTTTTAATGTGCTTCATTAACTTACAGTATACTTGCTGCTCAGTATGAAACAACTGTAAATTAAATCAACCTACACGATTAGAGGAGGGGGTGGTTTCCATCTTGATTGTTCTGTCATCCTTCCGGTTGTCCCCCCGAGCATTTTACCGCTTCAATATGGAACACAATGTCTTAAATACAGGACAATTTGAGCACTTAAATTCAGGACACCGCCATCCGACCTGAGGTGCATTGTAATTTTGGCCAAAATATGGGATGTCCTGGCCATTATGGGACAGTTTGCAATTTTGTTAATAATAAACAAAATGCCATTATTGAGTGAGTACATAAAAAAATATCTGAGCTTAAAACCCTGTCCTTGCTTTAACTCTAGCAAGCCTATAATTGTGATTTAAATTTTGAGTTGCCAGGTCGAATTTGGTGCCAAATTGCAGCCATACGCCATTTGTCCTTGCAAGATTGTTTCATGTTCGGAAGCACAGAGAAAAAGCATAGATAATCAATATAATAACTTTACTGCCAAAGAAATGATTAAAGAAACTGTTCTTGAGAAATTCCTCCTTAAAAGACAAGAAGTATAATCTGTATGCAAAGTGACCCACGTTTGGTTTTTGACTACTGAAAATGTGAATTGCCACATTGAGAGAACCATATCTCTGGGACCGAGACATATAAGGCCTTAAACATTAAGATACCAAAAGAAAAGTTTGTTCTGAACCAGAATCTAAAAGGATATTAAGATATATTTAATACTTCTTAAGATACAGACACACCAACTTTGGATAAAAGAACATTTTAAGTGTCACCATTTGCATACTGTATAATGCAACAAGGATTGTTACCAATCTCTGAGTAAAGATATATATTATTCAAAATCACAGGTGAAAATAGCCATTTTGACCCCCCTCTACAAAATAGTGGATTAATCAATTAATATTCATCTATAGCATTTAATATTTTGGCTTTCATCTTCATTTATGTATTTCTTTCAAAATGAAACTTTTGAGCTGGGAACCTCTGGATGAGTTGACACGGAATGACACTAATGCCTTCCCAGCGGTTAAAGATGGTCTCCCTGATCTTTGCTGGTTTAAGCCAGGCCTGGCTAAATTGATACTCGTTTTTTTAAAAAAGGATTAATTTTCAAGTTATGTGCAGTCCATCACCTAATTAACTTACAACAAACATTGGCACAATGGTTCCCAAAGCATCACACCGCCTAAAGCTCCAAAGTCAGAAGGTTAAGTATCAACTATTAACCTCTACACACGCACACACACACTACACCTCAATCTACTCAATCTTCACTGGAAGAGGAGAGTAAATTACATTCTTGCTGACAGGAAGTCTTAGATTTACTCTGTCTTAGACAGGCCTCATCTCATTCTCAATTCCATGACTGACTGAAGTCCAAAGGTTTTCTCCTTCAGCTCCTGCACCTGTGTGTGTGTTTACACATCAGCTTTCCACCTTAATTTCCAACATTGTGAATCTGATGGGCTGGTGGTTGGCGAGAGAAGTGCAGGCTACTAATCGAAGCTGGTACAAAGTAACTAAAGGCCTTTGCAAGCCAAATGCAGATTTTTGCTGCAATTTCTCGCCCCGATTAACATTCTTTTCAGATTAACACTTTTTTATTGATTCTTATACCAAATACAAAAGAATAAATCAATATAAATTAACAGAATCAACTAGGGCTGCACGATTTGGGGAAAATGCCATATTGAAAATGGAGTCTGTTGATCTCTTCAGAATATAATATTATGACCCGAAAACAGACCGACTGCCTGTTTCACTCCAGCACGAGCTCTTGATCTCTCTCTGTCAGTCTCCCGTTTCATCTGCGTGTATTTTACCGGTTGCTGCTGACACCTAACTAGAGTCTGTGTTTGTAGCTTTTAATCCTTAAACATCTGCCATTTTTAAGCATGCATCAGGTCTTCCCGTATTATTCTCTTATCGGGATTCAACTGCGTGCATATTCCACCTGCATTCGCGTTCTATTTTTATAGCGATTAAACTGCGTGCATTTTTTTCAGCGCGCACCCGTTTTTTCTCCTCTGCGGTACACAGATTATTGCATCGATCTCAAAGCACCGCTTATCAAGAACAACCACCACCAACAACAAACAATTTTGTGAGGGATTCAAATCAACCTCAAAACCCTCACCGCTCAGGAACAACGAACAATTTGCGGTAAGTCATGGCATCGGCTCATGTTATTTGTTCATGCATTGCATGTCACATGTTTACAATAGCCTCCTCCGTCAGCAGTGAGGGATTCACTTGTGATAAATGTAAGGAATTAGTCAGGCTGACGGAGAAGGTTAATGAGTTAGAGACTCGCATCCGAACGCTAGTAGAGGTCAGTGAGAAAGAGAAGCCGGTAGATACTGTTTCGGATGCGGGCAGTACAGAGAGCAAGACACACACTTTGGTTCCGGCTATAGAGCCCCTGCAGCAGGGCATTTGGGTGACGCCTCGGCGGCATACTGTTCAGCAAAGAGACACCACTCTCCCGTTCCTGTTAGGGTTTCCAATAAATTCTCCCCACTCAGTGATACACCCACTGAGAATCATATTGAACGAGCCCTTGTTATCGGTGATTCTATTGTAAGGAACGTGGAAATAGAGACTCCAGCCACTATTGTTAATTGCATTTCGGGGCCAGAGCGCCTGACATCAAATCAAATTTACAAGTGCTGGTTAATGCTAAACGTAGATTTTCTAAAATTGTTATCCATGTCGGCACTAACGATGTCCGGCTTCGCCAGTCGGAGATCACTAAAGATAATGTTAAAGAGGTGTGCAAATTTGCAAAAACGATGTCAGACACTGTAATATGCTCTGGTCCCTCCCTGCTCGATGTGGTGACGAGGTTTATAGTAGATTAGTGTCACTGAATGGCTGGATGTCTGAGTGGTGTCTGCAGAATAAAATAGGATTTATAGACAATTGGAAAAGTTTTTGGGGTAGACCTGACCTGCTAAAGAGAGACGGACTCCATCCCTCCAGGGAAGGTGCCGCTCTCCTCTCTAGTAATTTGGCTCATAGACTTAATGATATTAATTGACTAACTGGGGCCCAGGTCAGGAAGCAGACAAACTGGTTAATCCGAACGTCTGCTAGCTGCCATGAGACGTCACACAGGTCACATAAACTACAACACATAGAGACAGTATCACCTAGATATCTCATAGAGACTGTGTCTGTTCCCCGAACTACCAAACACAATACCCTCACTAAATCATTTAGAAAAAATTTGATTAAGGTCAAACTTGAACAAAACAAACAAATTAAAAATAAACATCATATAAAAATAGGGCTACTAAACATTAGATCTCTTGCTACCAAAGCACTAATTGTCAATGAAATGATTACAGATCATAGATTGGATGTGCTCTGTTTGACTGAAACCTGGCTTAAACCGGATGAATATATTAGTTTAAATGAATCTACTCCCCAGGTTATTGTTATAAACATGAGCCTCGCCTGAAGGGCCGAGGAGGAGGTGTTGCTACAATTTACAGTGAAGTTTTTGGTGTTACTCAGAGGACAGGATATAAATGTAAGTCTTTTGAACTAATAATGCTTAATGTGACACCGTCAAATACAAATATAAATAAAAAATCTCTGTCGTCCTTTACCCTTGCTACAGTGTATAGATCACCCGGGCCTTATTCAGATTTCCTTAGTGAATTTTCAAATTTTCTATCAGATCTTGTAGTTACTGTAGATAGAGCCTTAATTGTTGGTGACTTCAACATTCACATAGATAATGAAAATGATACATTGGGATTAGCATTTATCGATATTCTCAACTCTCTCGGAGTCAGACAAAATGTAACAGGACCAACTCATCGCCATAATCATACGCTAGATTTAATTCTTTCATATGGAGTTGATGTTGATAATATAGAAATTCTGCAGCAGAGCGATGACATCTCGGATCATTGCCTCGTCTCTTGTATGCTGCGATCAGCTACTGTTACTCAATCTACACCACGCTATCGTTTAGGTAGAACTATTCTTTCGACCACTAAAGATAGCTTCACTAATACTCTTCCAGATCTATCTCATATACTCAATAAACCGCAAAGCCCAGAAGAACTTGATGAAATAACAAAAAATTTAAATGCAGTCTTCTCTAGCACCCTTGATGTTGTCGCCCCACTTCGATTAAAAAAAATAAAAAAATAAGCCCTGCACCATGGTACAATGATCACACTCATGCTCTCAAGAGAGCAGCTCGGAAAATGGAGCGCATGTGGAAAAATACAAAATTAGAAGTATTTCAGGGTGCATGGAAGGATAGTATCTGTAGCTACAAACACGCACTAAAAGCTGCCAGGTCAGCATATTTTAGTAAACTCATAGAAAATAACCACAACAATCCTAGATGTTTATTCAGTACTGTGGCTAAATTGGTTAGGAATAAAGCCTCAACCGAACCAGATATTACGTCACACCTCAAGAGTAATGACTTCATGAATTTCTTTACAGATAAAATTGAAATGATCAGAAATAAAATTGGAATTATGCAATCATCTGTCATAGCACCTCAGAAATCAGAGTCGACTAATTTCCCTCATGTGCATCTTCAATCCTTCGCTATCATAGGTCATGAAGAGCTAACAAAACTTATCGAAACATCAAAAGCCACAACTTGTTTGTTAGATCCAATACCAACTAAGCTCTTAAAAGAGGTATCTCCTGTAATATCAGAACCTCTTCTTAATATCATTAACTCCTCGCTATGCTTAGGACATGTCCCAAGAAACTTTAAAATGGCAATTATCAAACCGCTAATTAAGAAGCCACAACTTGATTCTGGAGAACTTGCTAATTATAGACCGATTTCAAATCTCCCGTTTATGTCAAAAATACTAGAAAGGGTAGTATCCTCCCAAATATGTTCATTTCTACAGAAAAATAGTATATATGAAGAATTTCAATCTGGATTTAGGCCTCATCACAGTACAGAGACTGCACTTATCAGAGTTACAAATGACTTGCTCTTATCATCTGATCGCGGCAGCATTTCTCTTCTAGTGCTTTTAGATCTTAGTGCTGCATTCGACACCGATAGATCACGACATTCTCTTGAATAGGCTGGAGAATTATGTTGGAATTTGTGGAGTGGCATTAGCATGGTTTAGGTCATATTTAGCAGACCGTTACCACTTTGTCTATGTAAATGAGGAATTGTCAAACCAAACAAAAGTAAAATATGGAGTGCCACAGGGATCAGTTTTAGGGCCTCTGCTTTTCTCCATGTATATGCTTCCCCTGGGAGATATTATCAGGAATCGTGGAATAAGTTTCCACTGCTATGCTGACGATACACAACTTTATATTTCTTCAAAACCTGATGAGATTTCACAATTATCAAAATTAACAGAGTGTATCAATGAAATAAAAGATTGGATGGCCAGAAATTTCCTTCTACTCAATTCTGACAAAACAGAGGTTCTAATTATTGGACCAAAAAGCTCTAAAAATAAGCCACTAAAATATAATTTGACTCTAGATGGATGTACCGTTACATCATCTTCAACAGCAAAGAACTTAGGTGTTATATTTGATACAAATCTGTCCTTTGAAAATCAAATTACAAATGTTTGTAGAACAGCATTCTTCCACCTAAGAAATATTGCTAAATTAAGGCACATGCTCTCGGTTGCTGATGCCGAAAAACTAATTCATGCGTTCATGACCTCAAGACTAGATTATTGTAATGCATTACTGGGAGGATGTCCAGCAAGATCAATAAATAAACTTCAATTGGTTCAAAATGCAGCAGCCAGAGTGCTGACGAGAACCAAGAAATATGATCATATTAGCCCCATTTTATCATCGCTACATTGGCTACCTGTTAAATTTCAGTATTGATTTTAAAATTCTGTTATCTACGTACAAAGCTTTGAATGGTCTAGCTCCACAGTACTTAAGTGATCTTCTAACACGCTATATTCCAACACGCTCATTAAGATCGCAAAATTCTGGCCTATTAATAGTTCCTAGAATATCAAAATCCACAAAAGGAGGAAGATCCTTTTCATATTTGGCTCCTAAACTATGGAATAATCTCCCAAACACTGTTCGAGATGCAGACACACTCTCTCAGTTTAAGTCTAGACTAAAGACTCATCTATTTAGCCAGGCATACACCTAATTTATCCCACACTTAGGCTGCTTTAGTTGAGTCTGCCGGAACTAGAAACATTGAGCATGATCTCAAACTCTGCAATAAATTGAATGGCATCTACGCTTACATCTTTTTATTTGTTTCCCTGTCTCAACCTCGGGACTCCTATCCTGAGGTCACCAGAACCGGCTGGATCCAGCACCATTCCTGCTTCATGTTGGACTCCACTGCTACATGTCGCTGAATGATGATGACTAAATGCGGTCGATTGATGGACTACGATCGTGAAATGGAATGCATAGACTAACTATTGCCCACAAAAGCCTTCGTCGGCCAATTGACAGGGACACTTGCATCTATGTGAACCTCTACAATTAATCTAGATGGACTTCAAAGACTTTGGTCATTAATCTTACAGTTCAAACACAATCGATTTTTACTCACTGACACCTTAACACTTAGTTTAATAATTTTAAAACATGATTTTACCTATACATAATTAATATTTACATTACATTCATAATGTTAGCCAGAGGGAACTGGCCCCCACTGTGAGTCTGGTTTCTCCCAAGGTTATTTTTCTCCATTAATCTACATCTTATGGAGTTTTGTGTTCCTTGCCACAGTCAGCCTACGGCTTGCTCACTGGGGTTATTAACTCTTTCCCGCCAGCGTTTTAAAAAAAAAAGTTGCCAGCCACCGCCAGGGTTTTTGACGATTTTCAGAAAACTTTAATGGCCCGCAGAATATTTAATTCCATGAATATATGAAGATGCTATATATCAAAATAAAGATCTGAGCCTCTGCTTTCAGGCAAATAAAAAACGATTTTATTTTATCTTCATTTGTTATTTTTAATGCCATTAAGGCATTAAAGGTAGGCTTTGTCAAAAACAACATTTCGGACAAAAAGCTGAGAAAAAGGCATTTCTATCTACATTTTGAGCTACATTCTCAAAACCCCACTTACGTTTAAGACGATCGCAGTCTGTTTCTTTGATCAAAGAGTTGCGTACTCTTTCAAAACATGCGTCATGGTCTTTCTTACCAGTATTCCACCTAAAACACGGATACCAGGAAAATTCCGTGTTTGGCGGAAGCTTTTTCATAAAACCCGGAAAATTCCGTGTTTGGAAGGGAAAGAGTTAATATAATTATCATTTAATTATTTTTAAACCATTAAAATCAAATTTTGTCTAAATTACACAATGATGATTAATCGACTTTATGGACATTGCAGTTTTTGTCGTCTGTTAATGCTGATGTTCTGTGAAGCTGCTTTGAAACGATGTGTGTTGTGAAAGGCGCTATACAAATAAAATTGAATTGAATTGAATTGAATTGCGATTATTGAGGCTAATATTGCGATATGCGATTTCGATATAATAAACAAATGGTAACATGAGTCAACTTGCTTGGTTATCAAGGAAAATGCACAAATAGATTACTGATAATGCTGAAATGTGTATTTCTCAACTCAAACATACAAATTAGCAACAACATCAACTATAAATGTGTTTCCAAATTAAAATAATATTTTTACAAAATGTTATAATAACATCTTTGCATTACTGAAAACTTGTTATTTTCTCAATATTACACCTAAATAAAATGGAACAATAAATAAGAACATACACATTTTCATGAAAATAAGATTGTCCAAACAAACAGGAACATTTAATCAGGATGTAACATGTACTTTCTATAAACTCTTTTGAAAAGGAAACTGGATGTAAAAGTGTGGTTCACTCAAACCACTAAAACTGTTGTTGTTGTTGTGTTTTTTATTTTTTTTAAATGACCAATAGTATTTCCAAATCCTCTTTCTAAAATTTCTACTTATCGCTGGTACCTCTTGTCCAGTGTGTGGATCATTTTCTGAAATCCCACTTTGCTCTTTATATCTCTGTGAAGACTTGTCATATGGCATGACACTCGCAAACACATCTGTAATTGTGCTTTTTGTTTGGCTTACTGGCTTTTTAATGTAGTTTTAGTCAATGAAAACTGTTGACATTTTAGTCATATTTTAGTAACATTCAGTCATATTGATATTTTAGCCACTGAACACTGTAAACATTTCAGCCATAAGATTATTTTTGATAAGCATTTGTCAAACTTGTCTATACAAATCCAATATATATATATATATATATATACACACACACACACAGACACACACACACACACACACACACACACACACACACACACACACACACACACATTTTATTGTTGTTGTCATTTTAGTGTTATTTTTCACATAAGATTGATATTATCATGATGATCTCATCAATGATGCTACATGTTGCAAGCTGCAGACAGCGGGGGTGAGAGACGAGCGTCTCGGTGTTAGTGCGGATCACCCGGCAGAACTTTATATCTCTCCTGGTCTCTTCCGCGACTGGTTGAAGCAACTCTGACCGCACCGAGAATGACGGTTTTGAAGCCAAAAATACCCTCAGACCCCAGAGGGTTAAGGATGAAATAAATATATATCGCCAAGCTATGATCTGTGTTATTTTTTCTGGCCACCAGTTCAGTGTCGGTCTGCTCAGCGTCCATTTTCACCTGATTTCCACGCTGCACACCGGAAACTCACACGTGCCACTCCCTAAACTGAGACTGACTGGTCATCTTTATTAGCGGTGTAGAAAATGGGCAAAGAGCTCTCAGAGAGAATGGGCTTTCACGTCCACACATGCAATTATTTATTTAATATAAATCGCAGCATTTTTGCCATCATATAATCGCACAGGCTGACATCACGATTGCGATATGATTTATCGTGCAGCACTAGAATAAACTATTATCCCTTTTAAACCCCCATTAATTCCCTATCCCCCTCCCAATCCCCAAAATAAAATAAAATAAAAAGGAGAAAATAAAAATCCTACAAAGGATACAATTTACAATTTCAACAAAAATCATATATAAATAACTGCAAATGCCGCCACCCTGCCCATCTCTGTGTGCCACTCTTGAAATGAGGGCCGACTTCCATCCCCTAAGGATGACCTGTCTGCCGATCATAACACTGGCTAGGACCCAATATTTTTTATGCTTATCCCCTATATTAATGACCACCCCACAGCCTAAAATACAGAGTCTGGGGCAAAATTTAATTTGAGTGTCCAACACATCACACATAAAATTCTAAACCCTCAACCAAAATTCTTGGATCTTAACACACCACCAAAAAACACAGGTTGCATCCCTATCTTCTGATTGGCATCACCAGCAGGTGGGTGTGTCCTTAAGACCAAGCCTATACAATCAAGAGGGGGTCCAAAAGAATCTATGTATAATCTTAAATTGCATAAGGTGCACCCTTGCATCACGAGATGTAGACTTGACATTTTTTAGAATCCTAGCCACACTGCCTCCTCCATACCAAGTTAAAATCTTTCTCCCATAATCTCTTGAGAGAACTTGAAGCTTTGTCCTCCAGACTCTGAATTAACAGGGAGTAATACACTGATGACTCATGACCTTTTCCAAAAGCAGTAATCACCACTCTCACAGTATCTGCCGCTTTTGGGTGGTGAATGTTACTCCCAAAAATAGTACAAAGCAGGTGGCATAGCTATAAATGCCTAAAACATTGAGAAATGGGAATCCCAAAATGTTGAACCATATTTTCAAAGGATCTCAACACTCCACTCTCACACAAGCCATCGAGCGTACTAACCCCCCTCACAATCCACTCTGACCAGCAGAAATGGGACTTATTAATACATAATTTTGGGTTCAGCCATATGCTCGAAGCAACATTTAAATAAATGTCTGAATTAAACACTTTGAGTTTGAACACTTTTGTCCATAACGAATGCAAATGTGAGATAACGGGGTGTAATTTAACTTCTCTGGTTAGTTTGATAGAAAGGCTTTGCAATGGTGAAATAGGGGCAAGAACTTTCTGTTCAAAACAAAACCAGGGAGGGGCTCTCTCAAGTGGAAGCGACCAATGATCCAAATGTCTGAGACCAAATGCATAATAATAAAACAAAATCTTTGATAGGCCAAGCCCCTCTTTGTCATTCGGCAAATGCGAATTACTGAAATGTAATCCAAATGAAGGACTTCACTATGCTATCAAATTGCTTGAAATAAGAGAGAGGGACATCTACAGGGAGAGATTGTAGCAGATTGATGAATTTTGGAATACAATTCATTTTAATAACATTAACCTTCCCAATCATAGATAAATGTAATGAAGCCCACCAGCCCACATCGCTCGAAAACCTTTTATTAATGGGACAAAATTAACTGTAACTAAATCACAAAAATATATGGGAAATAAAATGCCCAAATACTTTTTAGGCCACTGGAATGTGCCCAGCTGAAAAGCCGTTACAGGGCAGTACGCTGTCAGAGCCAAAACTTTGGATTGAGACCAATTGACTCTGTATCCTGAGAACTTAATTTTGTGGAGGCAAGGCATAGATCTAGTAGGGTCGAAGATCAATAATAAAATATCACCCGATTAACATTTTAAATAAAAACAGTGGATTCCTATTTAGGCAATTCACAATTGGAGTGTACATTTGTGTGCCAACAAAGCAAGGTTTTTTTTTTTTACTTTGAGTGTGTCGATTATTTTTTAATTCACTCTGTGATAAAATGCCCTGAACAATAAAACAAATTGATATCATTGACATTAAAAACTATTTGGAGGAAATACTGAACCAGCAGTAATGATTTTGTTTGCATAAAATCCATTAAAAACTGATATATTTTTCTCCTCATATGGGTTCTCTTAACATGTAAATTATATTACTGCATCGCTGCCTTGCATCCCTTTTAAAAAAAACTCTCTAATTTGATGTAGATTGTTACAGAAGGAATGTGTCACAAAACACAGAGCATCGCACCCTGCTGCGTATGGGGCTGCATAACTGTAGACCGGTCAAAGTGCCCATGATGGCTCCTGTCCACCATTGAAAGCGGCTACAATGGACACACGAGCGTCAGAACAGGACCTCGTAACAGTAGAGGAAAGTTGCCATTTTCTTTTACCTCAAGTGGGCGGCCGTGCACATGTGCGCCATTTACCTGGTGAATTGATGGCACTAGGATGCACTGTGGGAAGATGACAAGCTGGTGGAGGGAGTGTGATTTATGGTGTAGAAAGCGGTGGCGCGTGGATACAAAAATGGAGTGGTGTGGATACAATGACCCTGGACGGAGAGGTGCGGAGACCTTGGTGTGCACACATGTAAAGTCTGTTGTGTGTTGCGGTTGTACAGAGACGGTTATACCTCTAAAAATCTAAATTGTGCCCATGACAAAAATAACCAAAACGACAATTGCAAGGGTAGTGGACAAAGGGGTGGCCAGGCTTCAGTCGATTTTGACCACGACCACCCCTGGCCATCCCCTAGTTCCGCAACTGTCTGCCACACTGCACACATTGTTCAGGAACAATGGTGTTGCTCTGGCCTCCAAATTTCCCAGATCTGAATCCAATTGAGCATCTGTGGGATGTGCTGGACCAACAAGTCTGATCCACAGTGGCTCCACCTCACAACTTACAGGACTTGAAGGACCTGCTGATAATGTCTTGGTGCCAGATACCACAATACACCATCGGAGGTCTTGTAGAGTCCATGCCTCAGCGGATCGGCGATGTTTTGGCAGCACGTGGTGGACCAACAGCATATGTCGTCATAATGTTTTGGCTCACCTGAGTATGTATGTCTTTGTATCAAAATGCCTTTGAATACCAAGCATGTGGTGATGTTGGTTGGGATTTGTTAGCAAGAGATCTAGCAAAGGCTTGTTTGTTTTACATTTTGTGATTCCATTGTTGCCTACAATCTTTAATTGTCAAGTAGATCTTCTCATTCGTGATGGGCGACGGGCAGACTGAAAGTTGTTTTGCGCAACCTACCACACTGAGGCAAAAATGCTTGTTGATTAGCACCATCTATTGTAAAAGCATGAATGTGCTAATGCCTCATTTTTAATGTGAAAGGGCAATTTGTCTGCAAATTTGTTTCACATCATGGCATTACCTCTGGTGTGAGGAATAGTTTACCCAAAAATGACAATTCTCTTCAGATGATTCACAACATTCTAAAATCTCAACAGATGGGTTTAGAATATCTCAGCTCTATAGGTCTATACAATGCATTGAAAGATGACCAAAATTGTAAAGCTCCAAAAAGCATATAAAGGTCATATATAAGACTCCAGTGGTTAAATTAATGTCTTCTGAATAGATCCAATTTGTTTTTGGTGAGAACAGACCAAATATAACTCCTTTTTCACTATAAATCTTGACATCAGCAGTCGGTAATGATTTACTTGGTGGTAATGATTTTGTACTCCATTAAAATGTACATTTATGCATTTTGGCATAAGCTTTTATCCAAAGCGACTTACAATGCCCTTATTACAGGAACAATCCCCCCAGAGCAACCTGGAGTTAAGTGCCTTGCTCAAGGACACAATGGTGGTGGCTGTGGGGATCCAACCAGCAACCTTCTGATTACCAGTTATGTGCTTTAGCCCACTACGCCACAACCACTCAGAGTGGAAAATTCCAAGTGCCATCTAGATACTACTAGTTTCAAGCACTAGGAAGTGTAATCGAGCTTGAAATCATGATCATGCCTAGAAACTGCAATGGCAAGATGTATGGTGAAAAAGGAGTTACATTTTGGCCTGTTCTCACCCAAAATTGATTAGATCGCTTTCACACAGATTAAACCACTGGAGTCATTTGGATTACTTTTATTCTACCTTTGTGTGCTTTTTGGAGCTTCAAATTTTTGGTCACCATTTACTTGCATTATATGGACCTACAGAGCTGAGACATTTTTCTAAAATCTTTCTTTGTGTTCTGCAAAAGAAAGAAAGTACACACACATCTGGGGTGGCAAGTTGGAAATGCAACTGCAATAAAACGTGGACACCACCTATCATTATTTTATTCCTCATAGTTCCATTTTCAAAAGTAATTAAACTTTTACTTACATTTGATGCTTGGTGAGTATTGATTTTAGATCCTGATATGTGTTTGTGGGTTTTGGAATGATCTGTTCGTGTTTAAAGTGCTTTACGAAATTTGGAGTGAAAGTTTAAAGCTAATAAATGCTTTGTGGACTGATTTGGATAAGATGACCATATTGAGGCTACAATGGTCCATCAGGATGAGTGTTGATTTGCAAACAGACACACAAACACACACACATACATACATACATACATACATACATACAAACAAACAAACAAACAAACAAACAAACAAACAAACAAACAGAGTCCTTAGGCAGAAGCTGCTTTGTGGTGTCATGGCCTCAGGGTTGGACATCACAGATAACGGATGCTGCAGCAGTGAGCTGCCTTCTTTTAACACACATTTCTCATTTCCCCTCTTCAGGGATCAGAATACAGATGGAATTGCTCCTAATGCATCCGCACATGTACACACACCAACTACTTGGCTAGCAAGGGACAAACAACACAGTAACTTTTCCAGTGGTTTAAGGTCTCACTATTAATAAGTCATAACACTTCACCAAGCATTTAGTTTGTCTTTTAAGAGAACAGGCAGCAGAGAAGGACAATCAATGGCTTATGACTGCACAATAACATAAAAATAAAAAAACAAAAATCCCCAAACTGCACAATATCCTATATTAAATTTTTTTGCCTGAAACGTATCTTTGTATATGGGCTACAGTACAAACCAGACTAGATTTATTATTATTTTTAGTCAACTTAAGAGATTTTCAAGCACTACCACAGAAAATAACTGTGACTTATAATTTCTGTAAAATTAGACCAACATTTTGCAATTAGTATGTGTGAGGTGAGCTTTTAAATTTGGGTATAACAAATTGCATGCGGCTGCCAAAATATCCAGCAGAGCAGAATGGGTTAAGTAAAAAAACAGAATATTCCTGTTACCATTACTGTAGATGTAATGTACATCATAAAGCACTCTCTTTCATAATCAGGTTTACAATATCACTCCCCATTGTTCATCACAAGAGGGAAATACAATACTTTTAATTAACAACCTTTTCCTTCATATGCACCTAAATGCAAGCACTATCCTGAGAACCCAACACAATTACACACAGCTGTACCTATAAAAATCACAATGGAAACTAAATTCCCAGTTAACAACCAATCTAAAACACAGTCACACACATGCAGAGAGCACGCTAACAACTTGCGAGCAAATGTTCAGAGCTATCAGCAGATAGTGTGAAGGTGTAAAGAAAAATCATTAGCACCTAGGAGAATATGCTTTGTACACACAAATAACCACAGTAATGACAGTAATCAGCAACAAAATACCACAAAAGCTTTGGAGGGCCAGGAGTGCATTTCAATCTAATCCCAAAAAGAAGGGTTGATTTACTGAATTCAAATGCTCTTAATGTGTGTGGAGAATATCATCTGATCTCAGTGTGAGAGTCGATATTTCTTTATACACACTTCAAACGAACCAGTGGAATAGAGTGTTTCTTCAACGATTGCCACTTTTACGTCCCTCAGGTTGATTTTATAAAAACTGACATATTTCATTTTTATTTTTAAATATGAAGGTCACATTAAAAATGTATTGGAAACTTTTTATCAAGTCTTAGCAATTTTTTTAAACTATGTCAATGCAAACAATGAGTTAAAGCAATAAGCAAATAGGTAAGCAGACCAATTTCAGCAAGTGCATTTGTGTTTACTCTTGTATAATTTGGATATTTTCTTGGGTTGCTACTTGATGCAACTTTACCAATGTTCAATCTGAGTACTGAAGCTAAATCTCTTGAGAACATCTGAGTTAATGCAATAGGAATCATGAACTAACAGTGAATAATCATTTTTACAGCATTCATCAATCTTGGTTAATATTAATTGATAAATGTACTATTGTTTGTTCATAATGCATTAAATAATGTTAATTCATTAATCAAAATTAATAAATAGTTCAAGTTTAATAACATTTTGCAATGAGGTTATATTTGATTATATTAGTGAATGCATTAGGTATTACGAACTAACAACAAACAATATTTACAGTATTTTTTGTTTTTTTCAGTATTTAATCATCTTGGTTAATGTTATAACCAAAAAACATTGTTCATTGTTAGTTCATGTTTATGGAGCCAGATCAATCTCATTAATAATTCACGCACAAAAAACGATTCACACATGCGTAGACAATTTCACATGCATGAAACCTAATTCACGTACACAAAAAAAAATTCACGTGCGTGAAAAAAATATATATTCACAAAAAACTATTCACGCGCAAAATAAAAGTATGCATACGTAAAATGCATTTTACAAACGCAAAACATACTTCATAGATATACAACTAGTCGCAAAAAGTTTCGAATGTTTAAAATGTACGAGTGTATCCATGAATCTGAATGTGCAAATCGTCAAAAACACACACACACAAATCCGAGGTCACCTTGGATTTGTGTGTGTGTGTTTTTGAGACTTTCCTGGCAGAGATCTCTTCCCACGTGGGTCTGTCGTACTCTTTAGCCAATCAGATGCGAGTTTAACCAATCATATCATAAGCCACTGATTCTGCGCACCTTTTGCGCAATATGGATGAATTAGAACGGAAATGAAGCATTTACATCAGTAATCCAGCGAGGCGAACGAAGAACGGGAAGTAATTTTTTTTTGTGCTGCTATTATTATTGTTGTTGTTGTTTTTATTATTAGAGTCACACATACATATTCAGATTTTAATACTGATTCTCAGTATTAGTTAATTGCCTATTTTATTTATTCAATAAAAGTATCAATACTGTCCTCATTATGTTTTCAGTCACAATACATTATTGTCCAAAAACATTTGACTTCACTTACCCGTGCTTCCCGTTCTTCGTTCGCCATGCTGGATTACTGATATAAAGGCTTCATTTCCTACCGCTGGAGTTTTAAATATTAATAAAACTATTCGTTCCTTACTACAAAAAGACACTGTTACTATGTCAAACTGTTTATTGGAATAGACTGGTGGAAGGTTTATTATGGAGGGCCATTTGTGCTTTACCAAACAAATATTTATTAGTAAATAAAGTTAAGGAAATAACTTTCAAAATCTTACACCGATACTACCCAGTTAATATTTTTCTTGTTAAATTTAAAAAAGATATTGATTTTAACTGTTCTTTGTGCAATACATTGCCTTAGACTTTGTTTCATCTATTTTGGCATTGTGCTCATGTAAGGACATTTTTGAAAGATTTGACCAGATTTATAATTGATAACATTGAAACCACTTTTTCCTTATGTTTAGATCATGTTATATTTGGTTTTACTAATATCCCCTCAAATAAAAGGAAAGAATACTATATTATAAATTTAATTTTAATTTTTGCTAAATTTCATATATATAAATGTAAGTACAGTAAATCCCAACCTTTGTTTTTGGTTCTTGAAAAAGAAATTCAAATATATATAAAGACTATTTTTCATTCACATAATAAGAAAGCAATTAAAACTGTTTCTATATGTGAGTCCTTCAATATATTTACATGATGTTTAGCCTTCCCCCCTGGCTTTATTCTCTTTATATATGTACTATTGTAGTTTTGACTGTACATTGACTTAGTTTGTTTGAATCTTAATAAAAATTAAAAAAAGCCTTCATTTCCATTCTAATTAATCCATATTGCGCAAAAGGTGCGCAGAATCAGTGGCTTATGATATGATTGGTTAAACTCGCATCTGATTGGCTAAAGAGTACGACAGACCCAGAGCCATATAGAGAGATTTAATGAGTAATACTCAACTATAAAGGTTTTAATTTACAAGTTATTTTTATTTAGATGTACTGATAATATACAGAATAAGATAATATTATTCTTTAAACGTCTCACCTTTTAAAAGTGCGTCGCAAACGGTTTGTTCTACGGCGCGGCATGTGTTTGCTGCTACTTCCGGGAACTATTGAGAGGCTCCACGAGCCGCCATTGCTGTAAAAAAAACGTTCCATTGGAGTCAATGGAGTTGTCGCAACTCTCTCTCTCTATGGCTCTGGACAGACCCACGTGCGAAGAGATCTCTGCCAGGAAAGTCTCAAAAACACACACACACAAATCCGAGGTCATTCACACGTGAATGACGATTTGCACATTCAGATTCATGGATACACTCGTACATTTTAAACATTCGAAACTTTTTGCGACTAGTTGTATATCTATGAAGTATGTTTTGCGTTTGTAAAATGTATTTTACGTATGCATACTTTTATTTTGCGGCGTGTGAATAGCTTTTTGTGAATACATATTTTTTTCACGCACGTGAATTTTTTTTTGTGTACGTGAATTAGGTTTCATGCATGTGAAATTGTCTACGCATGTGTGAATCGTTTTTTGTGCGTGAATTATTAATGAGATTGATCTGGCTCCATACATGTTAGTTCATAATGCTTTAATGATAACATACTAAACTTTCAATTTAAAAATGTATCAGTACATGTTGAAGTTAATATTAACCGAGAGCTGAAAAAGTATTGTTCACTGTTATTTTATGTTAACCTTTTGGTATAGTAGTATACCATTTCAATAATATTTTTAAATAATTCATATAAAACTTGGTTACAATGGAGACAATAGTGTAAGTGAATACAATGCTTGAGATGAAATTTGAGACATGATGAAAAAAGAAAAAAAAAGAAAATAACATTGCGTAACTATCAACAATGAATTGAATATTTCCAATCAAGCTGAAATTCTCAAATCATCCAAATAGTATATTATTTAATTGTAATTATTAGACAAAAAAAAAATACACACATGCAGAGAGCACGCTAACAAATTGCAAGCAAATGTTCAGAGCCATCAGCAGATAGTGTGAAGGTGTAAAAAAAAAAAAAAACTGAGTTTAAATGTATTTTGGCTAAGTGTATGTAAAAGTTTGACTTCAACTGTGTGTGTATATACTCATGCTTTTACACAATTCCTGATATTTAATCGTAGAAAACATTCCCTGTCTTAGGTCAGTTAGGATCACTACTTTATTATAAGAATGTGAAATTTCAAAATAATAGTAGAGAGAATTATTTATTTCAGCTTTTATTTCTTTCATCACATTCCCAGTGGACCAGACGTTTACACACATTGTGTTACTATTTGGTAGCATAGCCTTTAAATTGTTTAAATTGGGTAACATTTTGGGAAGCCTTCCACAAGCTTCTGACAATAAGATCACACACACCGTTTCAGATCTGCCCACAAATGTTCTATGGGATTGAGGTCGGGGCTTTGTGATGGTCACTCCAATACCTTGACTTTGTTGTCCTTAAGCTATTATGCCACAAATGTGGAGGTATTCTTGGAGTCATTGTCCATTTGGAAAACCCATTTTGTGTGCTTTTTGGAACTTCAAAATTTTGGCCACCATTTACTTGCATTATATGGACCTACAGAGCTTACAGAGCTATTCTTCTAAAATCTTTTTTTGTTTTCTTCAAAAGAAATTAAGTCAGCTGAGATATTTTTCTAAAATCTTTCTTTGTGTTCTGCGAAAGAAAGAAAGTACACATACACATCTGGGGTGGCAAGTTGGAAAAGCAAATGTAATAAAAACGTGGACACCACTTATCATTATTTTATTCCTCAGTTCCATTTTCAAAAGTAATTAAACATTTACTTACATTTGCTTGGTGCTTGGTGAGTATTGATTTTAGATCCTGATATGTATTTGTGGGTTTTGGAATTATCTGATTGTGTTTAAAGTGCTTTACAAAGTCTGGAGTGAAAGTTCATTGTTCATTGTCAGACATTTGTTGTACTGTCCCGTACTTTGCACATGTTTGCACGTGCACTTTATATAGGTATATATAGGTATTTTATAAAGGTATTTTATTTCGTTGTGTTGTCTCATGTGGTCCTGTGTTGGTCCTTTGTTGTTTTTATGTAGCACCATGGTCCTGGAGGAACGTTGTCTCGTTTTGCTGTGTACTGTACTAACTGTATATGGTTGAAACGACAATAAAAACCACTTGACTTGACTTGACTAAAGCTAATAAATGTTTTTTGGATTGATTTGGATGAGATGACCATATTGAGCCTACAATGGTCCATCAGGATGACAGTATTGATTTGCAAACACACTTAAACTTCCTGGCTGATGTCTTGGGATGTTGCTTCAATATATCCACATCATTTTCCTTCCTCGTGATGCCATCTATTTTGTGAAGTGCACCAGTCCCTCCTACAACAAAGCACCCCCACAACATGATGCTGTCACCCCCATGCTTCATGGTTGGGATGGTGTTCTTCGGCTTTTAAGCCTCACCCTTTTTCCTCCAAACATTATGATGGTCATTATGGCCAAACAGTTATATTTTTGTTTCATCAGACCAGAGGACATTTCTCCAAAAAGTAAGATCTCTGTCCCCATGTGCACTTGATTTTTTTATGGTGGTTTTGGAGCAGTGGCTCCTTCTTGCTGAGCAGCCTTTCAGGTCATGTTGATATAGGACTTGTTTTACTGTGGATATAGATACTTATCTCCCTGTTAACCTCCAGCATCTTCACAAGGTCCTTTGCTGTTGTTCTGGGATTGATTTGAACTTTTCACACCAAACTACGTTCATCACTTTCTGCGTGAAACTCCCAGGAGATCAGCGGTTAAAGAAATACTCAAACCAGCCCATCTGGTACCAACAATCATGCTACAGTCCATTTCACTGAGATCACATTTTTCCCCATTCTGATGGTTAATATGAACATTAACTGAAGCTTAATCTCCTTGATTTTATGCACTGCAGCCACAGAATTGTCTGATTAGATAATCACACAACAGTCTTTAGAATTTACTGTGAATGGTGCCAAAAACAAGGGGCAGTTCTGCAGATGGAAATGTTGTTAATGAGAGGTCAACAGAGAATTTACAGACTGGTTCGAACTGACAAAGTCTATGGTAACTTAGATAACCACTCACAATATTAGGCAGGTGGTTTTAATGTTGTGGCTGATTGGTATATATATATATATATATATACATATATACATATATATATATATATATATATATATATAATCAATATATATATATATATATATATATATATATATATATATTAAAATGTAATTTCCACCATAAAATGAAGAGAGATTTGAGATTATTGGAAATTATATTTAATCATAAAAAAATAAATAAGAAAAACTGAATGCTCTTGAGATGCATGCCTATCCACTTTTGGATTGTTTAGTAGTAAAATTAAACTAATGTTTGAAAAGTGTTTTAAAGCTGGATTGTGTTCGTTG
The DNA here is from genome assembly GCF_025860055.1 of Xyrauchen texanus. Taxonomy (NCBI): domain Eukaryota; kingdom Metazoa; phylum Chordata; class Actinopteri; order Cypriniformes; family Catostomidae; genus Xyrauchen; species Xyrauchen texanus. The sequence goes on from NC_068320.1 coordinate 2,753,963, forward strand.
GCATCTCCAAACAGTATTGGAAAACCAAATTGCAAATATACCCCCCCCCCCCCCCACCCCACCCCACCCCACCCCACCATTTGTCTAGCAAACAGATAGTCCCAGTCCCAAACTTACACCATTAGTTGAGAAATGTTGGACAGAACAGGTTTTGATAGTGCCACAGTTACAGTGTACAACCACAACATGTGTCCTATCTCAGCGGCATATAACACAAAACATGTGTCCTGTCTCAGCGGCATATAACACAAAACATGTGTCCTGTCTCAGCGGCATATAACACACAACATGTGTTATATGGCCTTAAATCAATTAGAGACGAGGCAGGCAAGACAAAGTGAATGCGGGGCAGGGGAGGTCTTTACAGTTTCCCATGACAATTCAACACCACTTGAGCCTTTGGATAAGGAGGTTACTTCCTGCCTGTGGTGCAGAGTGAGAATATTCATCATGGGTTTTATTCATGGACAGACCGAGGGAGGAAAGGCAACGGGATGGGGCACCTACACGCAGGGGACTCTCGCCGTGACACATTTGTTTCTTTCCCAATAGTGTGCTCTTCACACACACACACACACACACACACACACACACACACACACACACACACACAGAATGTACAGCAGGACTGTACGCTGGCAGATAGGGAATCAATTTACCTGAATTCCATCCAAGAGCTTGCTCATGCACCAGAAGCTGTCAGCCTCTATGTTCCGCAACACCTCTTCCTGCAAGCTGGCAACATTGAAATTTTCTACCTCTTCCTCTGCAAAGACAAAGACAAAAGAAAATAGAAAAAGTATGAGCTAGAGAGAAAAAGAGAAATGGAGAGCGTAATAGGCATGTCAGTCAATAACTACTGTAGATACTGTAAACCTCGAAGGTCTTGATCTTAAAAAAAAAAAGTTATGGTAGAATTCTTCAAACAGTTTTGGGGTCATTTTACAATGACATGTTATTGTATTCAAAAACAGTTAGACAAAGTTCAACAGAAAAGAAACAGAAATACAAATGCAAATGTATCAAGATAAGATTGAAGTTCAAAATTAAAAGGCTTTTGCAAACAATGAAACTTAATGTGACGCATTTACGCTCACTGAGCACTTTATAAAGAACTCCTGTACACTTACTAAATTATGTGGTTATCTAACTTGTCAATCACGTGGCAGCGAATCATGCATATTACAGGTCAGGAGCTTCACTTAATGTTCACATCAACCATAAGAATAGTGATTTCGAACGTGGCAAGTGTTTTGGTGCCAGATGGGCTGGTTTGAGTATTTCAGTAACTGTTGATCTCCTGGGATTTTCACGCACAGTCTCTAGAGTTTACTTAGAATGGTGCCAAAAACAAAAAAATATCCAAAGAGCTGCGATTTTGTAGACGGAAATGCCTATTGATGAGAGAGGTCAACAGAGAATGGCGATACTAGTTGGAACTGACAAAGTCTACGGTAACTCAGATAACAGCTCTGTACAACTGTAGTGAGCAGAATAAGATCTCGGAATGCACAACACGTTGAACCTCGAGACGAATGTCGGACAATTAAATAGTAATATAATGTTCCTAATAAAGAGCTGAGTGAGTGAATATTAAGAAAGTAGGGTTCATTTTGCTGAGGCTTGACGTCAAGCCTCATTGTGTGTGTCTGTGTGTGTGTATATATATATATACACACACACACATACATACACACAGTATATATACACCGATTAGCCACAACATTAAAACCACCTGCCTAATATTGTGTAGGTCCCCCTTGTGCTGCCAAAACACATCTCAGAATAGCATTCTGAGATGCTATTCTTCTCACCACAATTGGCACCAATAATCATGCCACGATCCAAATCACTGAGATCAAATTTTTTCCCCATTCTGATGGTTGATGTGAACATTAACTGAAGCTCTTGACCAGTATCTGCATGATTTTATGCACTGCACTGCTGCCACACGATTGGCTGATTAGATTATTGCATGGATGACTGTTGTGCCAGACGGCCTGGTTTTTGAGTAAGAAGACATGGAAACACATTTACCAAATATATTCCTAAGGAATTTCTATAGGATGGCAGATTCGCAACAAAAAAGGAATATGACTTTGCCTCAACAAGCAATGTGAACACAATTTGCTCAGAGAATATTATCAACATTGCATAGCATCTGAAATCTTGCTTTGGATATTCTGAAATGCCAAAGACTGTCATCAAAATAATTGACTACATTTACCTCCTAGTACTGTCTGACACACTTTTGCTCACAGACTGAAGGCATCTGCAGCTGAAAGTTAGCAAACACGAGGTTTGTGAGAGCATTTATACTTGGCACATTAAACCACAAGTAATTCATTACATTGGACAAAAGAGCCACAGTGGCTTCCCTTGTGGCGACAACCTCCATTTTGTGCCAGTTTCCCCAGAAGTGACGATTTTGTTCTCTTGAACACCTGGTATGGAAATGCTGCTTTTTTCGCAAATTGTTTTTCCAATATTCAGATTTTTTACATAATTAAATTAGTAATTTATATGGAAACAATTTTTATCTGCAAAGAAACAATGACCGTTTTAATCAAATTAAAGATAATGCTAAGTGATATCCAGTGTAATATGAGGAACACATTTCTGATTTGTTGTCAATAAAATGGACATTTGGGACTTATTAATTGATGTGGTTGTACATTCAAAAAAAAAAAGTTTAGGAAACACTGATTTAAAGGAACAGTTTCATTTCATGAAATTAAGTTTTTTTTTTGGGGTGACACTCCCCAACGCAATACAACAGAAACACAGGAAGGCGACTGACAAAATGACCTGCCGCTTGTTACTTGTAACAGTCGTGGCTAGTTAGGCCAAAACACAGATTTACACGGAAGTAATAGATGTTATCGTTTGTCACTTTATTGTGGTGCTCCTAAATGCAAATCTCAAACCATTCCATCTGGTGTCAGGCATTATCACTTCCTGTTGGCATGTGGCTGTTTCCCTTCCATAGAGCTGAAGGGCAGATTTCCTCTGGCATACTGGAACTGCAAGAAACTGGAATGATCCCACAACCCTGCTGTAGTATATGCCCTCGATTTGCAGCCCAGCACAACCAGTCGACATCAAGTTAATGGAAGCTGTGAGCTTACGTCAGCCTCTTAACTGTCACCAAACGCAGTCCAGAAGGGCTTTTACCACCCACAGGAAGTTACAGCTGAAACTCTGTCTGGTGGATTATGCAATATGACACATAGGGTGTCCTAATCCTTTAACCCGCTACCGCCCTCTGCGTTGGCTAATGAGTATCGAACAGAATCCATGGACGTGTAATTAAAGGCAAGGTTAATTAACATGGGAGTCATCTCTGCAAACATGTCCCTCCAACAGGGCTGAATAAGGAGCACTGGGGTGGAAATTAAGTTTTAAGCGTAGTTGCCATTGATGATGAGGTGTAGATCCATTTGGGACTTATAAAGATCACTGTCAGGAGGTAATGAAGAAAATGTAGGGGAGGAATAATCTGCACCGAGAACCGCTTGAAATGAGTTTCGCTTTTAGTTACTGATGTCAGTTGGGACAGGCCAATGGCCCACACAATCTTAAAAAACATGAGTATGGACTTCATCAATGCTAAAATATTTCCATAGTGGCTTAATTAGGAAAGAACCCTAATTTAAATTTTCAAATGGCTTAAGTCAATGCAATGTAATCAGAGGTACCAGATATAGGTTACTGAAAAAACACCATAATGCTACAATAGGTTGTTGTGGGTATTTGCCAGGGCTATCCAAGTGGTTGGTGTGTGTGTATATATATATATATATATATGTTGGGGATATATATACATAAAGAATTGGGTCCTAGCCAGTGTTATGATCGGCAGACAGGTGTTTCTTAGAGGATGGAAGTCAGCTGGAGCACCTTCATTTCGAGAGTGGTGCACGGAGATGGGCAGGGTAGCAGCATATGGGGTGTAAAAGTGGCAAATCATGAAAAAAAAAGTTTGATACACACGTTATGCAATCTAAGGAACATTAGATAATTATAAACTGATAGTATATACTAATGCCAAGGTCTCTGGAAAGAGAATATTTATGTTCTCCTTGATCGATTGATGAGTTCGGTGAAGGGCAGCGACGGCGACGTCTTCCACTGGGGCTCAGGGCCACGTTACAGTGGGGAAGGAGCTGGATTAGAAGTGTTTTAGAAGTGTATCCTGTTAATGACCCTCTGGACAGAGACTCAGGACAAGGTTCTGTTGTGGTCATCCGGAGATTAAGTAAATTTAAAGACATTCTTCAAAAATACTGAAAAAAATGTCTGAAGATATAGAGACCAAATATGATTACCCATTACGCATATGTTCATCTCTGCCTTAATGGTTCAAATTGTGTGAACTATTGTGTTAGTCAAACAACTGCAATTTACATAAACAGTTCACAGAACTGACATGGAGTGAAAGTGTTGCAGTTGGTGTCCATATTAGGAGTAAAACTTTGTGTGTAAAGATTTGTCTTTGTGGCTTCTTTCTTTCAGCTTTTGCCACATGGAAAGTTAATGCTGCTTCGAGTGGTCTTGAAGATATTCATGGTCTTTTTCTCAACTCTGGTCTTGGGGCAAACCTAAGGATGGGGGGTTTGAGAGGTTGTCAAGAAACCACACATGGACCAATGAGAAGTCTTTTTCAATGTGTTGGAAGGTCCAGGGTCTTAATTTCTGAAGTATCTGCTAGTTGTCAAAGCAGCTTATCTGATGGCTGTACTTCAAATTTGTTTGTGTTAGTCCTGACACGATCCAATAAAAATGGATCCACTCTTCTTTGCCTTGACATTTATAGAGGGACTCTGCAATATACTGGCTCCTGGAATGTCATCTGGTCCGATTGTTTACCACAGTTGTCATGACGGCGTAATGCCAGTAAACCCTGTAATCTGGTAAACACAGTAACGCTGGTAAATCACTGATTGTAGCATGCTAAAATCAAGTTAACATATGTTTATTTTTTGTGTATTAAATTTGAAACAGTGTGTATTTAACATTTATGGACTTACCCCATACATTAAAGGCCTTACTGCAACTGCACAAGATTGAGCTTAACTTGTATTGAACCTGGAAAATTCCTTTAATAAACTCCGATTTTAATATAAGCAAAAAAACAAGCCAGAATGGTGAGCTACTTCCCCTAAGCATAACCCTATAAGTCAAATAATGAAATGCTGTTAAAAATTTCAATCAAGTGTGTGTGTAAAAGTTAAGAAAAAACTAAAGTAGGCTTAACTTCCACAAACTAAATAAAATGTGCTGATCTGCAAAAATTACTCTCAAGTTGGAGAGCTGTGGCTTTTGTGTGTGCTAAGGTCCATGAATCCACTAAAGAACAGAGAAATTTTGTGCATCACTGCAGTAGTCTTGTGTTTCTCGAAAATGCTCAGAATAGGCATAAATGGCTTCCTGAAGGAGTAATTATGGCAATGGTTGTTACTTAAGAAATGCTACGATGTTTTTATAGCTGCTTGGTGTCCAGAAGTGTTACAATAGAACGGCAGTACAGTGTTTGATATAGCTTGACATGACAACATGCAGTGGTAAATAATTATACAATAAACATCACTTTGTGCCTGACAACTTCATTCACTGCCACTACTGTATTAGTGTTCCGTGTAAGAGCAGCAGTAGTGGGCAAAAAAGAGGTGAACTTTGTATGAAATATGATGCAAGATTAGCCCATTAAGATTTAATTTGCTTTTATTAGAAGCGTAAGGAGAATAATTAAGCACACAATAATGGAAACTCATGAGCCATTAAGAACATGGTCAGACAACAATATATCACTTCCAGTTCTTTAAATTTATACCAAAAAAAAAATAAAAAGAATCGATAACAAATACAATATTCAGTAACAGAACAAATACATTTACACGAGTGACTGCATGGTGTTCCCATACAATATTTCAAACTAGAAGAAATTATTTAATGAATTGTTATAAACTGCACCAAGTCAAGCTTGACACAATTCAGTGATGTAAATGAACAAAAAAGTCATTTCTCAGAGCAAGGATCTGTGCAGAAATTCAATTTATAGCTTTTTATAGCAAAGTAATTAAACTAGATCCAAAAATATTCAACAACTGTGATTAGTCAAAGAAAACTAATGACTTTCTGACAGGGCTTTTCCAAATCATTCTTAGCATTGTACACTGAATATGTATATGTTCAGCTCAAAAAAAGTAGACACAGCATAGCTTATGGTGAAGATGCTGCACCTACGATACTAGGCATCACCACGACATAAACAAGAATATTATAGACAGCCCTTTAACGTCAATGCAATATTACTCATTAAGTTGTTACATTACTAGTTAAAGTTATGCTGCATTATTCGTTTTGTTGCATTATTCTTGATCACGCTTTGCGTTAGCGCTACATTGTGTTATTTGTTTTTGTTGCACTACAGGTGTGTTGCACTTCGCTGTCATTGCAACTCATTATTCATTATTGTTACTTTGTGTAATTCACTATCACTGCGTTGCATTACTCATTCTAGTCAAGCCCACTGCACACAAAACACACATTTCCTTGCTGTGATTAACATTTTAATTCGTAACAATGGATTCCTATAAAGCTAATTCACACCTGAAACGAACATTCACGCACAGACAAAGTGAGGTTATTTTTTATAATAATTAGTTTTCTTCACATGGCGATGAGATGCCCTGACCAATAAAATATGAGCTTTGGATCACGTGTCAGGACACGTTGCAGTTACCAAAACCAGTGCAATAGGTGCCGCCAAAGCACAGAATGCTGTTTTGACAAACTACATTAAACGCTGAAGGAACTCGAGGAAGAAATCCTGAATCAGCAGTGAGGATATGCATTTTATTTGCATCAAATGCCTTAAAAACAAACTGGAAAAAGAAAAAATATATATACATACATATACACTGATGGCCAAATGTTTGGAATAATGTAAAGATTTTGCACTTATGGAAAGAAATTGGTATTTTTATTCACTTAAGTGGCATTCAACTGATCACAATGTATAGTCGGGAAATTATTAACATGAACATTTTTTATTACAATGTGAAAAAAAATTCAGAACTTCTTAAACTACTTCAACGCATTCTCATCAAAAATCCTCCATGTGCAGCAATGCCAGCTTTACAGATCCTTGTTATCCTAGCTGTCAGTTTGTTCAGATACTCAGGTGATATTTCACCCCACATTTCCTGTAGCACTTGCCATAGATTTGACTGTCTTGTCGGGCACTTCTCACACACCTTAAAGTCTAGCTGATCCCACAAAACTTTTTCTTTACTAATATTCCCATAAGGCCTACACCTCTGAGTCTTCTCTTTACTGTTGTACATGAAACAGGTGTTGAGCGGGAAGAATTCAATGAAGCTGTCAGCTGAGGACATGTGAGGCATCTCAAACTACAGACTCTGATGTACTTATCCTCTTGTTTAGTTGTACATCTGGACTTCCACATCTCTTTACATCCTTTGAAGACTGTAGTGCACCTTTCTATGAAATCATCAGTTTGTTTTGGCAATTTCAAGCATTGTATAGCCTTCATTCCTCAAAACAATGATTGACTGATGAGTTTCTTGAGAAAACAACAAAATCTTTTTGTTGCCATTTTTCACCTAATATTGACCTTAAGACATGCCAATCTATTGCATACTGTGGCAACTCAAAACAAACACAAAGACAATTTTAAGCTTCATTTAATGAACCAAATAGCTTTAAACTGTGTTTGATATAATGGTACCAAATGATCAATTTAGCATGATTACTCAAGGATAAAGTGTTGGAGTGATGGCTGCTGTCTAGATTTGACAAAAATGTCTTTTTTCAAACAATGATGGTGCTGTTTTTTAAATCAATAATGTCCTGACTATACTTTGCAATCAGTTTGGTGAATTAAAGTACCAATTTCCTCCTGAAACATAATGCATTCCATATTGCTGTATTTTTGTTTTTGCCTTTGCATTTAATCTCACGCGAGTTATCTTGTAACTCTAATGTATTTGCCTTTCTATCAACATTTTTAATAAAACATTTAAATAAAATAATTAGTTAAAGATCCATTTTTTTTTACATATATGAATAACATTAATCCTATTGCTGTGAAATGCAGCGCATTCTGTATACATGTCTTTGTTTCAAAATGCCTTTGTATACTCAAAACATGGTGGTGTCCCAACAAAATGATGTAACTGATATTGCTGTGCTATTTATCATTTACAGTCATTGACAGCAGTTAAGCTTTAAACCTTTAAGCTCTGAAGGTGTTTTTAAAGATTTCCTGTTTCAGAAGCATACCCAAAATTAAAGGCTTGAAAAAAAATCAAAAGCCATTGCATGTCATAGTGTCCAAAAAAATCTTCAAGTGTATGAAAGCCTCTCCAAACAAATATAATATAATAATTGTAGATAAGAACTTATGCAAATACAACAATGACAAAAAACATGCAGGTTCTCTCTCCAAAGCATGCAGGCATAAGCAACGAGATCTCATTCAGGTCCATTCTGTGTTATTTGAGCCGTCACTGAATCTGTGTAATGTACTTGGTGCCATCTCCACGTGGCCATATGTAATTAGCGTGAACAATCCTCTCTGCCCATATTTGGATGACTTCCACCTCTGGTTGCAGCGATTTGAATCCTAATATGACTGGTTTAGCATTCCGTTACTAGAAAAAATACTACATAATTTCTGATAAAGTCATTTGATCTTGGAAACCTAACATGTTTTTAACCATATAGCACATTATGTGCTGTGTGCACATTATGCTTTGTGTGGATTATCTAATGAACTGATTACATTGTGTGTGGGTTTGTTTTAAAAGATATCCCCTCTTCTAAGTAACAGTATGTTCTGTTTATTCTTTGTGAAGTTATTAGTGGAAACGTGGCTTATAAGCAACACCTGTTTACTTGCAACAAGTATGTCAATGACATGTTCTTTTATAGTAAGCTATTCCTCGCTATATTTTTTTGTCTGTGAGTAAAACAAATCAGCTGGTTGCATTCTACTCTTTGAGAGCTTTACGACAATAAATGACACATGGCTATTTGATCAGGTTGATGTTTTTACCGATTACAATAATATGTACAGTGCAAAATTATTAATAAATAATCAAGGAACAGTTCTGATTTTTCTGCTAATTTCAAAGCACTTGTTCAGTTTTAGTCATAATGCCTACATGCATTGTAAATTACATAATTTGTGAAGTATTTTGAATGTTCCCACAACAAACTTGTCATCGCTGATGCAGCAATCTGCTCATTAAAGGACTTGTTTGCATGTCTTGTTTGTTTTGCAAACTTGTCAAGTGGTTAGCTCTCCTTCTCACTCTTGATGGGTGGACAAGCTTAAAGGTGCATTAAGCAACCTACCGTACTGGGGTAAAATAGCTTTTTGATTAGGGCCACCTATTTTAAAGGTGTGAATGTGTTAACGGAAATCATTTGCATCGCTTTAAACACTGGAGCACATTCTGACGTCACTGGACTTTTTGCTGACAGCACGCTGCATGAGTGTTTGTTTTTAGCCTGCTTAGCTTTGCTTATTCTTATTCTCAAACGTTCATCGTTATATTCATCGTTATATCCTTTTTCATTTTACCGCATTTCATGTTTTTCCGCTTTTCTCCTGTTTCATCTGCGTGTATTTTACCTGTTGCTGCTGGCACCTAGCTAGAGTCTGTGTTTGTAGCCTGCTAGTTTTTTAGAATCGCTTATATATCTGTTTTCAGCCTTTAATCCATAACATCTGCCATTTTTAAGCACGCATCGGGTTTTCCCTCGAATTATTCTCTTATCGCGATTAAACTACGTGCATTTTTTTCAGTGCACACCCGTTTTTCTCCTCTGCGGTACACAGATTATTGCATCGATCTCAAAGCACCGCTTATCAAGAACAACCCACAACAAACAATTTGCGGTAAGTCATGGCATCCGCTCATTTTATTTCTTCCTGCATTGCAGGTCACATGTTAACAATAGCCTCCTCTGTCAGCAGTGAGGGATTCACAAGTGATAAATGTAAGGAATTAGTCAGGCTGACGGAGAAGGTTAATGAGTTAGAGACTCACATCCAAACGCTAGTGGAGGTCAGTGAGAAAGAGAAGCCGGTAGATACTGTTTCGGATGCGAGTAGTACAGAGAGCAATGTACACACTTTGGTTCCGGATATAGAGCCCCTGCAGCAGGGCATTTGGGTAAAGTCTCGGCAGCATACTCGCTCAGCAAAGAGAAACTGTCAGCAAACTCTCCTGTTCCTTTTAGGGTTTCCAACCGATTCTCCCCACTCAGTGACACACCCACTGAGAATCATGTTGAAAGAGCCCTTGTTATTGGTGATTCAATTGTAAGGAACGTGGAAATAGAGACTCCAGCCACTATTGTTAATTGCATTTCGGGGACCAGAGCGTCTGACATCAAATCAAATTTACAAGTGCTAGCTAATGCTAAACGTAGATTTTCAAAAATTGTTCTCCATGTCAACACTAACGATGTCCGGCTTCGCCAGTCGGAGATCACTAAAAATAATGTTAAAGAGGTGTGCGAATTTGCAAAAATTATGTCAGACACTGTAATATGCTCTGGTCCCTTCCCTGCTCGACGTGGTGACAAGGTTTATAGTAGATTAGTGTCACTGAATGGCTGGATGTCTGAGTGGTGTCTGAAGAATAAAATAGGATTTATAGACAATTGGAAGAGTTTTTGAGGTAGACCGACCCGCTAAAGAGAGACTGATTCCATCCCTCCAGGGAAGGCACCACTCTCCTCTCTAGTAATTTGGCTCATAGTCTTAATAATGATAGTATTTGACTAACTGGGGCCCAGGTCAGGAAGCAGACAAACTGGTTAATCCGAACGTCTGCTAGCTGCCTTGAGACATCACACAGGTCACATACACTACAACACATAGAGACTGTATCACCTAGATATCTCATAGAGACTGTGTCTGTTCCCCAAACTACCAAAGACAATACCCTCACTAAATCATTTAAAAAAATTGATTAAGGTCAAACTTGAACAAAACAAACTAATTAAAAAAACAGGGCTACTAAACATTACATCTCTTTCTACCCAAGCACTAATTGTTAATGAAATGATTACAGATCATAGATTGGATGCGCTCTGTTTGACTGAAATCTGGCTTAAACCGGATGAATATATTAGTTTAAATGAATCTACTCCCCCAGGTTATTGTTATAAACATGAGCCTCCTCTGAAGGGTCGAGGAGAAGGTGTTGCTACAATTTACAGTGAAGTTTTTGGTGTTACTCAGAGGACAGGATATAAATGTAAGTCTTTTGAACTAATAATGCTTAATGTGACACCGTCAGATATAAATAAAAAATCTCTGTCGTCTTTTGTCCTTGCTACAATGTATAGATCACCCGGGCCTTATTCTGATTTCCTTGGTTGGTGACTTCAACATTCACATAGATACTGAAAATGATACATTGGGATTAGCATTTATCGATATTCTCAACTCTCTTGGAGTCAGACAAAATGTAACAGGACCAACTCATCGCCATAATCATATGCTAGATTTAATTCTGTCATATGGAGTTGATGTTAATAATATAGAAATTCTGCAGCAGAGCGATGACATCTTGAATCATTACCTCGTTTCTTGTATGCTGCAATCAGCAAATGTTACTCAATCTACACCATGCTATCGTTCAGGTAGAACTATTCTTTCGACCACTAAAGATAGCTTCACTAATAATCATCCAGATCTATCTCATACACTCAATAAACCTCAAAGCCCTGAAGAACTTGATGAAATAACAAAAAAATATAAATGCAGTCTTCTCTAACATGCTTGATATTGTCGCCCCACTTCGATTAAAGAAAATTAAAGAAATAAGCCCTACACCATGGTACAATGATCACATTCATGCTCTCAAGAGAGCAGCTCAGAAAATGGAGCACATGTGGAAAAATACAAAATTAGAAGTATTTCATGGTGCATGGAAAGATAGTGTCTGTAGCTACAGACAGGCACTAAAAGCTGCCAGGTCAGCATATTTTAGTAAACTCATAGAAAATATCAACAACAATCCTAGATGTTTATTCAGTACTGTGGCTAAATTGGTTAGGAATAAAAACAGAACTAGATATTATGTCGCAGCACAAGAGTACTGACTTCATTAATTTCTTAAAAGTTAAATTTTAAATAATCAGAAATAAAATTGGAATTATGCAATCATCTGTCATAGCACCTCAGAAAACAGTGTCTAATAATTTTCCTCTCATGCCACTTCAATCCTTCTCTGTCATAGGTCATGAAGAGCTGACAAAACCTATCGAAACATCAAAAGCCACAAAATGTTTGTTAGATCCTATACCAACTAAGCTCTTAAAAGAGGTATCTCCTGTAATATCAGAACCCAAGAAACTTTAAAATGGCAGTTATCAAACCGCTTATTAAGAAGCCACAACTTGATCCTGGAGAACTGGCTAATTATAGACCGATTTCAAATCTCCCGTTTATGTCAAAAATACTAGAAAAGGTAGTATCCTCCCAAATATGTTAATTTTTACAGAGAAATAGTATATACAAAGAATTTCAGTCAGGATTTAGGCCTCATCACAGTACAGAGACTGCACTTATCAGAGTTACAAATGACTTGCTCTTATCATCTGATCACGGCTGCATTTCTCTTCTAGTGCTTTTAGATCTTAGTGCTGCATTTGACACGATAGATCACGACATTCTCTTGAATAAGCTAGAGAATTATGTTGGCATTTGTGGAGTTACATTAGCATGGTTGAGGTCATATTTAGCAGACCGCTACCACTTTGTCTATGTAAATGAGGAATTGTCAAACCAAACAAAAGTAAAATATGGAGTGCCACAGGGATCAGTTTTAGGGCCTCTTTTCTCCTTGTACATGCTTCCCCTTGGAGATATTATCAGGAATCGTGGAATAAGTTTTCACTGCTATGCCGACGATACACAACTTTATATTTCTTCAAAACCAGATGAGATTTCACAATTCTCGAAATTAGCAGAGTGTATCAATTAAATAAAATATTGGATGGCCAGAAATTTCCTTCTATTCAATTCTGACAAAACAGATGTATTATTGGAACAAAATACTCTATAAATAAGCCACTACAATATAATTTGACTCTCGATGGATGTACTGTTACATCATCTTCAACAGCGAAGAACTTATGTGTTATATATGATACCAATCTTTCCTTTGAAAATCAAATTACCAATGTTTGTAGAACAGCGTTTTTCCACCTAAAAAATATTGCTAAATTAAGGCACATGCTCTCTGTTGCTGATGTTGAAAAACTTATTCATCCATTCATTACCACAAGACTACATTATTGTAATGCATTACTGAGAGTATGTCCAGCAAGATCAATAAATAAACTTCAATTGGTTCAAAATGCAGCAGCCAGAGTCCTAACAAGAACCAAGAGATATGATCATATTAGCCCCATTTTATCTTTATTACATTAGCTACTTGTTAAATTCCGTATTAATTTTAAAATTCGGTTAACTACGTACAAAGCTTTGAATGGTCTAGCTCTGCAGTACTTAAGTGACCTTCTACCACGCTATATTCCATCACGTTCATTAAGATCGCAAAATTCTGGCCTGTTAATAGTTCCTAGAATATCAACATTAACAAAAGGAGGTAGATCCTTTTCATATTTGTCTCCTAAACTATGGAATAGTCTCCCTAACACTGTTCGAGATGCAGACACACTCCCTCAGTTTAAGTCTAGACTAAAGACTCATCTATTTAGCCAGGCGTACACCTAATTTATCCTACAACCCACAATTAGGCTGCTTTAGTTTAGTCTGCCGGAACCAGAAACACTGATCATGATTTATATCTCTGCAATAAACTGAATGGCATCTATGCTTATATTATTTTATTTGTTTCCCTTTCGCAACCTCGGGACTCCTATCCTGAGGTCACCAGGACCGGCTGGATCCAGCACCATTCTTGCTTCATGTTGGACTGCTACGTGTCACTGAATGATGATGACTAAATGCAGCCGGTGCCAGCCAAACATACATCACTCCAGTCTATTATGATGGACGTCAGAGGATGAACTGATGCCAACTTCAACCATAAGACATGGGATACTTCATATGCCTGTCTGAACCTTGGATTTAGGATGGACCACACCGAACCTCACCAAAATTACTGGCCAGGTTGAACTGCATTTCACATCCCTGATCTCTGCCTGCATGCACATAAGACTTTCACCTACTGTTGCAATTGTGTACATGGTAGTGTGACAATAAAGTGATTTGATTTGATTTGATTTGATTGATGTTAGCCAGAGGGGAAGTGGCCCCCACAGTGAGTCTGGTTTCTCCCAATGTTATTTTTCTCCATCAATCAACATCTTATGGAGTTTTGTTTTCCTTGCCACAGTCGCCTTCAGATTGCTCACTGGGGTTATTAATACAATTATTATTTAAGAACTTATTTTTAAACATGATTACAATCGTATTTTATCTAATTACACAATGATGATTCATCGACATTATAGACAATACAGTTTTATCGTCTGTTAATGCCTGATCTTCTGTAAAGCTGATTTGGAAGGATGTGTGTTGTGAAAGGTGCTAAACAAATAAAATTGACTTGACTTGACTAAATGGGAAAGGGCCATTTATCAGAGATTTGCCTCTCGAAATCACGTCGCCTTTGGTGAGCAAAGGCCTTTACGTTGCAATTTGTATTACTATTACGTTGTTTTATGATTTCTTAATGTCAAGTAATGTAATTCATAGTATGGTTACACATGAATGTGCTGTACAACAAAACTATTGAAACATGAAGGTCAAACTGATCAACATAGCAAGTGGCACATTACTTTTAATGACTTTCAATGAGGAAGCAAAGTCTTGGAACGGAAAAGGAGAAAAATACCTGTCACTAGACATCTCAGGCATCCCAAGGCAGACACTTAACAACTTGTTAGAGCAAATGAGGAAAGTTAATCAGACCTGCATTCAAATCAACGCTGGGCTCAGTTCTTCAAATGGAGAAAATCTGAGCAAACCGGTACTCATTAGGGCCTCTACTGTGTGTCACACACCACTAACTGCTCAATTCAGCCATTGAAGACTGTGGCATTTCTTCAATAAACGGCCACCAAAGGCCTTTCAGGAGATTGATGGAAACCAAGAATCAATGGTTATAGGGTTAGTGAACAATGCACATGCTGTAATAGACATAGACTATTAGGAACCCATGAGCTACATGATCCAGAGTACTGCACATTGGGAAAGTTCAGGCTGATGGGAGGTTATTCAATCTGAGGCAGCATGCAGGAGTAACAGAGTAAAGCAAGAAACATAATTTATATAAGTGGTTTGTCAAAGCGTTTCAAATGCGTAGTCCGGTTGAACAAGCTTAACATGCATTCTTGCATTACTGTGGCGGCAACAAATCTCAGATCAATTGAAACATCAATATCAATGCACAAGAATGTGGATGCCAAAAAAGAAGAAGAAGAATTTGGAAGTGAAAGTGGAGATTGATAGAACAAAAGGACATATCTATTGATCTGTTTCTCACCCACACATATCATATCACTTCTGAAGATATGGATTTAACCACTGGAGTTGTATGGATTCCTTGAATGCTGCAATTATGTGCTTTTGGAGCTTAAAAAATGGCATAAAACACTTGCATTGTGAGGACCTACAGACCTGAAATATTGTTCTAAAAATCTTTGTATGTGAAACTGGAATTTCAACAAGTATGAAATTAGATGTATATATGTATATAGTACATGTATATACAAAGTTTGAATTGCTCAGATGAAAGAAAATGACATGCTTTTATTTCTGGGTCAGAAACCATGATTGTGCAGCGTACAGTTCACACCATATCCCCTATAGTGCCCCTTGTGGCAACGTTGAGAATGCAACAAGTACTTGTGTTGTTTTTTTAAATTGCAGTATGACACAATTTGGAAAGCAACAACACACAACATCAAGCTTGTTTAGCTAGACACGTCTTCATTTTTGTTCTTGCATAGAGTACGTTTCGGATTTAAGAGCGCTTCTGATAGGGATATGCATTGTGGGTGGACTGGTATGGAAAATATATTTTTTAAATTGCTGGTCAATTTAGATATGCGTCAAACAGACTTTGTTGACTGTGAAATTGTGTCTTGAATCTTTTCAGCATCACACAATATTAATGACGATGCGCCAAGTTAAAAAAGACTTAAACTTCTAAATGAGACAAAAAAAACGAAATGAGACTCTTTTCCATTTAGTTGCACATGATCTAGCTGCAGGAACCGGTGTACACCCTCAAATCTTCTTCATACAGTGTTCAGTGCTGTTGCTTCCTTGGACTGAACAACACCGTGTAGAGTTTGAGCAAAAATTCCTACTATCCTCTAAACAATTGGAAAGAGATTACCATAACAAATCACAAAAATTAAACATGAGGCCCCATTTTGGCAAGTTGGCAAATAGTTGTTACTGTACTTGGATCGGTGTGAATTATTTTAAAGTTGAAAAGATGAAAGTGTTTTCATGATTGATCATTGCTGTGGAAGGCTAATTGGAACCCTTGAGCTTTTTGTGATCCAGGTTGGAAAAATGCACAGCATCCACTGGGAATACCCAGGTTGATGGAAATTTATCCAAACCCAAACAGCAGGACGTTGATTGTGGGAGAAATCTGCTACAGCCATTTCTGCCAAAGGTTCCTCCTGCTAAGAGGGCACTCTGAAACTAACTCTCAGTGTGGTTTACCCTCTTCTTTTTGCAGAAGCTGTAACGTGTGCATTGTGATCATGCCATCATTCCATAATAAACATTTAAAACTGGTAAGTTGTGCTTTTTAACACATATTGAGCATGTGTCAGTGGTGATCATTGTTTTTACAGTGCCTACGAATGTCTTTGTGGAAGGAGTTTGTCTCTATGGCCAAACGGAGCTTGGCACAGACTATTTTAAATAGCAAACATGCAAAAACGCATAATACATTTGCAGTAAAAAAAGAAGCAGATTGAGGTGCTTTGCCGTACCACGATGCAAGGGTGTTCCAAATGGTTTTTGTTCAGTTTCTAGAGTGTTCAGAGTAGTTGCTAGGTAGTTCCTTACTGGCACAAGTCCAAAGAGCTATAATCTACTCTCAAGACATGGTATGGATCCCTCCTTCAATATCTTCAATAAGTCTATGGGATTTTTTCAGCTGTTTTATCATCCACTAGGTACAAATCTTAAATCTGATTGCTGAAAAGTAATAGTACTAATGTGTAGACAGCATTTGGGATAGATTGGAAGAAGATCTAAGGGTCAACATGTCAAAAGTCTTTATAATGTTTGACATGAATACTTAGGGTCACAAGGATGCCTAAACCTTGGAACAATGGAACAATGTAAAACCTCTTCCAGTGCAAGACTGCAGAAGAGCAATGCAATGGTGTTGCCCACAGTAATAGTTCATCCAATCTAGTGGATTTTAAAAGTAGCGCCATGAACCACATCTACCATTCAGAACTTGACTCTTGGAAAATCTATACATGAAGATGATGCAAATTACACCATCTTCCACTAGAATTAATAGTGTGCCACACTACTGCACATACTATTTCATCACACGTATTCCTGTTAATTATAAAACTCTAGGGTTGCCTCATGGGAAAACAGCTCTCTGCTGAAGAACAGAGGTGGAGAACAGAGTGGACAGAGAACAAAACCTTCCGAGACAAAGAAGTCAATGAAGAATGGCACTGTAGATTAAAAATATTGATAGAAAAGAAATATGTAGCTTAACGAACTATGCAATTGGAACCACCCGATTAAAAGAGTAATGAATGAGGATATTTGAAGAGACATCTGATTAAGCTCTATGGATTTTATTCATAATAGAAGAAATGGTAAAGCTCTAAGAATGTTCACTCAAAAAGATAAATAAATAAAAACTCTGGATGTTGGATGTATATTGCTCAAACAAAAGGCAAGTACCTTCCTAAAATTGCAAGCTCTGAATTCCTGACTTCTATGGAATTTTTGGGAATCAGGGTGATGATTATAAAAAGTAAGAAAAATAAAAGTTGTTTGCAAGTTACTGGGCAGCTACATTGAAATATTTTGAGAAAGAACTAGCCATTGGATTTGAGGATTTGGATGTTTAAGAAGTTTGTGACATTAAAGACATTTCAAATTTTGTTTGAGGCTCTTCAAGTAAACAAGATATCAACAAACAAATTGAATAATATGTGATAGATTTGAAATAATTACGATTAACATCCAACAGAAACAGATTGAAGGGTGATTCTCATGTAAACTGTCAAGAAATTACATATTTAACATCAATATTTTTTCTTCTTTTTTTTTACAGTTTTACAGTAAAAATATGCTGTTATATTAGGTGTCTTTAACTACTATTTACTTAAGCATTTGAGAAAATGTACTTATTGTGTAAATGTGTCAATACATTGTACTTACCCACGTTTAATTACATCAGTAGTTACAGTGCATCCAGAAAGTATTCGCAGCGCTTCACTTTTTCAAAAAATTTTTATGTTACAGCCTTATTCCAGAATGGATTAAATTAATTATGTTCCTCAAAATTCTACAAACAATACCCCATAATGACAACGTGAAAGAAGTTTGTTTGAAATTTTTGCAAATTTATAAAAAATAAAAAAAAATATAAAATCACATGTACATAAGTATTCACAGCCTTTGTTTGAAGCACCTTTGGCACCAATTACAGCCTCAAGTCTTTTTGTGTATGATGCTACATGCTTGGAACACCTATTTTGGGGCAGTTTCTCCCATTCTTCTTTGCAGGACCTCTCAAGCTCCATCAGGTTAGATGGGGAACGTCAGTGCACAGCCATTTTCAGACCTATCCAGAGATGAACAATCGGGTTCAAGTATGGGCTCTGGCTGGGCCACTCAAGGACATTCACAGAGTTGTCCCGTAGCCACTCCTTTGTTATCTTGATTGTGTGCTTAGGTTCATCATCCAACAGGACAAAGACCCTTCGCCCCAGTCTGAGATCCAGAGCGCTCTGGAGCAGGTTTTCATCAAGGATGTCTCTGTATATTGCTGCATTCATCTTTCCCTCGATCCTGACTAGTCTCCCAGTTCCTGCCCCTGAAATAAATCCCCACAGCATGATGCTGCCACCACCATGCTTCACTGTAGGGATGGTATTGGCCAGGTGATGAGCGGTGCCTGGTTTCCTCCAGACATGACGCTTGCCATTCAGCCCAATCTTTGTTTCATCAGATCAGAGAATTTTGTTTCTCATGGTCTGACAGTCCTTCAGGTGCCTTTTGGCAAACTCCAGGTGGGCTGTCATGTGCCTTTTACTGAGGAGTGGCTTCCGTCTGGCCACTCTACCACACAGGTCTGATTGGTGGAGTGCTGCAGAGATGGTTGTTCTTCAGGAAGGTTCTCCTCTCACCACAGATAAACGCTGGAGCTCTGTCAGTGTGACCATCGGGTTCTTGGTCACCTCCCTGACTAAGGCCCTTCTCCCCCAATCGCTTAGTTTGGCAGGGCGGCCAGCTCTTGTAAGAGTCCTGGTGGTTCCAAACTTCTTCCATTTACGGATGATGGAGGCCACTGTGCTCATTGGGACCTTCAATGCTGCAGAAATGTTTCTGTACCCTTCCCCAGATCTGTGCCTCGATAAAATCCTGTCTCGGAGGTCTACAGACAATTCCTTGGTCTTCATGGCTTGGTTTGTGCTCTGACATGCACTGTTAACTGTGGACCTTATATAGACAGGTGTGTGCCTTTCCAAATCATGTCCAATCAACTGAATTTACCACAGGTGGACTCAAATCAAGTTGTAAAAACATCTCAAGGATGATCAGTGGCAACAGGATGATTTTTTTCGTTTTTTATTTTTAATAAATTTGCAAAGATTTCAAACAAACTTCTTTCAAGTTGTCATTATGGGGTATTATTCGTAGAATTTTGAGGAAAATAATTAATTTAATCCATTTTGGAATAAGGTTGTAACATAACAAAATGTGGAAAAAGTGAAGCCCTGTGAATACTTTCTGGATGCACTGTACACTATTAACTTTACCCCTAACCCTAAACCTAAAAAAACGAGTGTTGTATGTTGTAATGTTACAATTTTACTAAACCTAAAAATAGGCTTAATTTTCAATGTGAATAATATTCACTTTTTGTTTGTTTTACCAAGTCTTCATTTTCCTAAAATTTCATCAGTTCATCAATTTTATCAGGGCTCAGGTGGTAGAGCGGGTCGGCCACTAATCGCAGGGCTGGCGGTTCAATTCCTGGCCCACATAACTCCACATGCTGAAGTGTCCTTGTGCAAGACACTGAACCCCAAGTTGCTCCCAATGGCAGGCTAGTGCCTTGCATGTCAGCTCTGCCGCCATTGGTGTATGAATGGGTGTGTGAATGGGTAAATGAGTCAAAGTGTAAAGCGCTTTGAATACCGTTAATGTTAAAAAGGCGCTATATAAGTGCAGCCCATTTACCATCTTCAGTGTTATTTATGCAACTGTTTGCTGAGACTGTTGCATCAATTTGAAGAGCTACAACTTTATTACGCTATTTCTGTGTTATCATAGATTTTCAACTAACCAAACCTTTAACATCACATAAAAACCAAATAAAATGTGATTGATCATTTTAAATGTTGGATAGATGGTCTCTATAAATCTATAAAGTATAAATGGCAAAGTGGTCCAGACTTCGTGCTAAGAGTCATATGCCTGTCTATGCAAGAGTACTTTGATATCAATTAAATATATAAAAGCTTTCAGGAATTTCCAGTAGAATAGTTTGACTACCATAAACAGGGTTCCCTGTAGTCTTGCTACGAAGAAAAATCAATTGCATTAAATTTAACTTGAGTTGTTTTATTCCACCAGGCCTTGGTCCTCTGAACATTCACAGAACAGATGAGCAATTTCATTTGTTGAGGGGTGAATGCTATTCAAATATATTTTGAAGGCTCTTGGAACAAGGGCAGAAATGGACTATTACGATTTACCCTGTCTGCTCATGCATTTATTTATAAAAACAGAAAATTATCTTTAATAATTCAATACCCTGACAGCAATGCACACACAACCAACAGATTAACTGGCCCTTAATTTAGCCCTGTCAGGTTACATTCTTTATAGCAGGAATCAAGAGCAATCTGATCTGTGGCTTAAATAAATAACAATTCAGCTAAATGGGAATCCATATGCATCTCTTTCATTCTCTACCACACTAACTAAATAAGAGCTTTTTCTTCATAAATGTCAGCCTACATTTAGCAACAAACTCACTATTGCTTGTACAATGACTGCAAAGGCTATGAAGAATGTAAGTGAACGAGTTGCTAATAGAGCTGCTAAGCTTGCAGTCCTAAAACTTGGAAGATAATCAGTATTTCTTTGAGCCATTGGTGCCCTCAGAAATTTCCAATGGGTTTTTAGAAAAGTGATTTTTGTGTTATGAGTGCAATAAGGTCTGTGGTTAATATTACTTTTTAAGAAGATACTTTTTTTATTTTTATGAAGAGACTTTTTAAGTTCTGATCATAACATAAATTACACACAGTGATATCTCGAAACGTGGCAATTTGAAGCCGTTGTGTGCTTTAAAAAATTAAGTTGTTAACAAGTTGCTAAATAAGAACTACAACTACCACAAGAATGTGAGGAATAAGACATCTACTGCATTGCTTGTATTCAGTCCTTCTACTATTTTTTATTTATTGATGGCGTTTACACATGCATCAGACCAAAAATATTGGTTGTTGTATCATGTCTCGCAAAAACATTGAATTTTAAGACACTGTCTTCAAGTTAAAAATTATTCAAATTCTAAAAACAAGTTGTTGTTTTTTTTTCATTAGAACGTCTGTGTGAACACCTTCAAATGTGTTTACGATATATCTTTTTTTTTTTTTTGTGATTAATCAGTGCCGATAGCCACTTTTGGAACTATCAATTATCTGAAGAAATGAATGTCGACAGTTCGCCAATAGTTTGCTAAAAAACTATTTTTAGGTAATTTGTTGGCTTTTTTTGGTGGCATGTTATGTCTAGTGGAGACCAATAGGGACCAATACAAACAACTATTTCCTAATAAAATATGGGCCAAAATACTAAATTTGTAATAGTATTTGTAGTGGACACCAATATCATTTCTATAGTTTTTTATTCAGCATGGGAAAAACTGAGAAAACAGAAAACACATTAAATAAATTGATTTTAAAAATATCTGTGATTAATCAGTCTTTTCAACCCCCTTAGTTTATCCAATAACATTCGACCTCAGTGCATACAGCACTGTTGCGGTCCAAGAACAAAAGTCACTATGTACAGTGCTGGCAAAAGTTACTGTCCACCTCTAACCAATCGGACTGCAAAATATAAACCAAAATACCATAGTAACTAATCACAAAATTATAAATGAGGCCCCATTTTAGTGTATAGGTTTTACTGGACTCGGATAAGTTTGATAAAATCTGATAAGTTTTCAAAGATGTCTGAAGCATAATGTGTTATGATTACAGCTGTCAGAATTAACACATTAACACATGAATTTAATTAAAAAGTTTAACGCATTAATTTTTCTTAATTCTTATTAAGGCATTTACCATTAATACAGCATAAACACTTCTTGAAAGGGTGAAACCTTTGCAATGTGTCTGCCTGGAGTCACTTCACAACACACACACACATTGATGTACAAAACAAGCCCAGATGGGACTTGTGTTAGAAATCAAGTATTTTAATTACCACAGAAGCATGCCAAGTCTTAACTATCACCAAAACACTGAATAAGGCGTTTTTGTCTGCAAGCGCTTTTCATGTGGAGTTCAAAGTTGCGATTGATGCTGGCATTGCTGCCCTTACACAAATCATGAACGTGGCTTCACAATTGCTGTTGTAAAGCAGGTTGCCACAGCCTTTTGGCAGATTAATATTGTGAAGGATTAGAGTTTAAGAGATTTAATGCCCATTGCATTGAAAATGCAACCTACTGTATGGGGAGACTAGTTCTTTCGATGAATTAGCCTCCCACTTAGACTTCGGGAAACTTTTAATGTTACTTGAATTGGTGCTATTTTAGGGCATTTCTATCTTTATACTGTGGAAGGCTTTGGTTGGAAAATGTTAATGTTTTATATTCTTACATATTGTTTTTTTCTTTCCTAAATTGGAAATGAATGCATTTTGACAGGAAAAGCAGCACTAGTCACTACTGTCAATATGAGCACTTGAATATCAGGGTACATGTGCCCATTCAGAGTTATTCTGATTCAGAGTATTGCAGCATTAATAAAGATACAGTATTTCAACATAGGAAGGATTATTTGGAGTGTAACGTGTGCATTATTGATGGATTGAGGTCTCTCGTCATGTTTTGCTGCTGGTTGCCCCCAGCAGTCAGCACTTAGCACAAATAGCACACTTTGACTGAGTGTTTGTCACACTTTGCACCATGCCAGATTAGGCCAGATGGAATTGTGGGTAATAAATGACTTAAAAAAAAAAAAAAAAGTTTAAGAAGGCATTCAGGTACACTCTCCAAAATCTCTCTGGCACAGTAAAGAGAAAGAGAGAGATCTCCAAAACATCTTTAGATGGGAGAAAGCCTCTTTATCTTTTGAGATGCTTGTTGCCTTTTGGCAAATACAGGTATGCACACATAGAAAACAGAGTGCACCATTTGCCAAAAAGCAGTTATGCATCACATTTCTCGATAAAAGCCAGAAAATATATTGAATGGAAGAAAACGAGATGGTAAACAGAGGAACAAATACTGCATGAAAAACATCGGGCAACATCACAATCCAATGCAAACCCGCAAAACATATACTTTTGCAATTATGTAAACGTAAAAGCTTCTAGAACACATAATCTGTTGGCGAGAGGTGTTATAGCAAGAATTAGCAAAAACTTCAGGTGTCATATCAGAGCAACAGTTTAAAGTTAGATATACTGCCCTAAAAAAAAGAAAATGCATTGGGTACGCCAACACCGAAAATGAGAAGAATAGCTTTAAATCTTTTGATTGTCCAGCCAAATATTTAATAGCACATTTTCTCTGAACTGAACATAGTTGAGCCATAGCTCGGTCACATGACAGATAATAGTCAAAGACAGGGATTTTCAAACTGAGTTCCGGGGCCGTAAGGGGGGCTGGGGGGCCTTGGAAAGTTTGAGGGATAACAAAGTAAAATTGATTATTTTATTCTAATGACAGCTTTAGATTTTAGCAGTAAAGCCATGGGCAACTAGGGCTGGAAATTGCCTGGCACCTCATGATACGATGCATATTGAAATACATGTCACAATTCGATATATTGTGATTAGGGGTGTAAACAAGTATCGTATCAAGTATCGATATGACGCTCACTATACAACACCATATGTAACGAACAATACATAAACAAACACATTATAGTGTAATTGAAACCAAGCAGCACAGTATTGAAAGCTGCTACAGAAAGGCAGCGCTGAGAGCTCACAGGAAAACAGAGCAACAGTATATATGTTAGGGTTACCTTGTCTTGTTTTACCGTTGCCCCTTTGGTTTCCATTTTTGTCCCTTTTGTTTTCCGTAGTTTTCACTTTTGTCCCTTGTTTAGCTCCACTGTCTCACTAGTCTATTGTTTAAAAGAACTACATTTCCCACAATCCACCTGCCGTCATCACTGCCATTTTGTGTCATTGTTCACACCTGTTTATCATTTGTAATCATCCTGTCCTTGTGTATTTATACCCTGGTTCTTTGTTCTGTCTTTGTCAATCGTTGAATGTTGTTAGCCCGGTGTGTGTTCCCTGCCTGTGTTTTCTGTGTTATGTTTATTTCCCCATTGAGGGTTTTCCTTTGTGTTTTTGTGTTTCAATAAAGTAAAGCTTGCACTTAGATCCGCTCTCCTCGTCTGCCTTCGCTGTCTGCATTCGTAACAATATATAGGCGAGAGGATTGATGGCAAACCCTGAGTACATTTTACAGTCGCAGTACAGCTTGTCGTATTTGCCAAACATGTCGTTTTATTTACAGTGTCATCACCGCACAAATTGGTGGATTTGTGAGGCAGAAAAGGCAGCAGAAAGTTTAACAGCCACCTCTCATAGCCGACACTGAAGCCGCGTACACACATGCAGCGACTTCCAGCGACAAAGCGACCTCACCTCATTCATTATCAAGGAGAGCTGGCGACTTCCGGCGACAGCAACATCTGGTGACTACATGTGGGCCTGGCGAGTGACACGACAAAGTTGAGAAAAGTTTAACTTGCAAATGAGGAGTGACTTTCATGAGCGACAACCAATAGGCGTGAAGACTGTGTCAGTGGAGCTCACATCTTCCGTCTCCTTTGAAATAATGTCGAGAGATTAATCGAGTAGCGAGTGAAATAGAGAAGAGTGCAGACAAGACAGAGAAGTTTCTGTGAGCGAATTCACTGTTCTGTTTTATTCATCTGTAACAACATACATGAATACTTTTTTAAAAGTATAAGTGGAAAATAAATTGTCAGCAGTCTGAGTGAGTTTTGATTCGTATATATTGATAGTTTGTTCATCTTATTAGTGTTATGATGAATTGAGCACTGATGCAGTTCATATTAAAACACTCTCCTCTGCAGAATGTGCATTTTTAGGAACATAAAAAAAGATTCCTTTTCAAATTAGAATTAAACTGTTGTCTTACTAGAAAAATGCCTCAAATGTGATCATATTTTCAAAAGATGTGGCCAGATGTGCAGTCCACCGATAACGTTTAAGCAACAGCAGTAGGAACGCCCACTGGCGACATCATAGTACAGAAACTAGCAACATCAAGCGATAAAGTCACTGCATGTGTGTATGGGGCTTAAGGATGACATGCACTGCAAGACGCTCATAAGTTATGAGTCATAACTATCAAAAAAACTGCATATTTAAAAAAATAATTTACAATGTAAGAAACCTGCGATTACATGAGACTTATAATTATCTACTTTTATCTTTGAAATGTAAACAGCTTTGAGAATAACACTTGTGTACATGTTATAAGACGGTAATAACACTAGCAAAGTTTATATGCAAAGTCAAACAGGAGGAAGAGGGCAAAACAAAATGTGTGCCGATCGGTTTTTGCTCAAGCCACTAAATAATATTAGATTATGTACATATTATTGTAAAACCAGAGGCCAGGTTCCTCAAGTGTTTTTTTTTATCACTAAATAACATTGAAAATAGTTTTTTTTTTCCTTGCTTAAGTCACTTCAGCTTGTCCACAGTCAGCTTTAAGACATTATGCCATGATTTACTATAAAGCTGCTTTGAAACTATGTGTATTGTGAAAAGTGCTATTCAAATATAAATGACTACACTGTAGACAAACTTATTTTCTCAAGAAAAACATGAACATTTTGAGTTCACATTAGTTTTTCTCAACAATCAAACAAAATACATGCAGTGCTGTTGTTTTTTGTTGCCAATGTCAGACACGTTTGTGGCATTTATGATTGAAAAGACGTTTATGTCAAATCCTTGAATAAGCTTTAAGTATCGTACTGTATTGTGAGGCTATGCATTGTACCGTATCGTGAAATTTGTGTATTGTTACATGCCTATCTGTGATGCATCACAATATCGTACTCTGATTAGATCTGATCAATTCCAATTATTTTGTGTATATTATGCTTGTATACTGATGAATGATGAAGAGCATTTAGCTCGAAACATCACATTTCTGTCTCTTTATTGATTTGGAAGTAAGAGTGTGCCAACTTTGTTGTATGTTTACATGTGATGAATACACAAATAGTTGAATATTAAGACTGATGCATGGATGTAAAGTATTGATACAAAATCATGAGAAAATGTATTGCGATATATCGATATTTGATTGTAATGACACAGCCCTAGTGCATATTACTTTTATGTCCTTTTACGTTTGTACCACTGGTCCCAGACTATATAATATGATCTCAGTGAAATCTTGGGTAAAATTGATGGCACTAAGTGAGATCTTGGGTAAAATTGATGACATATTGAGACATTATGTCAAACAGAATGAAACCGATTGTAACCAAGACTTTGGTTCTAACAGTCTCGATTGACAGGGTTTCGACTGTGTTTTATCTCATCTAGCTGTCCTAGGTGCAGTGACACTGCCAACTGTTTTTATTTCTAAAACTGCCAGAACTTCGACTAAGATTAAGGTTAAGAATCATTGCAAAATCTGTTAATCGGCCGTCAGTGAAAATGTCACGTTAAGCAATCAAAGAATTACAATTTTGCCCTACAGCAAGAGAAATCTTTCCCGGTCCCCAAAATTTGTCTGAACTAGATGGTAAAATGGTGGCCAAACTTGTACAGAGTGGACCTGACTTTCGAAGTAACAAAATCTGCAAATAGTTATATTTGGGTATCAATACATTTACCTTTACATTTGAAGAAGGGAGTCCTTAGCAAAAATATTCAGCATATTTCAGGGTTTGAAAACCCTTGATCTATAAGACCCAATTAAAGTCATAACTAAATTTGGATAAAAAAAATGTAATTACTGCCTTTTGCCTTTGTAGAGCATTATACAGTAGTTGACATGTTTATAGCTAGCTGCTTGAATTACAACACATTCAGATTTTAAAGAAGGTAACTGAATGTACAACCAAACCATGCGTTTGCAATGCATTGGCCAAGCATTCACTTCTACGTACCTGCATACCTAGTTTCTCATAGGCAAACGGGGATGAACTTGCATAAAGAAATCACATCAGTAAAGTCAAAAGCAAAAGTAAAAAAAAGTGTCCCCATGCATGGAAACCTCTGTAGTTCCTGAGGAAAAGACCCTCATATGCCATTCGATTGGAACATCAATAGAGCAGTCCTTGCTCATTGCATGGGTCAGTTTATTACTGTCCCATAAGTCCACTGGAAATGTCTCCCCTCTGGGCTCTTTAGAATCTGCTCTGGATGACCTTTTTAGAATACTGGAGATTAAGCACTTGAGCAATGAAGGTGGAAAGGTCAAAGAAAGAGTGCCAAGTACAAACACAGAAATTAGCGCCTGACAAAGAAACCGAAGACCCTTGGAAGGTTTTTAAAGGGGCAGGTTTTATAATATCATGAGCTTATGATTTAGAAATGAAATGGAAATTCATGCCATTGGGCTTATCTCTGTTGACGAAACACCCAAACACATCCATGCTGGAATAAAACCAAGATCGAATAACTCAATGTGAGTTTACACAGCTTTGTTGTTTTAGAGGTCTGCCAGTGTCCTGAACATAACTATTGGAATTTATACAACTGGTATAGTAAAAAGGTTATTGACTCACCAATATACTCAAAAATGTAAACAACGAAGAAGGGTGTGACAAGGTCATTGATGCCCTGGACATAACCGCTGGCCGGATGCCTAATCGCCCAGATGAACAGAATCCGTTCAAAGATCTACAAGCAGAAAAGAGCAAAATATCAGACCATATATCTACACCATTAATATGTAAGCAACATATATTGATCTACCATACAGAATAACATCTAAAGTGTTACTGTTAGTATTATGAGCATTCAAGGTCACACTCAAAGTAGTTTAATTAGAGATGCAGTAGGATCAGCCACCCCCAGCTAGCAATCATTTAAGAAATCAATTAAGTCTTTTTCAATTAAGAGCTTTTTCATCATTAACATCACAACATTAAATAGCGCAGACAGCAAGGTGAGAAATTACAAGTAGCTGTGTGCATGTTCATTTTGAGAGGGTGCGGTCTACTTAAATTTGGTAACCATGACTTGGCCTAGCAGAACAAGATCCTAGATCAACATTCTTGTTGGTCATTCCTAGAAACCAATCAAATTTTAGGCTGCACAATCCAGAAATCCTTTAGAACCCCCTAAATGTTTTACAGTCAGTTAACCTTAGGATAGGGTTAGGGTCAAGGTTGCGTTTAAGCCTGGTTGGGATTTCTACAAAATTCCTAACAACCAATCAGAGTTTAGAGTCAGGATTAGGGTCTGCTTTAGGATTATGGCTAAATTTAGGGTTAGAAATAGTTTTGTTTAGGTTTAAGGCTGGGGATGGGATATCAACAACATTCACATCAATCAGAATTAGGTTTTTGTTTAGGATTAGGCTTATGATGAGGTTTGGGTTAGGGATGTGGTTGGGATTTTATCAAAATTCCTCCCAACTAATCAGATTTTAGGGTTAGGTTTAGGGCTGGGCTAAGGGGCTTTAATATCATTCTTATTAACCAATCATTTCCATCTGAATTTAGGGATAGGTTAGGTTTCAAGTTGGGGTTAGTGCTAGTGTTAGGCCTACAACAAAATTATTATGATTTTTCAATAATTACCGACAAATTATTTCCCTCTGAATTTGGGGTAGGTTGGCTAGGCTTAGAGTTAGGGTAAGGGGCTTCAGCAAAATTCTTATCAACCTCCAACCAATTAAATTCCTTTTTGAATTTAAGCAGATGAGTTTAGGAAGTTGCTAGTTATGTTGTTCCAGGACCAAACAAAAAAAGAAACAAGCACTATTAGACAAAATCATTGTCAACCTGTATATACAGTACAATTATAATCAATATAGTTTTAATATAGACAGTTTTATATTTTACTTATGAGTAACTTCAATATTTTTTAACTTCAGATGTTTATACATTGATCATGTTTGGCACTATATATCAAGGACTTTTGCATGACTTTTTCCTTCCTTCAGAGGCAACACCTCTATCTTAATTCAAAGTGATGGTGACATGGGTTTTTATGATTCACTTTGCTGTCAATTAAAGTTAAGCAAATTAAAGGCAGCTTGAAGTCTGATTTAAATCTATCTTTATCTTTCCATCAGTCTATGATGCTGACATCTCCCATGCTCATTTCAGGCAGTCATGTAATTGTCATCCCCCAAATAAACTCATCTCACATATTGAGCCCTAAACATTAAATCTGTATAAGGCGGCTTGTGCAAATATTTCTTGATTCTGTCACTCAAATGGCACGTCTTCCTCATCTGTGTTATTTTCTATGATCAAAATTCTGCATTTATCAAAAACTCTAGACTGGTAATGGGAGTACCTCCACATTTTTGACATCTCCTTTGCCTCTATTCTGTCTCAAACCCTCCCATCTCCTCTTTGGGAGGAAGCCATGACCAGTTATTTTGCTCTTCTTCAGAAGCCCATTAGAAAGTGGAAATAAGGAACTAAACTTGGTAGCAGAAATCAATGAGCAAGTTGGAGTGCATTGAAGTGACGGGAGTGAATACATTATCCATTTATTTGGTTAGGAGGCATCTACAGTGGAGCCCTCCTCCGTACAAGTCTGGTTTTCCCAACCCAAGTAATGTTTTTTGATGCGATGCTTTTAAATGTGAAATCTTTTTAGAAGCATGGGGAAAGAAGTCGAAGGAATCCAGATCAGGGCAATGATGCATTGACAGATCTGTTTTTACAAAAGTAATTAATGTTTGAAAAGTCAGTCGGACTGCACTTAATGAGGTGTATAAGGTCAGGCTACTTTGGATCTGTCCAGATCTTTAAATCCAAGAAAAGGCATTATTTTAGAAATAACTCTAAGCTGCGTTTAACTATAGAATTGATCTGCTTATTTAAAGTAAGAGCTGAATCTATTATTACACCAAGATTGCTCACATTGTCCTTTACAGTAATTGCTAGTGGTGCAGGTATATGGGCTAATGCTTCTATAGATTTAGATGGGCTAAACATAACAACTTCTGATTTATTGTCGTTAACCGAACACTTAGTTTATTAACACTTAACATTCTTCAAACAATTCATGAGCAACGTTAGCGATTGACTGTCTCCCATTTTTAATGGGAATTAAAGCTGATAGTCATCAGCATACAAATGGTAATAAATTCCATGTTGGCAGCAGATAGATCCTAGAGGGCGCACATATAATGAGAATAATATTGGACGCAGTACAGAGCCTTGAGGAAGACCATATTTTAAAGGAGCTGAAGATGTTGCTGAATGTCCAATTTTAACTAAATAAAACCATTTTAGCACATTCCCCTGAATGCCAACCTCACACTTTAACCAATCCATGAGGAAAGCAAAACATCATTCAAATAGCAGAGAGACCTGAATCGATGGCTAATAAAATATTACATAAAACTTTCAAAAGAGCAGACTCAGTGCTATGATGAGCTCTAAGTCCCGACTGGAATCTGTCCAAAATATCATTCTCTACTAAAAATGAAGAAAGCTGAGACAAAACAACTTTCTCTAAAATCTTGGAATAAAAGGGTAATTTAGAATTAGGATGGTAATTATTTAAAATAGCAGGATCAAGTTTGTTTTTTTAATAAGAGGCTGAACCTATAAAGAACTGTTTATCATAGATTGCACCATAGATGCACCATGCCCCACGGTATCAAACTAATCCATCAACATACAAGGGAGACAGGATCAGATGGGGAAGTTGAAGGATTTACTTGCCCTATTATAGTAGCTAGAGATGAGTTATAGGCTCAAATTGGGGAAAAACAGCGACAGAGACAGAGCACTACCATACCGGGTTTCGTGTAGATGCAGTTTGTAATCTAATAAGCTCAATCTTATGTAAGAAAAACTTAAATAAGTCAATAAAGGATGTACTTGATGGTTGTAGGAATTTGCTTACGGTACTAAATAAAATTCTAGGATTGTGAGTGGTTTTTTTTATTACATCTGAATCGTATCTTTCCCTAGCAGTTTTGACTGTGAGCTGAGAGCTAGAAAGAGATTCTCTTAACATCTTTAGGGAGATCTGAAGCTTGTCCTTTTTCGCTCCACTTTTCTGCAGGCCTGTCTAAGGGCAAGGAGGTTTTCAATGATCCAAGGCCGTGGTGGAGACCTGGAGCTTCTAGGCCTGGGTGAAGCAATATCATCCATGATTCCGAGGCATAATGTTAGAGGTTTAATGCCTATTGAAATGAAGATGCAACCTATGTGGGAACTAGTTCTTTCAGTTAGTCAAACTCCCACTTAAGACTTTGGGAATCATTTATTGTTACATGAAATGGTGCTATTTTAGTGCATTTCTATCTTTATACTGTGTAAGGCTTTGTTTGGAAAATTTTAATAAAGCATTATGTTGTTACATAATGTTTTGTTTTCTTTCCTAAGAAGGAGTATAGAGTAAATTTTCAGCACTTTCAAAATCTGCTATTAATTGCGATTAACTACGAAAACAAATGTATTATAATTAAAGATTTTTAAAAGACTGACACCACTGGTCAACACAAATTCTACTATTCACTATTTCACCCAATATTTGTGAGTGTGTTATGTACTTTTATGCTTATTAGAGTAACACAACATTAGCCTAGGATCATGCTAACAACAAACTCCTGATCTAAAATATAAAACTGGATTGCTGATGATGTCATTACATTAGAGCAACATTGAGTGTGCTAAATGGATTAAAAATACATCATCTCAGTTTAAAAAGTAAACATTACAGTTACTGCTTTTATATCTGAATTCTATATGTACAGCTTTACAATGCAAACATGTAAATGATGCATGCAATCGTTTATTCATTCTGCTTTGTATAGCCTGAGTGAATTATTTATATCTTTATCAGACTGTAGCTCTAACTAACTTATGTGGCAAGCAGATCAGCTGAATGTAAACAATTTCACCGAAACTGAGGTAAGATACAAACAAACATTTTCAGATGCATGTATTGCAAACATCAAAGTGTAATTTTGCATAATTATTTTTAATTTTTTCATCAAATAGTGTAACAGCCCACTGAGCCTCGTCAGGCATTTGACTCCACCCACACAGAGAGCCCATGGTGACTATGCCCCACCCCTCACAGGCTCTAAGGATAGCTGGTTGTGTATGAGGACACAGGTAAAATGTACCTACATACTGTAGTTCATTAGCAAAAGCACCATTGACACAGTCCTAATCAGAAGACATCTTGCATGCTATAGATGAAGTTACTGTTTACAAACAAATGCTCTGCGACGGCACTTCCTGTTATTTTGGCACCCAAGAAAAGAACCGCTTTCAATTTGCGCTTCACTTAAATTCTGATGAATATGTTTCCAAAAGATTATGAAAGATTTGGGCTTCTTTAAATTCAGTTCAGGACAAACTCAGGATTTGACAAATTATGATATTTCACAAATAACAATCCTTTCTGTCTCATCTGCTCCACTTAGACCTGTTTGATCCTTAGACCCCAGCTGCAGATGGTGGATTTGAACTTTTCACTGAGAAATTACTGTGAACTGTGATCACAAATGGCTGTTTTTAATTTCCAAAGTGCAGGCGCTGTGACTGAAATTAGGCAAAATATGATATGACAATGATTTTTTAATTACCTTTGTATTTGTATTTATTTTAGTGCTGTCAGTCAATTAAAACTTAACATTTTGAAAGTGTTGAAATTTGAAACTATATATTTTTATTTTCCTCTCAAAATGCATTATTTCCATCTTAGGAAAGAAAACAAAACAATTTGTAACAATATAATGATTTATTAACATTCTCCACAGTGTAAAGATAGAAATACACTAAAATAGCACCAATTCAAGTATCATTAAATGTTTCCCAAAGTCTAGTGGGAGTCTAGACTAATTGAAAGAATTAGTATCCCCATAGGTTGCATTTTCATTGCATTGGGCTTTAAATCCTCCACAATATTAATCAGCTGGTAAGCTGTGGCTATCCACTTTATTACAGCAACCATGAAGACACAAAGTCACGCGCAGCTTTGAACTCCACTTAAAATGTGCTTGCAGACAAAAACGTCTCATTCTGCATTTGGTGACAGTTAAGACTTCACGTGCTTCTGTGGTTATTAAAATGTGTCGTACAAATGCTGAAAAATACTTGATTTCTTTCACAAGTTCCATCTGGGCTTGTTTTGCACATCAAATAGCATTCTCTATCATTTTATCACTGTGTACATCAGTGTAATGACTCCAGGCAGACACATTGTAAACATTCCACCCATCCAACAAGAGCTTATGGTTTTTGCTGTATTAACGGTAAATGTGTTAATCGCGATTAAGAAAAATTTAACATTTTAAATCAATTGCATTCTGACAGGTCTAATTTATTTTAAATGCAGTAACTTGTTCAATCGAAACCAGCTGTTACAAATACTGAATATAATATTTTCAGTTAAATATTATTTACAGTATATGGACCTTAATTTCAGACTCATATTGCATGTTTGATGGTAGTAGGGACCTCACTGTTTATTATTTGTGTAATCGAGTAATCTAACGATTAATCAAGTAATTGGAAAAATGATGAAATAACTCAAGATTGCAGAAAGCTACAGCACAGAGCAAATGTTTCATGAATAACGAGGTGAATTTGAGGTGGTCCATTCCTCACACAAAGGTCTTGTACGTCTTTGAATATATAATGCAGGAGTCGTATGGATCAATTATATGGTGCTTTTATGGAGCTTGCCAGCCCCCATTGATCACTATAGAAAAGAGTATATTCTTCCAAAGTTCTCTTTTGTGTTTCATTTAGGAAAGTCACATGGGTTTGGACAGACATGAGGTTGAGTAAGTTATGACATAAATTTAATTTATGGGTGAACTATTCCAAGGTGTTTTCTTGGCTGGGTGTGAGTTTGTGAGGGTGCTTTGTGTGTGACATTGCAGAATATATAGAGTGAAGTGGCCGGTGTGAACATCTCACCTCTTGCACAGAAGCTTGTTGAAAGAGAGGTATAAGAGGATTAGTTCTCGGAATGTCAATGTGAATCTGCAGGGAAGAGACACAAAGAGAGGTGCACAGCAGGTTAGGACAGATCAGAATGGCGAGAGAGCTTGAAGAGAGTCTGGCCACTTGAGGCCGTTGCCCGAGTAGGAACTAATCGACTGAATTCTATTTCCCGAGTACCTTAAGGAATAGTTCATCCAACAATTGAAATTCTGTCATCGCTCCAACCCTTATGTTGTTCCAAACCCATATGATTTTCTTTTCTTCCATAGAACACAAAGAATGTGCAGGTTGTTTTTATTTTCTTGTGCGTTTACAAATAATGGGGCTGTAGTTAGTCGATAATGCAACTACTTCTGACTACTAAAAGACATCTGAAGTTTTTGATAGATTTGTGTTTCTCCTTTAATGGTCCACAGAAGATCAGACATGAGGGAGAGTAAATAACAAAATTGAAATTTTTGGTTGAACTATTCCTTTAACACACATTTTCCAACAAACACTTTTGGCCCGAGACTCAGCTGGCTGATCAGACAGACATTTTGACTGACAGGCAGACAGACAGATGATTGAGTGACAAGCTGTTGGGTGACAGGTAGACAGAGGCATGACCGACAGGTGGTTCATCTGTCCTCTTACCTCTGTTACCCTGGGCTGCAGAACTAAACTTTCCGGACTCATTCGGGGAATATCTATATGAATCTGATGTTTGGAAAAAAGAACACACATACAACATGTACAGTATATATACAGAAAATATGGATGTCAAGAACACACACACACACACAGTCATGAGAATGAGATTGGACAAATAACACAAACACACACACACACACACACACGTTATACATTACACACATTATTACACTTGTGTACGATTAAGTGACAATAAAAGAGATTTTATTTGATTTTACATCAACAAATACCAAAGAAATTATATTTTGTTTAAAGAAATTAAGCCTGTTTTAATGACCATTAAGCACATTTTGCACCCAATTCTCTGTAATATTTGAGTTTTCTGTGTGAGTTTTAGTGATTCTCAAAACTACAGTACAATGATGAAAATCATCCGGTCCGTACACAATTATTCATTAATTACACTACTACATCTTTACAATTTAAATTATATTAAATCATAAATAAATGAATAATACAATAACGATATTTAAATATATATTATTATTATGATACATTCTTATTCTAATATTTGTCATTGTAAATTATGTAATTATCAATACATAATCACTCATAAATAATTTACAATTAGAAATATTAGAATAAGAATAATACAAATAATACATGTTGATAAAAATAATAATAAATAATAAATAATGTAGAATATATTTTCTACATTATGCTAATGAGAATAGGATTATTTGTATTACATAATGATAATTAAACAATTACCAATAAATACTATACAATTACAAATAATATTACAATAAAAATCATGATTATAATATATATCTATATATAGGTATGTAAAAAAATTATTTGGAATAATGTACAGATTTTGCTTTTTCAGAAGGAAATTGGTACATTAATTCACCAAAGTGGCATTCAGATGATCACAAAGTATTGTCAGTACATTACTGATGTAAAAAACAACATCATCACTGTTTGAAAAAAGTCATTTTTGATCAAATCTAGACAGCAGCCATCACTTCAACAGCTTATCAGTTCATTAAATGAAGCTTAACATTGTCCTTGTGTTTGTTTTTGAGTTGCCACAGTATGCAATAGACTGGCATGTTTTAAGGTCAAAATTAGGTCCAAAATGGCAAAAAATAAACTCATCAATCATTGTTTTGAGGAATGAAGGCTATACAATGCTTGAAATTGCCAAAAAACTGAAGATTTCATAAAGGTGTACACTACAGTATTCAAAGACAAACAACAACTGACTCTAACAAGGACAGAAAGAGATGTGGAAGACCAGATGTACAAATAAACAAGAGGATAAGTACATCAGAGTCTGTAGTTTGAGATGCCTCACATGTCCTCCGCTGACAGCTTCATTGAATTCTACCTGCTCAACACCAGTTTCATGTACAACAGTAAAGAGAAGACTCAGGGGTGCCTTATGGGAAGAATTGCAAAGAAAAAGACACTTTTGAAACAGAAAAGAAAAAAGAAAAGGTTCGAGTGGGCAAAGAAACGCAGACATCGGAAGACAGATAGTTGGAAAAATGTGTTATATATCTTAACCCCATTGAGCTTTTGTGGGATCAGCTAGATTGTAAGGTGTGTGAGAAATGCCAGACAAGACAGCCACATCTATGGCAAGTGCTACAGGAAGTGTGAGGTGGAATGTCACCCGAGTATCTGAACAAACTGACAGCATGAATGTCAAGGATCTGCAAAGCTGTCATTGCTGCACGTGAAGGATTTTTTGATGAGAACTCTTTGTAGTTAAAGAAGTTCTTTCAAATTGTAATAGTAATTTTTCACATTGTTAATGTCCAGAATATACATTCTGATCAACTGAATGCCACGTTGGTCTTTCCATAAGAGCAAAATCTGAACATTATTCCAAACTTTTGGCGCCACGCCGGTGTGTGTGTGTGTGTATATATATATATATATATATATATATATATATATATATATATATATATATATATATATAATATCTTGAGAATATATTTTTCTACATTATGTTAGTGAAATGTTAAATTTGTTTTGCATTAAGCAGTAACAATTACTAAGTAATATTGGTGGCATTTCTAAACACTATACGTTTGTAAAACAACAGTGTTTTGGCACAGTTAACATACTGCTATTGCCAAAACATCAATCTCAACATAAATACAACAAAAAACACTGACCATGTTACATTTAATCCCTGGCACAAAATGAAACGCTGGCTTTGAAGTTAAGTCTTCTGTCACTTTCTACTATTACATTTTGATTAAAGCATTAGAGGCACATAAACTATAATTTGACAAAAAATGAACCTAGCATGAAATCAAACACCAAGGAAAGGAAGTTGAAGGTATATCACTGGAAACGCAATTCATCTTATGGCACCTCTGATTCACCAGTTACTATCATACTCCTGTATAAAATACTGTTACCAGTATTCTCTAGTACTCTGTGAATGCAGTCTTGTACCTGTCTGTATGTGTCCTGGTGGTGTTCGTCATTGCGGGAGTCATAGTACTGCTCTATAAAGCCAAAGTATTCTTGTCTCTTCCTCTGCAGTGTACTTTCTCTGCGCTCGGCATTGGCAGGCAGGTACCCCTGTGAACAGACACAAGATAAAAACAAACTATAACTACAGGACAGAAGAGAATCCTCAAAATGAATGTAAAATGTTTGCTTGCTGACTTTAGCATGATTAATATGGGTCATCCAGAATCTGACTCTGATGACAGCACACTTTATACAAAAATTGCATGCAGAATTAAGTTCATATTAGCTGAGTCTGTACTGAAGCCATGATAACATGATCACAAGGAAGTTAACATGTTGCTACCAAATGTTCCAGTACTCTGACATCAACCTCATTCTGCCACATTTCTGTAGACATTTCACGTGGAAACTGGAGCTCAAACTTGCCCTCACGTTCAACAACACTTTTAGAATTGGCCACTGGGGCAGTAGTTTAAATATCAGTAAAAACAGACCGATTTCAGGTGAAGAACCTTCAACCTATTGCTGCCAAATTCAGAGATTTCATAGATTTGTCATTTTTGTGTCATCTGAGCCAGGTAAATGAATCAAAACTAAGCAGTGTTTGTGTGTAACAATAAGAATCAATCACTTAACAATGAAGTGGTATAAGTGCAGATAAACTAACAGAACCGACCTGGAATAAAGTTTAGGGGTTTCATAGAGTTTGTAGCAACTAAGTTGATATCAATCACATATAAAGTTAGATTTCCTCTTATTACTTGCCACAGCGAGAGAACGAGTGCATAGCAGATGTTCAGGCCCAAAAAAGAAAGTCTCTTAATAAAGTAATTGATTGCACGAAAATCTACGAGCACTGAAATCTATTTATCACAGATGTCGCTCCCCCATGTGGGTATTTTTTACTTCCGCACTCAGACGAGTTCTGTGAAAAGATGTATGTGTGCCAAGCAGAACTCCTCGGCATGGCCCATTAGCATATGTACATGTAATTAAGTCTAAAAGACTAACACGTTATGAGTAACTTTCAGATTATTAAAAGAAAAGAACACAATAGAATTTTAGTAAATTGAACTGGCAGATTGAACTAACCAGCCAAATACCCACTTAGAAATGAGACCACGAGAAAGCTTAGACTCAACTGTATTTACACTGTGTGTCTTTGGGCTTGTTGTCACATGGGAAAGTTGACACACAAAAGTCCAATTACACAAATGTTTTCTCTAGTCAAGAGCAGAGATCGCAGACTTTAGGTGACAAACAACTGCCACAGGTTTGGCTCATCCGTACCGTGTAATTGTAATCATACACAACAAATGAATATGGTTCAATATTCTTCGATATGGCATATTTAAACAAAATGAGAACTTCATGATACTTTACCCCAAATAGCAGGCTAGGTTCTGTTAATATATCGCTCAAAACATTTATCTCCTATGTAAAATGTTTTGTTTGTTTCGTGGGTGAGATAATTGCATCCTTAACTTAGATTAACTCAGTTTTTCAAATGAAAGTTGGAATATTTTAATGACATTTTTCAACAGAACTCACAAAAGTGAGTACACCCCTCACATTTTTGTAAATACTTTGATTTATAATTATATCTTTTCAAGTGACAACATTGAAGAAATGACACTTTGCTACAATGGAAATTAGTGAGTGTACAGCTCCTATAACAGTTAAATTTGCTGTCCCCTCAAAATAACTTAACACACATTAATGTCTAAAGTGCTGGCAACAAAAGTGAGTACACCCCTAAGTGAAAATGTCCAAATTGGGCACAACTAACCATTTTCCCCTCCCCGGTGTCATGTGACTCGTTAGTGTTACAAGGTCTCAGGTGTGAATGGGGAGCAGGTGTGTTAAATTTGGTGTCATCGCTCTCACACTCCCTCATACTGGTCACTGGAAGTTCAACATGGCACCTCATGGCAATGAACTCTCTGAGGATCTGAAAAAAAGAAATGTTGCTCTACATAAAGATGGCCTAGACTATAAGAAGTTTGCCAAGACCCTGACAGTGAGCTGCAGCACGGTGGCCAAGACCATACAGCAGTTTAACAGGACATGTTCCACTCAGAATAAGCCTCAGCATGGTCGACCAAAGAAGTTGAGAGCACGTGCTCAGCCTCATATCCAGAGGTTGTCTTTGGGAAATAGATGTATGAGTGCTGCCAGCATTGCTGCAGAGGTTGAAGGGGTGGGGGGACAGCCTGTCAGTGCTCAGACTATATGCCGCACACTGCATCAAATTGGTCTGCATGGCTGTCATCCCAGAAGGAAGCCTCTTCTAAAGATGATGCACAAGAAAGCCTGCAAACAGTTTGCTGAAGACAAGCAGACTAAGCACATGGATTACTGAAACCATGTACTGTGGTCTGATGAGTCCAAGATAAACGTATTTGGTTCAGATGGTGTCATGCGTGGCGGAAACCAGGTGAGGAGTACAAGGCCAAGTGTGTCTTGCCTACAGTCAAGCATGGTGGTGGGAGTGCCATGGTCTGGGGCTGCATGAATGCTGCCGGCACTGGAGAGCAACATTGAGGGAACCATGAATGCCAACATATACTGTGACATACTGAAGCAGAGCATGATCCCCTCCCTTTGGAGACTGGGCCGCAGGGCAGTATTCCAGCATGATAACGACCCCAAACACACCTCCAAGACGACCACTGCCTTGCTAAAGAGGCTGAGGGTGGACTGGCCAAGCATGTCTCCAGACCTAAACCCTATTGAGCATCTGTGGGGTATCCTCAAATGGAAGGGGGAGGAGCACAAGGTCTCTAACATCCACCAGCTCCGTGATGTCATCATGGAGGAGTGGAAGAGGACTCCAGTGGCAACCTGTGAATCTCTGGTGAACTCCATGCCCAAGAGGGTTAAAACAGTGCTGGAAAATAATGGTGGCCACACAAAATATTGACACTTTGGGCCCAATTTGGACATTTTCACTTAGGGTTGTACTCACTTTTGTTGCCAGCGGTTTAGACAATAATGGCTGTGTGTTTATTGTAATTTATTTCTTACAGTACGTAAACATTGATTACTATTCAGTTTTTTACCATTTCACAGCTTTTATTTTAATCATCGCAAAAGCAGCTCACAACATGGCACTGATTATTAAACCCCCCAATAGCTGTGATTTAATTAATTCAAATTGACACACAGACACAGACACAGAGCGTGCATGATGATCAAGACTGTGATGTCAGTGTATGACCGGCTGGCTTCACACATTTATTATGAAGCGCAAAGAACATGCAGATTATATATTTATTTAATTAAATCATAACCTTTTGCAGTTTAATAATCACACAAGGACATATTGCGGTTTTAAATTTATTAATTGTGCATTCAAACATTAATTTTCATTCCAAATATGTAAAATGCCTTGACTTACCATATTTTATAGCTAATGCCATTTTTATGACTGGATTCGGTGAATTCGTCTGTGTTTTCCACATTGTAGAAATCAAAGTGACATACAGTGCATCCGGAAAGTATTCACAGCGCTTCAATTTTTCCACATTTTATGTTACAGCCTTATTCCAAAATGGATTAAATTAATTATTTTCTTCAAAATTCTACAAACAATACCCCATAATGACAATGTGAAAGTATCTTTGTGAATTAAAAAAAAAAAAAATTATCACATGTACAAAAAGTATTCACAGCCTTTGGCACCTATTACAGCCTCAAATCTTTTTGTGTATGATGCTACATGCTTGGTACACCTATTTTTGGGCAGTTTCTCCCATTCTTCTTTGCAGGACCTCTGAAGCTCCATCAGGTTGAATGGGGAGCGTCGGTAAACAGCCATTTTCAGATCTCTTCAGAGATGTTCAATTGGGTTCATGTATAGGCTCTGGCTGGGCCACTCAAGAACATTCACACAGTTGTCCCTTAGCCACTCCTTTGTTACATTGGCTATGTGCTTAGGGTTGTTGTCCTGTTGGAAAATAAGCCTTCGCACCAGTCTGAGGTCCAGAGCGCTCTGGAGCAGGTTTTCATCAAGGATGTCTCTGTATATTGCTGCATTCATCTTTCCCTCGATCCTGACTAGTCTCCCACTTCCTGCCACTAAAAAACATCCCCACAGCATGATGCTGCCACCACCATGCTCCACTGTAGGGATGGTATTGGCCAGGTGATGAGTGGTGCCTGGTTTCCTCCAGACATGACGCTTGCCATTCAGGCCAAGAGTTCAATCTTTGTTTCATCAGACCAGAGAATTTTGTTTCTCATGGTCTGAGAGTCCTTCAGGTGCCTTTTGGCAAACTCCAGGCAGGCTGTCATGTGCCTTTAACTGAGGAGTGACTTCCGTCTGGCCACTCTACCATACAGGTCTGATTGGTGGAGTGCTGCAGAGATGGTTGTTCTTCTGGAAGGATCTTCTCTCTCTACAGAGAAATGCTGGAGCTCTGTCAGAGTGACCATCGGGTTCTTGGTCACCTCCCTGACTAAGGCCCTTCTCCCCCGATCGCTCAGTTTGGTGGGGCGGCCAGCTCTAGGAAGAGTCCTGGTGGTTCCAAACTTCTTCCATTTATGGATGATGGAGGCCACTGTGCTCATTGGGAACTTCAATGCTGCAGAAATGTTTTTGTACCCTTCCCCAGAAGTTTCTACAGACAATTCCTTGGACTTCATGGCTTGGTTTGTGCTCTGACAAGCACTGTTAACTGTGGTACCTTATATAGACAGGTGTGTGCCTTTCCAAATCATGTCCAATCAACTGAATTTACCACAGGTGGACTCCAATCAAGTTGTAGAAACATCTCAAGGATGATCAGTGGAAACAGGATGAACCTGAGCTCAATTTTGAGTGTCATGGCAAAGGCAATTAATACTTATGTACATGTGATTTTTATAGTTATTTATTTTTTATAAATTTGCAAAGATTTCAAACAAACTTCTTTCACATTGTCATTATGGGGACCCTACTGTGATAAACTACAATATTACTAAAAACTTTTACATAAAATGCTAAATGTTTTTTGTATCGGTTTAATGAAGTGAACCATTAATACATTATAAATATTTTATTTGAAATTTAATGCAACTCAATAAAAAGTGTCAACCATTTCCAGTTATGTCTTAAGGTCTTATTTACATGCCGTGTTTGGGCTTCAATTGAATGTGATTTTTCAACCAATAAACAAAGTTATATTATTGTTATTAACATTGACAAGATACGAGAACACTGTTGTGGCTCTAATTAAGACCTCATGAGAATTTAAATGAAAATAAAAATTAAAAACATTAATTTAAAAAAGCAGTAGCTCTCATTTTATGAGAGCTACTGCTATAGAAAGAGAGAGAGACAGAGAGAGAGAGAGAGGCACGGTGGCATTAATGTGGCAGCTGCAGAGGTCCA
Source organism: Xyrauchen texanus (assembly GCF_025860055.1). Lineage (NCBI taxonomy): Eukaryota > Metazoa > Chordata > Actinopteri > Cypriniformes > Catostomidae > Xyrauchen > Xyrauchen texanus. The sequence goes on from NC_068320.1 coordinate 2,797,140, forward strand.
GAACAGGTCGGTAATAAATGTTTTCCAGCAGCTGGTTTTGGATGAACACATGCGTAAGGTCTGTGTTCAGGCACTGGCTCTGTATCAACAAGCTCCCACCTGCTCGCAACAGGACGCTATTACTCAAACACTTTGTATTAGTGCGACTGAAAACACTATTTAATCATCTGCACAGCTTTAGTCTTTTATTTATTAAAGCCCACTGTGTGTGGGTGAGAAAAAGACACGTATTACACTCCACAAACTTCTTACAACAGAGAATACAGGCGTATGCAAAAGTTTAGGCACCCCTGACAATTTCCATGATTTTCATTTATAAATAATTGGTTGTTTGGATCAGCAATTTCATTTTGATTTATCAAATAACTGAAGGACACAGTAATATTTCGGTAGTGAAATGAGGTTCATTGGAATAACAGAAAATGTGCAATATGCATCAAAACAAAATTAGACAGGTGCATAAATGTGGGCACCCCAACAGAAATATCACATCAATATTTAGTTGAGCCTCCATTAGCAGAAATAACAGCCTCTAGATGCTTCCTATAGCCTGTAATGAGAGTCTGGATTCTGGATGAAGGTATTTTGGACCATTCCTCCTTGCAAAACATCTCCAGTTCAGTTAGGTTTGATGGTTGCCGAGCATGGACAGCCCGCTTAAAAATCACCCCACAGATTTTCAATGATATTCAGGTCTGGGGAATAGGATGGTCATTCCAGAACATTGTACTTGTTCCTCTGCATAAATGCCAGAGTAGATTTTGAGAAAAGTTTTGGGTCGTTGTCTTGTTGAAATATCCACCCCCGGCGTAACTTCAACTTTGTGACTGATTCCTCTACATTATTCTCAAGTATCTGCTGATATAGAGTGGAATCCATGCAACCCTCAACTTTAACAAGATTCCCAGTACCAGCACTGGCCACACAGCCCCACAGCATGATGGAACCTCCACCAAATTTGACTGTGGGTAGCAAGTGTTTGTCTTAAAACACGGTGTTCTTTTGCCGCCATGCATAACGCCCCTTGTTATGACCAAATAACATCTTTGTTTCATCACTCCACAGCACCTTCTTCCAAAATGAAGCTGGCTTGTCCAAAAGGCTTCTTCCGCATCACTCTCCCGTAAAGCTTCTCCTTGTGCAAAGTGCGCTGAATTGTTGAACGATGCACAGTGACACCATCTACAGCAAGATGATGTTGTAGAACTTTGGAGGTGGTCTGTGGGCTGTTTTTGACCATCCTCATTATCCTTTGCCTCTCCGATATTTTACTTGGCCTGCCACTTCTGGCCTTAACAAGAACTGTGCCTGTGGTCTTCCATTTCCTCACTATGTTCCTCACAGTGGACACTGACAGCTTAAAACTCTGCGATAGCTTTTTGTAGCCTTCCCCTAAACCCTAATGTTGAACAATCTTTGTTTTCAGGTCATTTGAGAGTTGTTTTGAGGCCTCCATGTTGCCACTCTTCAGAGGAGAGTGAAAGAGATCAACAACTTGCAATTGGCCACCTTAAATACCTTTTCTCATGATTGGATGCACCTGTCTATGAAGTTCAAGGCTTAATGAGCTCACCAAACCAATTGTGTGTTCCAATTAATCAGTGCTAGATAGTTACAGGTATTCAAATCAACAAAATGACAAGGGTGCCCAAATTTATGCACCTGTCTAATTTCGTTTTGATGCAAATTGCACATTTTCTGTTAATCCAATGAACCTCATTTCACTAACGAAATATTACTGTGTCCTTCAGTTATTTGACAGATCAAAATGAAATAGCTGATCAATTATTTATAAATGAAAATCATGGAAATTGTCAGGGGTGCCTAAACTTTTGCATACACCTGTATGAGACAGAGGCAAAAAATATATATATTTTAGTAACACATGGGTGTTTCTTAAACTACTGGTACATTTAAGTTCCAACAGTTATTTTTAATACTTCTCAAATGCCTATTATGTATAGATGTTATTGTTTTGCCCCTCTCTAAGACCCATATTTTCAAATATGATGTACATAATGTGTGAAGAACAATCAGGTAAATATTACTTGTGACCTGAAAGTTTTTATTGTGCATCATTACCAGTCAGGCTGTAAGTGCCAAGTTATGCATAAAGTGTATGAAAATATTATTAAATTGTGTGCATTTATGGATAAATAAAATGTTAGCTATGAAATTAGCCTTAGCAACAAAAAGCAGTCAGCTATTTTATTTTAAAACATTTAAAAATGTAATTTCCATCACCATCATCGCCACCACAGAAATCACACATAGTAATTTAACATGTGGTGAAAATGCTTGTGATTTTCAGTAAAAATTTGACAAAAATGGCAAAATATATTTAATAAAAATGTATGAATTTATTCATAAAAATTTATTAACTAGTAAGAGTGTGAAAAGTGTTTTATTACATTTTATTTTCTAAAGGTCCAAAGGGCCAGAAGTGTCAATTAAATCTCCCACCTACAACAATATATTTCAGAACACAACTTACAGCACATTTACAAGTACAAGCCACTGCTCATATATATATATATGTACAGTTGAAGTTGAGCAGGCCGCGGAGCTGGGAGTTGAACTGGTCAGAAGGTGCAGGAAATGCGGCGAGAGATGTTGAACATGTCGGCAATGCTGAAGAAGGTCATTGCTGACTATGAGGATCTTGCTGTGATATATCGATCGAAACACTGCCATGGAGGCCCGGTACACTGATGTGATTACAAAAGTGGGGATCGATTACCTGGAGTCATCAGAGAGGGAATTATCTGCTAATCCTCTAGCAACCAAGGGGCGATTAGGAGCATGTCTGGGAGAAGTTGGAGGACATGGAGAACCGTAGCCGGCGAAATAATGTCTGTATCGTTGGAATCCCGGACGGAGCAGAGGGACAGGATACGGTGAAATTCCTGGATGGGCTCTTTCCGAATCTGCAGGCACAGCAGGCCATAAGCTGGAAATCAAATGAGCTCCCAGGGTTCCTGCTTGTCGATCCGCAGAGGGAGACAGGCCCCGATTAATTCTGGCCAAATTTCTGTGATCATCCGATAAAGATCTTGTGTTAAATGAGGCGAGGAGTAAAGGAAGGCTTTCTTGGAAGAAAGTCATAAAGTCAATGGAGTGAGCAAGTCATCTCCTTGTACTCATGTTGCAGCCGAGTGGACCGGTTCACTGAACATTTGCTTGACTCTTTGTTTTGAAGAATCTGTGCATTTTTGTGCTGGTTCTGCCGAGCTGCTGGAGTATATTTTGTACAGTGTCACACATTCAGGACAGTTTTATGGATGAAGCTACATGCTCTTTGGGATTATTCCATCTATTGGTTGGAGTTTGTTTTATAGATTATCAGTGTAATTCTGTCTCACAAAATGTGTATAGAAACAACGGACTTGAGTAATCCAACAGCAAAGTTGTCGCAGGAGTTCTCATAGGCGTACATGAGTTTGAGTTTGGAGCGATGTTGTGTGCACATTTTTCTTTTTTCTGTTTGTTTGGTTTTGGGGGATGTTCGGGTTTAATTGTCACACTAATGTTGGAATGTGGTGTTTATAATCTTGTTTTTGACACACAATCAATTTTTTCTTATTTGTCAAAATACAAAATGTTAATATGTGTGGATTGTCTCTCTCCACGTTAAATGTGAATGGGTTTGGACACACGATAAGGTTATTTCTCTTCTTAAGCACAAAAAATATGATATAGTGTTTTTCAAGAAACGCATCTTTCTCCGCTGGAAGCTGAAAATTTTGGCAATATATGGGGTGGGCTTTTTTTTATAGTGCTGGCTCGAGTAAGAGCAGGGGAGTCATTAAATATCTCAAACATGGTAAAGATAAATTAGGAAGAGTCATAATTGTTTATCTGAAATTCAGGGACAAAGTTTTATTTTGGCTAATATTTATGCACCTAATGTTGATTATCAGGGCTTTTTTTTTAATGATCTTGAAGAGATGTTGCAAGGCGCTGGCACCCCTCATGATATAATATTTGGAGGAGACTTCAATCTTTTGATGGACTCTATCCTTGATCATAGAAAAAGCAAAGGTGTGCAAGCCCCCTAGATCAACATTGCCCCATCAAAGGATTTGTAAAAAATCTTGGTCTTACAGATATTTGGAGACTTTTACTCCCATCTTATAAGGACTATAAAATGTTTTCATCAGACCATAGATTTACTCTAGAATAGATATACTGTATATTTTTTAAATCTATGTCCCTCATTTCATCTGTTGTTGATTCCTCAATTGGAAACCAGGTAATATCCTGGTATTTAGAGGTGTTGCCACATATGGAAAACAATAAATCATATAGTTAGTGATTTAATGTATCCTTTTTTGCAAAATCTTGAATTCTAACAAATGCTAAAGGCTGAAATCAATGTCTATATGTAGACCAACTGAAGCTGACACAATGGTAAACTGCCAGCAGGAGGTGAAGCCACTGGAAGTGTTCAAGCGGCCATCTTGGTGTGTCCAACCTGCCATAGAGCTTCTGACAGTTGATAACGCTGCCGTTTCACCTTCTCCGACCTCTGGATATGAGGGTCATATTACACCCTCTAGTGACAATCATGATCATTGTTTTAGGGTGACAACCCATCCTTTTCCCTCAGAGGGCTCTTAAAATAGTCAGACAGGTATTTCTAAATCTCCTAAAATGCCGGTGATTTGCCTGTTTTCCTATTGAAGTGCTCTCTGTAGTCATTCATAGATATATGTCAATACAGTGTGTATGACATTTAAACCTAGCGTTTCAGTATAATAATCTTTGCTAAGCTTGTCTCCCTCTTTCTCTGCATGGGTGAGTAATAGAGAGAGGGAAAGAGAGAATGGTTATTGCTGTCTTGCTCACAAATAACACAGACAGAAGGGGCTTGTGGGCATAATTTTATCATGTCTGGGAAACTGTGCTAAAATAAGACCGGTGAAGACACCAAGATCACCTCTGTATCCTGAGCAATGTGGCAACACCTCACGTAATGAAAGACACTTTCACAAGCGTGAAGTTAGAGTTTATGTCATGTCATTTATAGAGATAAGAGGGAGGTGACATTCTGTTCTAAAGGTTTAACAGGATTTCAGGAGTGAAAGAGTAAGATGGTATAAGACTAAAGTCTAGTGTTGATTTCCCCTGATATTGCTAATCACTGTGACAGCTAATACATGCCACTATATTTCCTGAAAATACAGTTAAAGAATACATTTCAGTTGCAAAATAAATACTGTGACTGTAGGTAGGTAATTGTTTGTATGATCAAGGTGGTTGCTTAAGTGTTGCTAGGTAGTCACTAGGGTGATGTGGGTAGCTGTAAAGTAACTGCTAAGGGTAACTGTGTGATGGTTCCTTGATTATTGCTCGAGTGTTGCTAGGTGGTAGCTAGTGTGTGTGTTGTGGTTGGTTGTGAGGATGATTCCAATGATTTTCCAGGTGGGGCTATTGTTAGGGTGTTCTTGGTGATTGTTTGGCAATGGCCTGTGTGTTCAAAGTGGTTGCCAGAGTGTTACTAGTTGTTGCTAGGGTGTTCTGGGTTGTGGCCAAAGCAATTGCAAGGGTGCGCTGGATGGTAGCTAAATGCTGCTAGGTGTTGCTAGGGTGTTGTGGTTGTTTTTAAGGGTGATTCCAATGTTTTTTTGGGTGGTTGCTAGGGCTATTATTTGGGTGTTCTGGGTGATTGTTTCGCAATGGCCTGCATGTTCAAAATGGTTGCTAGTGCATTGCTAGATTGTTACTAGTTATTGCTAGGGTGATGAGGATGGCTGCTAGGTAATTGCTAGGGTGCTCTGGATGGTAGCTAAGGTGTTGTCAGGGTAGTTGCTAGTGAGTTCTGGATGATTGTAAGGCAATTGCTTGTGTGTTTCAGATGGTTTCTTAATGATTGCTAGAGTGTTCCTAGGGGGTTGCTAGGGTGATTTGGTTGGTTGTGAAGGCGATTCCAATGGTTTTCTGGGTGGTTGCTAGATGTTGCCAGGGCTATTGTTACAGTGTTCAGGGAGATTTTTTTGGCAATGGCCTGTTTGTATAAAGTGGTTGCTTGGATGATGCTAGTTGTTGCTAGGGTGTTGTGTTGTGTGTGATGATAAATGTTTGCGGTTGCAAGCATGTCGGTAGAGCATTGCTGGGTTGGTGCTAGACTGTTCTGGGTGGTTACTAGTTGGTTGCTTATTGGACCAAATCTAAATAAACAACCCTCAAGTCTTTAAGATATTCTGATATCTAGATATGTCTTGGGTCACTCTTTCAATGTGAACATTGTTATCCAATCATTGGCCAAGTAATAGCACACGTCTCCTCAAAAAGCCAGATGATTTGAGGCATCATTCACAATGTCCACACTGAAATGTAATACTTCGAGTTAGAGGCTTGGTCAAATCCCTAACTCTACATATGATGATCAGTGATGCTTTCCTTATTTATATATATATATATATATATATATATATATATATATATATATATATATATATATATATATATATATATATATATATATATAAAATAAGTAAAAACAGTAATGAAATCTTTACTTTATATTTTTCTTAACTGCCAAAGCAGAAATTATTTCTTCTTAAGGAAGTCTCAAATGTGGTTTGGTAGCAGTTTAGAGATGTCAGCAGGATGCACAGAATGTATCATGTGTTAAAGTGCCTGTTCAAACGGTACCACCACCCTCCACCGGTCATTACTCTTGTTAAAGGATGAATTCCAGCTGTTCAAAGAAGCTCTCCACTCACTCAAACAAAAATACACACACACCGATGAACTCAAACACCGCACACCTGAGCAGCAGCTCAATAGTGTGGATCGAAGGGGTTTGATTGAGTGGGGCTGCAGTCCAGTGTTCGAATCAACATGACAGATGAGCTTGCCATAGGCTAATTAATGTGAATTGGATGTTTGTGTGTCTGTGTGTGTGTGTGTGTGTGTGTGTGTGTGTGTGTGTGTGTGTGTGTGTGTGTGTGTGTGTGTGTGTGTGTGTGTCCACACGCTAGGGGTCCGAGTATCAAATCTCCATCTCTGTTTCATCCTGGTTTCTGACTGGCACTTCATCTGTGAGTGTGGCATGAGAGCACAGTGCCACTCACCTGTCTGTCAGAGGGTACGATTTGTATGAACACCCATAACCCCCATCACGCTTGCCCTGTCTAGGCAGACCTTTAAATCATTACTTACCAGCTCATCCACCATAAAAAAAATTTAAATAATAATTAATTTTGAATTAAAATTCAGGCATTATTTAAACCACATTTACACTAATATGATAAGTATTAACATAAAGCTATCATATCGCTTAAAAAGTCTTTCACTATACAGCACAAATTATATGGACTATTTTTATGATACTTTTGTTGGATTTTAATGAGAAATATTTTTACTTTTTGTAACTTGACCGATGTGGTCACCATGAACTGTCCTTGTATGGAAACAAGCTGTTTAAGGTTTCTTCCAAAAAAAATTATTTTGAGTTCCACAGACAAATAAAATAACAACACTTGAATTTGGCATGAAATACAGGGGAATATAATGACAGAATTATCATTTTGGGGGAACTACTCATTTCATCCTAAAGTAAATAGCTTAAACAGACCTAAAAGATGATCACTAAAAACACTGCTTTAGCACTCAGATCTCTATTAAGAGAAGGCCAAAGGCTGTGTAATATATTTATTTAGCTTTTTGGTCTCATTATTACAGCTTTCCAATGAAGTTTCTCATTAGGAGGGCCATTCAATTCTTATTCTCTCCCTTTATTATAAGTTCACACCATTTTCAGTGACCAAAACAAACAACCAAATATCCAACAGAGCCAATCAAGGTTAGGAGCAGAAATATAATTATTTGTTTAAATTTATTGTGTTTAGTTTTATATTGTCACAGATAGTGATAGTGGCCCAGCACACAAAAAGTTATTTCCCCTTTTCCTTGTTGAAAAGACATTTTCTAAAGAGAGTTTCTAAAGATACCTCTAGAGCAGAGGACAACCTAGAGAACTTAAAAGACAACATCTCCACAGCCACTATTTAGGATATTATTATTATTATTGGTACTACTAGGCTACTACTATTAGTAATAGTAATACTATTATTAGTATTGCTTTAGGCTATGTTCCACTCAAAATGAGTTTCATCAATATACATCATTTTTTTATTAAGCTATCAACATTCCATTTTAAATTCTGTGTCACTTCTGAAATAGGTTATATTTTTAAAACACATTGTGAACACATACTTTGCAACACATTTTTACCACATTCAAGCAGTTGGGATACTGTTCAAATTAGCCTTCTGAAAATAATCCTCCACAGTCAAAAAACTAAACGAAGTATTCTCACCAGCCCTGTGATAGGAACCGGAGCGGTCACAGGGAGAATTCACACAAGAGAGAAGGTATAGCATTCCAAAAAGATGTTTAATCCATCTGAGGTACAAAATGTGCAAATAAATAACAGCGAACATAAAACATTCCAAAATCTAGACCCATTTCTGGTACTAAGAGCAGTACCCATTCCCCTCCCTAAACAATGGCTGGAGTAAATTTGCGCTGAACAGAGCTAGCATAACCTTGTCCATGTGCTCAAACATTTGCCGTCCATCTCCTATCCCCTAGTGGGCTGGTTTAAACACAATAAATTAACCTGCACCTCCCCATTCTTAAATACAAAATCTTTGAATAAATACACAAGAATGAGTTCAAATGAGAGTTAAAACCAAAACCAATAAATAGGACTGATAAAACATTTGCACAATAAAACCCCAATAAATAATGAAAATTGCCAAGTAAATCAAATAAATAAGTCTTTTGAACACAGTAAAATCCTGTGATGGAGACCGACTCGCAGGCTCTCCATCACAAGACCAAAAGATAACCAAAGAGACAACAAAATCAGACATAGAACGAAATCAGCACGATGGGCAGCTCTATATTCTGCTCAATGAACGGATAATCCTCGACGGTCAAATAACTAAACTGGACACATGTTCATTAACAGCCAAAGGCTACTAACGTTATCTCAATTGGATAAGAGCTATTTTGGAGATTTTAGGCTACTTAAGCCAATTCAACTTTGAAAACATCAACATCAGATATTAAACAACATCAGCTAGATGGACAGTGCGGTTTTGTCACAGTATCAAATGCGTAAAAATCACTTCCATATAGGCCTACGTTAAGCAAAAAAAAAAGAAAAATCTGATTGTTGATTTTGCCTTTTCATTTTCATAGCCCTTACATCAGTGGGAACAATGAGTCTGACATTTTGATGCACACGGGTGATCGATGCGGTGCTGTATGATAGAATGAATAAATGTAAATCGTCCACCACCTGCAGCCTTGATCGGTAATTTGCTTTTAAGCAGGTTCAAAGTAGAAAACATGCACTCACATAAGTAAGTGAAGGTGAAGGTGATGAGGACTTTCATAGTGTTTCGAGAGAGGTGGGGAAACTCAGTCCTATAAGTAAAGCAATGCAATATGATGTTTCAGTCGCCTTAGTATTAACAGAGCTAAAAGTCTGGATTACTCTCTTTTGTGTTTGCAATTCTTTCAGCTTTCTGTCAAAAAGTTCCAGTAGCTTGGCGATCAGACTAGAGTGCTTGGCTTCAATGTGACGCCGGAGCTTACAGGATCTCATACTGCTCTTTGCAAATAACACAATGTGGCAGCGGCGCATCATTGGGACCGGTCCACAAAAATTTTAAATATTCCTGATCATACTTCCTCCGTTTTTTTGCTTGGCCCAGAATCTGCCCCCTCTCCTGTAGACTTTTGTATTGTAGACACTACAAAGCGATCCATTTTGCAACATGCATTTACATAACATGCACATTAACACGCAAGCTAGCAGGACTGATGTGTACAGACGGGAACCGTTTTGGTTTTTTCCCCGCGTTGCTCTCTGGCACTCCCAGGGGAGGCGTGCATCACCAATTGAAAACCTCTGCTCTAGAGGATCCATCCACAGCCACTGAAACTGTTCAATTTGCCATTGGTTTTCAGTCTACTGGACCTCTGGGCTTCTAGGCAGTTTAAGTCATTAGTAAAAGCCTAATGACTTATAAATGTGTATTTATGTAGAATGTATTATGTATTCTTTGATTCATCCTTTAATGGATGTGCTATTTTAATGAAGCAGTGTGAGGACAGAGGAGGTGCTGGGAATATTGAACTTACTGTGAGCAGCTTCCACGTGATAGGCCGAACTTGCCGAGGAATTCCAGACCAGCTCAACTTCCGAAGCTCCTCTAAAGAGAAAAATAGAACATTTTTAAAACATACATATAGTCACTACGTAAACCATATGCATAATATAACAAGTCATAATGTCTTATATATTTTTCCAAAGCAATAAAGCAAACAGGTAGAAACATCCATAAATAATCTGCATATTTGACACTATCAAAACTTGAATAAATAACATATTACATTAAAATTTGCTACATACAACCAAAGCGAACTGCCGCACAAGGGAATGTGGGGAATATTTGCTTAAAAAGCAATAATACCTGGATGTATAGATTCATACTTCAGCAAGCATACTTGCATAGATGCATACTACAAGTGGGGTGACAATTAAAATATTTCATAGCATGGTGATATTTCACCTCACAATACTATGTTGATATTATCTCAGCAAGAATCAAATTTTGTAGCGTCACATTTTTTGGAAACTATTCTACTCGACCTAATCTGTACTCAGCACAAGTGTGTTGTTGGTTCCTCAAAATAATCCACAAAAAAATACTAATCACTTCACTAAAATTGTAATTAGATTACGTAACTGATTATTTAATTGAAAAAGTACTCGCATTTCTAACTACTTTTAAGTTACTTTCTAAAACACGTTATAGAAATGTTCTGCTCAATGAATTCAAAATTATCTAGAATTTTCTCATTCAAAATTTTATTTTAGAAATATGTATAATTAAAGTAATAACCTTAAAAGTAATTACCCTAAAAGTAATCATTCATTTGTTTCGACAATTATAAAACTCAAAATTACAGTTTAAACAACCAAAAAATGTCAGAAAAAGAATAGTCTGTTAATTTCCATTAACGGTCCATTCCACAATATAATAAATAAAAACTCATAAGATGAAAAAATAAATAAAATACAAAGAGTCAGTAACTAATCTGAAAAAAGAATTTGAAAAGTAATGGATTACACAACTTGACTAAAAAAAGTAATAAGATTACAGTACTAATGATTTTGTTAACAGATACAAAACTACTCAGCACAAGCTAAGAATATAAAACTGAATGCAGAGGAATGAGAAACAAGTGAGTAAAAGTTTGCAATGTCATAATTTACACAATAAACTAAACCAATATATACAGTATACACACACACAAACAGTACTGTGCAAAAGTTTTAGGTACTTGTGAAAAATGTTGCATATTGAGGATGTCTTCAAAAATAAATAGTTTTCATTGTTCAGTTAACATCATACAAAGTCCAGTAAACTTAAAAACTTGAATCAATATTTGGTGTGGCCACTTTTGCCTTTAAAACAGCCCCAATTCTCCTAGGTACACCTGGACACAGTTTGTCTTGGTTGTTGGCAGATAGGATGTTCCAAACTTCTTGGAGAATTCCCAACAGTTCTTCTATCTATTTAGTCTCAATTGCTTCTGTCTCTTCATGTAATCTCAGACTGACACAATGTTCAGTGGGGGGCTTTGTGGGGGCCATGACATCTGTTGCAGGGCTCCCTGTTCTTCTATTCTAATCTTTTCTATTTGCAAAAGTAATGTTTGGGAGTGGAACATTTATATTTCCTATTGACACACTAAAGTAGCAGATATAAATAAACATCTTAAGACAAATGCTTTTGTGAAACATCTTAAGTGCCAAAAACTTTTGCACATGACTGTATATATATATATATATTATAAACACTGGCAGCCAAAAGTTTGGAATAATGTACAGATGTTTGCTGTGTGTGTGTATATACATATATATACTGTATATACCAGTGTTGGGTAAAATACTAATATTAATCCACTACACATTACTAATTAGTCATCTAAAATTGGGATCAAATTACTTTCCTAATTGCATCATTGAAAAAGTAATTACATTACTAATTATTTTACTTTTAAGTTACATTCTAAAACACTTTTCCGCTCAACAAATACAAAAAGTATTTCTTTCTTGTTCATTGTTACGCATAAGTCATACACCACATTTCTCCAATATACTTGAAATAAGGATAAACCTATACTTCAAAGTAATTAAATTATAAATCAGTAATTGTCAATAATAATCTGATAACAAGAATTTAAAATGTAATGCATTACACTACGTTTTTACTTTAAAAATAATTCGATTACAGTAACAAATTACTTTGGAACTTTTTGTTTCTTTCTTTCTCTTTCCCCCCCTAAAGAAGAGTCTTTTCTAAAGAAGAGTGTTTGGAATGAGAATGAGTAAATTACAAATTTCCATTTCCAACTACTCTTTAAATGTTCAGATCACTTTTCCGGTAAGACGGAATGACTATACAGCAGCCCATTGTGAGGTCTTTACAGAGAACATCACTTCTCCAGAACACACTATATATTATAAAGCCTTTACAAGTACATCTTTGTATTCACTGTGTGCATCAGCTGTCTAGTGGTCTATTATTGTGTGCTTCACATGTGAATTAAACACAACCTCTCTCAGTGGAATTACACAGGCAGTATTAGCTCTATAATCTCTTAAAGAAATACACCAGCTACTAAATGACAACTTCTGCCACTTCAAAAGCATTTCTAAAGAATGTAAACGCCAGTTCATCAGAGAATGTTTGAAAGAGAGACAGAATGCAAAGTGAACGACACACGCTCACTGCAAAGCTTATCATCTGAAGTGAAAAGAAAACAATTGGTTGTTCGGAAGTGTGCAGTACTCATGTGATATTTAAATACAGCATTGATATGAGACAAGTAACTCAGAGGGAACATGTAAACTGCAAAAAAATTTAAATACAGTAAATAGACCATAGTCTCATATAAAGCTGGGCAAAATAGCAGATATTTATGATTTATTCGATATAAGGTCTTAACTTCAGCCACTTTTAGTAATATGGACTTCTCGAAAGTTAGCTGTCCTTACACTAGTTTTCACACATAAAATGTATTTTTATAAAAAAAGTCTGAAAGTCATGAAAATGCACACCACAGCGTCATTAACACTACAGCTCAAGTTCTGTATGGTGTTTAATAGAATTCTGTGCTGGAAATTACATTGATGGCAATTACATTTTTCAAGTTTTGGAAATACAATTTTAGACTCATTTGTCGTGCTGTCTAATTTTATAGATACAACTTTTTATATCCTAAATATAATAAAAACGAATATATATAAAATATAAAATAATATAAAAAACTACTTATTTATGTGATTATCTAATCAGCCAATCATAAGGCAGCAGTGCAATCCATAAAATCATGCAGATATGGGCCAGGACCTTCATGTTCACATCAAGAATGGGGGAACTCAGTGATTTTAACTGTGGCATGATTGTTGGAGCCAGACGGGCTGGTTTGAGTATTTCTGTAACTGCTGATCTCCTGGGATTTTCATGCGCAACAGTCTCTAGAAGTTTACTAAGAATGGTACCAAAAACAAAACTCATCCAATTATATGCTATTACTTCACTTACGGACCTTCTTCATAACTGGACTGAATCAGAGCTGATTTTACTCGGTGATTTAAACTGGGATTGGTTATCACAAAAGTCTGATCCATTCAAGAGTATTTGTGACTCTCTTTGTTTGGATCAATTGATAAATTTACCCACCCGATTAAATCATAAAGATCTGGTTAAATCTACACTACTTGATGTTATTTTAACTAATGCTCCTCATAGATTCTCTGCAGTTGGAGTTTTTTGTAATGATGTTAGTGATCACTGTCCAATAGTATGTGTAAGAAATTGCAGGATTCCAAAGAGTAAACCACGTTTTATTTTGAAACGACAATTTAAACATTTTAACGATCAAGCCTTTTTGCAAGATATTTATAACAGTGATTTATATGTTGTTTCACAGATACCCGATGTCGATATAGCATGGGAGTATTTTAAATGTACTTTTTGACTATATGTGACAAACATGCACCTTTTAAAAGGTTTAGAGTAAGAAGTAGAGATAATCCCTGGTTTAATGAGTCAATATCTTTACTTATAAAAAAAAGAGATGAGGCATGGGCTAAAGCAAAGAAAACAAATAATAATATGGACTGGGTAAATTATAGGACAATAAGAAATAATTGTACAAAATTGGTAAAAAAATCTAAATGTAATTATTACATAAAAATGATGAATGAAAATTTGAACAATCCGACTAATTTCTGGAAGTTGACTAAATCTGTTTGTGGTAAAAAAAACCTCCACCAGTCTGCCGGATTGTTTGAAATTAAATGAGAGTGTAATCCAGGACAAAGAAAATATTGTAAAAGCCTTTAATAGCCATTTTATCTCTGCTGATTTAATATCAGATTTTGGTAATTTAAAGGAACATAACATAGAAGGCAATGTGGAAAACGTTTCATGTCATTCCCAGCGGTTCACTCTTACTCCTATTTTAGCTACACAAGTTTATAAAGCCTTATCAAACTTGGATTGCAAAAAATCAGCGGGTCTGATAAAATAGAGCCTTATTTTTTAAAAATTTCTGCAGATCTTATAACAGAGCCCATCACTTCTATTTTAAATTTAAGTTTAAATTCTAATGTTATTCCCCGTGCATGGAAATCAGCTATGATTCTACCTTTGTTAAAAGGTGGTGATCCATCAGAGATGAATAACTATCGTCCAATTTCAAGGTTGTCGGTGATGGCAAAAGTATTTGAATCTTTTGTAAATGATCAAGTAAAACAGTTTTTAACTGAAAATAAAATTTTGAATGAATTCCAATCAGGCTTTAGATCAGGTCACAGTACTATAACAGCAGCCATGCTGGTTACAAATGATATTATTGAATGTTTGGATAGTAAACAGCATTGTGCAGCCTTATTTGTAGATCTCTTCAAAGCATTTGATTCTGTAGATCATAAACTTTTGTTGCAGAGACTTAGTTGTGTGGGTTTTAGTGAAACAGCTCTAAATTGGTTTAAAAACTACTTATCAGAAAGAACTCAGTGTGTCTCAGTTGAAAATTTTACTTCAGCAGAACAAACAATTAAAAAAGGTGTCCCACAGGGCTCTGTTTTAGCACCAATTTTATTTTCTATTTATATCAATGACCTAGGTTATGGGATAACTCCAGCTAGAATTCATCTATATGCTGATGACACAATCATTTATACAGTAGCACACTCTCTGAATCAAGCCATAGAGCTTCTGCAAGATTCTTTTCGGTCTTTGCAACTGTCATTGTCAAGTTTGAAACTGGTTTTAAACACGAAAAAACTAATTATATGCTTTTCACCCGTTGTTCCATCAACACAGATCGCTCGATTTTAAGTTTACAGGGGACTGTATAGAAAGAGTAAATTGTTATAAATACTTAGGCATATGGTTGGATGAAAAATTAGGTTTTAATGTACATATTGAAAATCTCTTGAAAAAGCTTAGACCAAAACTGGGTTTCCTCTATCGTTTAAAGAAATGTTTTCCTTTTGAAGCAAGAAAGAGAATTATTCAAAGCTGTTTCCTATCAGTATTGGATTACGGTGATGTGATTTATATGCATGCAGGTTCATCGTCGCTAAAAAGATTGGATTGTGTTTACCATGCTGCCTTACGCTTTGTGACGAGTGCCTCCTCACGCACTCATCATTGTACTTTATATGAATTGGTGGGTTGGACTTCTTTGTTTCAAAGGAGAAAAATACACATGTTGATGTTTATTGCTAAGGCATTGTTAGGCAAATTACCAATTTATATCTGTCGTCTACTATCTTATTGTATTTGTAATTATAGCACTAGATCTAGTGCAAAACTGCTTTTAAAGGTTCCTAGAGTACGTTCAGAGCTTGGTAAAACTGCCTTTTCTTCCTATGCCCCTGGTTATGGAATGAGCTGCAGAGTATAATAATGATACAAACTCTCCCCTCTTTAAACGGTTTTAAAAATCTCTTATTGACCAATTTAAAGGAAACGTGTGCATGTTTTGTAAAGTAACTTTTGTTGCCATTTTATGAGTGCTGGGTTACATTCTATGTACGATTTTTTGTTTGTATTGTATATGTGAAACTTTTTGTGCTGCCATTTTGGCCAGGACTCCCTGGAAGAAGAGATTTTTATCTCAATGGGACTATCCTGGTAAAATAAAATAAATATGCAGTTCTGTGGGCAGAAACGCATTGTTCTCATTGTTGATGAGAGAAGTCAACAAAGAAAGGCCAGACTAGCTCAGGCTGATAGAAAGAATACGGTAACTCAGATAACCACTCGGTACAATTGTAGTGAGCAGAATAGTATCTCAGAAAGCACATGTCAAACCTTGAGTCAGATGGGCTACAACAGTAGAAGACCACATCAGGTTCCACTTCCGTCAACCAAGAACAGAAAACCGAGGCTGCTGTGGGCACAGGCTCACCAAAACTGGACAATTGAAGACTGGAAAAATGTGGCCTGGTCTGATGCACCTCGATTTCTGCTGAGGCACACAGATGGTAGGGTCAGCATTTGGCGCCAACAGCATGAATCCATGGACCCAACCTGTCTTGTGTCAACAGTCCAGGCTGGTGGTGTAATGGTGTGAGGAATGTTTTCGCAGCACACTTTGGGCCCGTTAATACCAATCAATCATCGCAGGAATGCCACAGCCTACTTGAGTATTGTTGCTGACCATATGCATCTTCATGACCAAAATGTGCCCATCTTCTAATAGTTACTTCCAATGTCACAAACAAAAGTCAAGTGCAGTGCAGAGCACGTGTGATTACACATGGACCGTTCTTGAGCTCTCAGAATCAGAAGATCATCATAGACTGCATAATTCCAAATGGCATAACACACCCTCCGAAGGGCACATTCAAGGGAGAACAATCATGATAGTCATGCTGTAAGATCACTTCAAATAGAATTTCCAATTAAAATTCCTTTAAAAGAGAGTTCTGAACAGTACTGAGAGTACACCTTTTAGCCTTTCAAAGCTCACAAAGTGGATGGTAAAGTCTTCGAAGAGAATAGGGCAAAAGGATGAACATTTCAGAATGGCGCCCTCCCATAAACAGTGCTGCGAGAAGCGTGGGCTGGGGAGTGGATTCAGCATTGATTATTTGATTTTAAACTTTATGAAAACCTCTTATGTGTTGGTGATTGAACTAGTTTAAAAAAGGCTTAGTTTTTCTTCAGATGACTGCATTTTAATCAGTAAGAACTCATTCCCACTGTCAAAGTATTTTAATTCAGCCTAACATATATATATATATATATATATATATAAATGACCAATACATAAAACCAATACCAAAATATAGCCAATATCATGAACATCACAATTTGTCTATTAAGTTACCAAAAGGGCATGTCAGACTAGTTTTGTGCACACTTTTTGTTTCAAGACTTGAGTATGTTTGTATGAGATTGTTAACATCAAACTGTACATCTACACTGAAGATACATAGTGCTGTCTTTCATAACTTTCTCCACATGAGGGGAATTAATCTATAGCAAATGTAAGGCTTTTCACACTAAAGGGGGAAAACAACTAATACAAATTTTCCAAATTTAAACAAATTTTACATTGTTACTATTAAAATTCCTTTCTGTCTGCTGTCCAAATAAGGCGCTTTTCCACTATCAGCTTGGGAGCATTTCTATGAAGCCTAAAAAAGGTTTGTAACAGAGCTTATGCCAGTCTCCATAGTGTGAAACATCTCTATTCAAAGCAGTAAAACTTTCATTTTCGAGGTAAAACTTGTAAAGTAGATTCACAAACGGGGTGGTACAGCAGTATAAAAGGACACAGTAGGCTAACACATGGCAGATCCATAAGTAATGCAGTGCTTGTAAAGAGACACTTCACTGTATTAACGCAGGCTGTTTAGAATGATATGTAGTCCAGGCATCTGGGGAGTGTACTGTACAACCTTGACACTTCCTCCGAGACCGCTGAATAACTGCACCACTGTGTTTAATTGATTGCATTATACATTTTCTTACTCTTTCAAATGGATTGCGTCATGAGCCAGATACAATACCTAAAAGCCAGGTGACACGTTTCTGGACAGAAATAAAATTGTAAAAGTTTGCAAACTTTGCCCTCAGGGCCGTTTTTAGGCCTGTATCTGAGAATAAGTTTAATAAGCAAGATCTAAGCTAACCCTGGGACCTATTGGATTGGAGTGTGAGGCTAAGGCCATTCCCCCCACAAATGTCCTGGAACTTACAAGTGTCTTGGTGGAAGAGTGGGGTAACATCTCACAGCAAGAACTGGCAAATCTGGTGCAGTCCATGAGGAGGAGATGCACTGTAGTTCTTAATGCAGCTGGTGGCCACACCAGATACTGACTGTTACTTTAAGGTGTAGGGTACCTCCCTACCCTACACCTTAAATATAAACTAACCGATAGTGTCATAAAAAGCAAATATGAGATGAAAAATGTAATTGTAATGTGATTGCATAATTTTGTGGTGCTTCTATGACACTGTCATATCATGTGTAGACTTGCATGCTCTTCAGGACTCGTACCCCAGTCCTTCACATCACAAGTGCAACACTCTATCAGTTGAGCTACTGCACAATTTGATCAACCTCAAACAAGCTTGTAAATATAAATCAAATGGTACAATGTTTCACCTTGCAAGTCATGCATAATAGTAAAAGTTTTAGATGTCATAAGACAGCATTGTGTGAGGAACAACTCAAAAAATGTTTCGGAACTGATAATCAGCCGATTTAATTGTGATTTGTTTGAAAGTGAATAAAAGTCATTGTTGTTGTAGTGCCTCTAGTTTTCACCATTTCACCCAAAAAACAACTATGTTACGTAAAATTAGCCACATAATTGCAGGCATTGCAAAATGTACGTATAATAATGTGATTCTAAGAGACCAGGTTGCAGAATAGGACCAAACATTACAGAAAAATCGATTAAAACAAACGTTGAAAACAAATCTAAAATGACAAAACAGCACCACAAAAATTAGTCCACTTTATTGTGCTTTTATGCTGTTTATTTATTCATTTTAAAGCTAGACAAAATTTTTGCTTTCATTGTGTGAACATTAGCAACATGATACTTCAAAATATCTCCCTTTGTGTTCCACGGAAGAAAGTCAGTCATTAGGTTTTGGAAGAACATGACAAAATGTTCATTTTTGGGTAAACTATATCAACAACATGCTGTCTAATATTGCCTCTATTAATAACATTCTAGACACACATTTATGAAAACAAATGCATATCCTCTTTTCTCTGGAGATTTTTATGAGGCTGAATAGTTTTTATTAGTTTGGATTCACACGCAGGCAAATACAAAAACACGTCTCTTTCCAGGAATGCTCTACACAAAGCAACATTGTCAATATGACTTTCTTTAATTCCTTTCAGGAACTGAAGTATTTTTGTGTTGCACATCCCTTAAAATGCCACTGAATGGAGTGAAATTGATTCAGACTGTATTCATGGCTTTGATATTGTATATTAACTGCGGTGAGACCCATCTCAGACAGACAGAGAGGGCAGAGAAACACTAGAATGGAAGTAGAGAAGGGTTAGATGATAGGTGATGCATTGCCATGGTAACAGCAGACAGCATCAGGGAGGTATTGCTTCCTGTGATTGTGGCAGACTCTCTTTCTTTTAGAAAGGTGAAAGCTGACCTTTTGACCTTCTGAATGCACCATTTTTCTTGAAAACACATCCGTCTGTGAGCAGGTACTCATTAATACAGCCACTGAGAAAAAGTTTCATAAACAAGAGCTTTTGAAGGGTAATGATGACATTTTGTTCTTAAGCTTGTGCGTCAAATATGACAAAATGTTTGGCTTTTCAGAACATCTGTGGTACAATGATTTATCATGCTATAACAGTTAGTTCCAGTCCTTGAATCTGATTGCCCAAGTGGCGTTCCAAGTGTGCTTGTATTCAGTACAACAGTACTGGTAGCTTCATCATTTATTCAGTTTCTTTGTGTTCAAAGTGTTCATGAAATGACCAGTAGCGAGAAGCAGGTTTTCAGTAGTGCTGGCTGGGTGTTATTGATACAGATTTTCAGATTCGATTCCGATTCACAAGCTCTCAATTCCAATTAGATTAGATTTTGATTCATATGGGTATATTTCAGATATAATGTCCCTTTTGATTACATATGAAAGCAATTCTCTATCAGCTAATGCTGGAAATTATACAAGGGACCTTCTAATTTTACTAATTATATTTTATTATTTTTTTATCAATTTGGTCACATTTGAGCTTTTTTAAAAATTACAAAATAAATCAGTAAATATGGTATTACATTACACATATACATTTTAATTTTTTTTCATATCGGTTACTTAATTGCACATTAAGAAGAGAGACTCAAATAGCTTTACCTCACCCATGCTTTTCATTATTAGAATTATTTATTTTTATTTATTATTTGTTTTATCAACAACTGAATAAAGAACAGAAAGAGTATTTTAAAAGACATTATTCAATGATAAATATGGTGTGTGGATCTCGTCTTTGGACACACATAACATGGGACAAATTTAAATCTCAACATGGAGTGAAATGATCTTGCTAGTGAACTTCTTCACCACTATATTACACAATTACTGGTGAGTGAAATCGAAACATTTACCAGCCAGTTGCCAAATATGTTAATTTTAGTCACATAGCACGACGTTTGGTTGCGCATATAGTAAAAGATCAATCTTGGATTTAAGAATCAATATTGAGATCCTGATGCATCGAAAAACAGATATTTTTTCCCACCCCGTGTTTTCAGTGTCAATTTGTGCCCGATATTCAAAACAACAGCACTATTTCTAGTGTGATTCTGCTGAAATATCTCACTAATGCAGAAAGCCAATAAAGGACACTAAACTTAAAACGTAACTGTTTTTGTTGTTTTTTTGGTTTTTGTCGTTTTTTGTTTGCTCAACCCGAATGTGCATTTCTCTCTATAAATTAACAAAATGTTCAGACTGTCTCTTGCTGTTTGTTCCGACACATTCATAATCATTACCGCTTATCCCGGTGTCGCTGTGGCTCACTTATAAAAATTATATTTTAAAGGCTCATTATTACGGTTTAGTATTTCTCTGTAATGTAGAACAGTGTTAGCATTATTACTAATAACATTCATTTTCTGATACTAGTGTTTTTCCTTGATGCCTAAACAGCCAATCACCAGCACTTTATGATTTGGGCACATCTAGAATGCTACATGCTTTTCACAGACGTTGATGAGATTAACCCCTTGGGTATCGAAATTTGGTACTGAACGACAAAACATGTTTCGATACTGGATTGTTTAGAGGCAATTCGGTCGGTGCCTAAAATGTATCGAACTCGATACCCAGCCCTAGTGCTGAGGGACTCCAGCCAGGTATTCTCAGCAACTAAATTGGTCTGGTTGCTAAGGAGCTAAGAGTCACATGAGGTAACCTCCTCATGGTCGAGATAAGTGGTTCTCGCTCTCAATGGGACGTGTGGTAAGCTGTGCGTGAAATGCGGAGAATAGCAGGGGCCTCCACATGCTGTGAGTCTCTGCGGTGTCATGCACAATGAGTCACGTGACAAAATGAGCAGATTGACAGTCTCAGAAGCGGAGTCAACTGGGACTTGTCCTCCACCACCCGGATTGAGGTGAGTAACCGCACCACCAAGAGGTCCTACTAAGTAGTGGGAATTGGGCATTCCAAATTGGGGAGAATAGGTGATACATTTATATAAAAAATTTTACTAAAAAAAAAAGTTGACAAAAAATGCACAAAAAATGCACAGTGTACAGATGAAATCCTGAAAGAGGGGACCTTGCTGCTAAATTAGTTATGATGTTTATTGAAGAAATATTGATAATAAAATGAAATTTTAAATATTATGAATGTGTAATATTAATAATATAGTTTTTATTTATGTAAATCGTTAAAAAGGCTAAGTTATTATTAAACTGACTAACTCACAAGGCAGAGAAAACACTTGAACAGGTCAGATGGAGAGGAGAGATGTATCATGTGTTTAACAGGCTGATGGTATAGTCTGAATCATTTCTCTTTACCCTACAGCTGTTTTTGAAGCATTACATACAAAGCATTCTTGCTATTTCTGCCTTTGTTATCAAAGCAGCTTTAATATGAGCAAACACAATGATGTGACGAGGCAAAAAGATCGCTCCGATGTCACACGCTTGCATCGTAGACAGCTCTGTTGATTACAAACAGGAGTGATTGTTTATCGCATCGCTCGCAGAGACACTGTTATTAAGATGTTTTAAATGTATATTTGGAGAAAAAAAATTAAGGTTGCAAGGATTTTTCAAACGGCACACTGATGTCACCAGACGGCACCCTGGCACCCCTGATCGGAAAAGTTGGTATGGACAAACAGAGCTGAGATATTCTTCTAAAAATCTTTGTTTGTGTTCTGCTAAATAAAGAAAGTCACATCTGACATGGCATGAGGGTGAGCAAATGTGGTGAGAATTTTAGGGTGAACTATTCCATTAATACTGAAGAGTTGTTGATACATAAATATGGACAGTCATATGCTAATGATCTCTTGGTAGTGACACCTTTCAAAATGAGCTGTTTTTGCAGCTTTGAGTTGTGAACATTAGAGTATGCCTAATTAGTACATTCAACTCATATTTCAAAAGAGCCAAAAACTTTGTTAAAGAGCCCATAAAATCAAAATAGGAGTGTTGTAGCTTTAAGTCAATGTCATCTGCAGTATATGCTATTGTTCTCCTAAAAGAAAATGATCTTTCAGCAGATATAAACACTTAAGACACACACTCTTTCATTTCCAGGAAAACAGACCAAAAATATTGATGACATCATCTTGCACTCAGGTGGCGTATTCAAATTTTTGTCCAATCAAATGCTACTTAGAACATGACTGTCCTTCCCCCAATACCACCTATCACCCACTAGCAAAAAAGAGAAAGAGTGAAAACACGTCATCAGGAAAGAACACGGTGTTCTTTCAATTATTTCAACGGACTGTCTTTCACTGACAGTTGAGGACTTTTGTCCTTATGGAGGAATGTGAAATCATTGTAGAGATTCCAGCTTAATTACAGATTTAATTCATAATTCTTTGTGCCACAGCAGACCTGACTCATAATTTGAAATATCAAATTGCAACAGAACCAAACTGAGGCAGGAAGCCAGGAGAGCCATTCAACCAAAATCAGAACCGACAATCCTACAACCAGGGGCCTGTCAACATCAACACCATCCTGACTTCTTGGATCGGTCTATTTTAAGCACCAGATGTGTCCCTAAATCAGTGTTATGAGAACAAAGACGCATGTCCTGTCTGACACATATGTACATTAGATGCATAATTAGAAAAGCACCTAAAACAAATTCATATTGACGAATTAAATTGCAAAATGGATTGTTGTGGAGTGTAGGCCAACGATAAGCTTATGTTCAAACAATATATTTCTGCGGGGGCCTCAGTAGCCCATCGAGTATTGACGCTGACTATCACCCCTGGAGCCGTGAGTTTGAATCCAGTGTGTGCAGAGTGACTCCAGCCAGGTCCCCCAAGCAACCAAATTGGCCCAGTGGCTAGGGAGGGTTAGAGTCACATGGGGTAACCTCCTTATTGTCGCTATAATGTGTAGTTCTTGCTCTCATTGGGGTGCATGGTGAGTTGAGCGTGAAGCCTCCACGCACGCTAGGTAACACGCTCAATAAGCCACGTGATAAGATGCGTGGTTTGATGGTCTCAGATGAGGAGGCAACTGAGATTCATCCCCCACCACCCGAATGGAGGCGAGTCACTACGCCACCACGAGGACTTAGAGCGAATTGGGAATTGGTCAAACCAAATTGTGGAGAAAACTATATATATATATATATATATGGTTATATATATATAGATATATATATATATATAAAAAATCAGCTTTAGAAAGCAATATATATATATATATATATATATATATATATATATATATATATATATTGCTTTCTAAAGCTGATTTTTTGTATTGTCTAGTCAATCTTTTACTCCTCTGCAACAACAATGTCAAGTATTTTTATTATATGAATTATAGTAGAGAAATGAACCAACAGAACCATAGTTCAGCATCTTACCCAGATCAGTATTCGGGCCAGCCAGAACCTGTTTGAACTTGTCGAGTCGTGACGCCTCTCTCTCGGTCATGGCTGGCGTTCCAGATGTGTTCTGATCTGCCATACGCGCCACCAGTGGAATGACGGGTCTGTGCGGCAGCGACTGCTGTCTGTAGAGTCCTGCTTGCTCGCCGCCCACCTCTGGCCCACGTACATGCACGAACAGAAAAAACACAACTTTAATGAGCATATAATCAATACTGGGTGCTTTCTTAAACTCCTCACCCCATTACACTTCATTACAGAGGCTGAGTCTATTCCTGACTTGAGAGCATCAGTTTGTCAGCAAATCAGAGAAGGTTGTTACCCCGAGACGCCTAGCTAGTTACAATGAAACACTTCTATGTCAACAGAAATCAATTATAGAGCTCGGGAAGATGAACCTCTGTTCCGTGTGGGAATTTTTAGGCACCTCATGACTGATTTGATCTTGATTCAGGGAGACTCAATGCGATTATAAAACGTTATTAAGTCTGCATTGGGTTATCTTGGACATACATGAACAGAATTAATCACATAGCACTAATCGGTCTCTATAATGTGGTGTTCTCGTATGCTTTTTCAAAAAACAATTCTGAATAATTAACTTTAAATGGCAAATATAATTTTGGTTTGTGCAACTGTGCAGAATTAAGAAAGAATCACAATCCATAGATAAATACATTTTCCACCCACTCCTAATAACCGTACTGTCCAAACACCAATGTAAAATGTGATTATATGATTGCGTAAAATGTGTCTTTGAGTGACTTTGCAAGATCATTCTGACAAAACGCATCATAGCGTCTTTAATATTAAATTGTGTTCTTGTAATCCCTTCAGAAATTAGACAGTGCATGACTGCTGCTGACATTGTCAACACTAGGGGCAGAACATGTCAACATGAAGTGCATTAGGCCTATCACACTCATCCATTGCCTCTGAGGCCGGCAAAACAAAAGACAGGCAGAGCTGTCTGTCAGTGCAGGTATAGGCATCATTGTGTCCTCATATGAACTTAAGGACAGCAAAGTTTAAATGTTCTCTACATACATCAAACAGTGACATGAAAAGCTGGGATTCCAGAAAAAAGGCTTTTGTTTGACTTGCTATGCCTCAGAAATGCCATTTGATTGACAGTTCTATGGAAAAATATGTGCTATATAAACAGAATAAAGATCAATGGCAAACCAAACGACTGACTGACACACATTTGAGGTAACTATTTCATTAATGCATAATATAATAAATAGTAATAGCTATTCAGGTTGGCTGGGTTCCAAAAACAAATGTGTAAATGAAAAATGAACAAAGACTAAAGTTCACAAAAATAAGAGACATATTTTGTATTTGAATTTTAAGTATTATTCTAATAAATATTTTGATATTTAAAATAGAATGTGTCATTCATAAGTTTAAAGCCTAAAATGAAATCCAATATCCCTTTCTTCTGCTTTAGCGCCATTACTACTCCAGCCATCTTGAAAAACTGGCAGAACAACACTGCAGATGTTCTTGAACTTTGTATGACAAATTGCTTGATATTTTACTCATTCGTAATTCGCTTTGGATATAAGCATCTGTTCAATTACTAAATAAAGAAAAAAAAATATAGAAAAAAATAAGTTAAATTAATCAATTAATTCTTTGAGTGTATGAAACATATTAAACCAGAAAACAAATCATCATAATCATGAAAATCGAAATAAAACAAAGAAAAACAATGAAAAAAGGCAATTAAATGAATGTGCAATGGAACAAGCACAACAAAACATTTTATTTTTTTAAGGATTACATAAACACAACAAAATTTATGTAATATGTATTTTTTATGTATTATTTAAACTTAGGCTATAAATCGATAACAATTTTGTATGTAATTAATTCATGAAATTAATTGGATTTTGTCACATCCTTTATATAAACATTTGCTAAGAACAGTTTAAATTATTAAATAAATAGTTATATATAAAAATCATAAATACAAAATATATTATAAATATAATCAGATAAAATGCATTACATTATTGAGAGTAAAGCATTGATAAAAAAATACAAAAGGCATTTCAGAAGGCAATATGTTTATTTCCATATTACTGATTGTAAGCCTATCATTGGCCTACAGCAATCCATTTTGCAATTGAATTCATCAATCTGTCCATGACAGATTCATTCTTAGGACACATCAATGTACATCAGAATCAGAATTAGAATCAGAATCAGAAAAAGCTTTATTGCCAAGTAAGTTTTTTACGCATACAAGGAATTTGTTTTGGTGTTGTAGGTGCGTTCACACAATCTCTAAATATATGAAACAAGAATTAAAATATAAGCAATATAAATATGTCCACGCAGTATCAATTAAAAGTATAAAATAAAAGAGAGCAGAGTAGTACAGTGGAATGTAGAGCCAGAGGTGGAGTGTGGAGAGTGTCAGGGTGGGCACCGGGCCTTGTTGATAAGGCAAGTGGCGGCAAGTGGCGGATGGGAATGGGGCGTATGTGTCAGGTGGACGCTTTTGGAGCATCTCACTTTTGCAGCGTTGCGTCGTAAACGGAGCGGATTTAGGTTGCGGTGTCAAGTTAAACATAGTTTGAACTTGTTTAAACTATGGGGACTCAAGATGGCGCCGAGTATGGCTGCTGCGTTGCGAGCTCCGTTACAACAATGCGGTTAATTGTTTGTTTTGTTTACAGTTCTTTGTTTTTTTGCCTTGGATGTTGTCTGCCTTAATGTTTACGACAGACAAACGCTTTTGGACATTGGTTCTACAATTACACATCGAAAACAGGACTTCAAATTCCTTAATGCCGACCCTCTGTTTACAAACACGCCAGCGGAGCCCTTTGTCTGGGCTGCTCGGCCGCGGAAACGCAGAAGGAAAAGAGGAAAACGAGCCGGCGTTCTCATCAGAGTAAGACGTCGTGCAAATCGACCCCCGCTACCCAGTATACTACTGGCAAATGTTCAGTCTCTGGACAACAAGCTCTGCGAGCTGAGAGCGCGGATCTCTTTCCAACGAGAGACGAGAGATTGCTGAGTTATCTGCCTTACAGAAACCTGGCTGGCTGCGGAGATTCCAGACTCGGCCATCGAAATCACGGGCTTCTCCGTGCACCGAGCGGACAGAGCGAAAGACCTCTCGGGTAAAAGCAGAGGTGGTGGTGTATGTTTTATGATCAACAAATCATGGTGTGATCAGAGGAACGTACATTTAATCAAGTCTTTCTGCTCTCCTGATCTGGAATATCTCATGCTTCTGTGTCGACCATTCTGGCTGCCGAGGGAATTCACAGCGGTCATCATCACAACTGTGTACATCCCCCCAAAAGCCGACACAGACCGGGCACTCAGGGAACTGTATGGGTGTATAAGTGAGCAGGAAACCGCGCACCCTGAGGCTGCGTTCATTGTTGCCGGGGACTTTAACAAAGCCAACTTCAAAACAATCGCTCCAAAATACCACCAACACATAAAGTTCAACACACGAGGGGACCGGGTTTTAGATCATTGTTACTCTCCTTTCCGGGAAGGCTACAAATCCCTCCCCCACCCCCCATTTGGCAAATCGGACCATTCTTCCGTTCTACTTCTACCTGCTTACAGGCAGAAACTAAAACGGGAAGCACCCACCCTCAGAACGATCCAGTGCTGGTCGGACCAATCAGACTCTGCGCTACAAGACTGTTTTGATCACGCAGACTGGGAGATGTTCCGGTCCGCCTCTGATGACGACATCGAGGTTTACGCTGACAGCGTAACGTGTTTCATCAGAGAGTGCGTAGAGGACGTTGTTCCGACCAAAACTATATGGATATACCCCAACTAAAAACCATGGGTTAACGGCGATGTTCACGCGGCACTCACTGCGCGGACCTCCGCTTTTAATACTTCTAACACGGAGGAGCGTAAAAAAGCCAGTTATGCCCTCCGTAACACTATCAGTACAGCCAAACGCCAGTACAGGCACAAACTTGAAGGTCAGTTCAACACCACTGACTCCAGAAGTATGTGGCAGGGAATTAACACAATCACGGACTACAAACGGAATAAAGTCTCCGCCATGAACACCGCTGCATCTCTCCCGGACAAACTTAATACATTTTATGGTCGTTTCGAGGACAACACCACCGCCCTCGCGGAGAGAGCACTCGCGGCTGACGCTACAGAGGTTGATTCACTCTCCGTCTCTGTTGTGGATGTAACCCGATCTTTCCGACAGTTGAACATCCGTAAAGCCGCGAGTCCAGACGGCATTCCGGGCCGCGTCATCAGAGCGTGCGCGAATCAACTGGCTGGTGTTTTTACGGACATTTTCAATCTGTCCCTCTCCCTGTCTGTAGTCCCCACATGCTTCAAAACGTCAACCATTGTGCCTGTTCTGAAGCAAGCTATAATCACTGCTTAAATGACTGGCGTCCTGTTGCTCTGACCCCCATCATCAGCAAATGCTTCGAGAGGTTAATCAGAGATCACATCTGCTCTGTTCTGCCCCCCTCTTTGGACCCATTGCAGTTTGCCTACCGCAACGACCGCTCCACTGATGATGCCATTGCATCTACAATACACACTGCTCTCTCCCATCTGGAAAAAAGGAACACATATGTGAGAATGCTGTTTGTAGACTACAGCTCAGCATTCAACACCATAGTGCCCACCAAGCTTGATGTGAAACTCCGGGCTCTGGGCTTAAACAGCTCGTTGTGCAGCTGGATCCTGGATTTCCTGTCAGGCAGACGTCAGGTGGTTAGAATGGGCAGCAACACCTCCTCATCACTGACCCTCAACACTGGAGCCCCGCAGGGCTGTGTTCTCAGCCCACTCCTGTATTCCTTATACACACATGACTGTGTGGCAACACATAGCTCCAATGCCATCATTAAGTTTGCTGACGATACGACGGTGGTAGGTCTGATCACTGACAATGATGAAACAGCCTACAGAGAGGAGGTGCACACTCTGATACGCTGGTGTCAAGAGCACAACCTCTCCCTCAACGTCAGTAAAACCAAGGAGCTTGTTGTGGACTTCAGGAAGAAAGTCGGAGAACACAGCCCCATCACCATCAATGGAGCACCGGTGGAGAGAGTCAGCAGCTTCAAGTCCCTCGGTGTCAACATTACTGAGGAACTCACATGGTCTGTCCACACTGAGGCCGTTGTGAAGAAGGCTCACTAGTGCCTCTTCTTCCTGAGACGGCTGATGAAGTTTGGAATGAACCACCACATCCTCACACGGTTCTACACCAGCACTGTAGAGAGCATCCTGACTGGCTGCATCACCGCCTGGTATGGCAATAGCACCGCGCACAAATGCAAAGCCCTGCAAAGGGTGGTGCGAACTGCCAGGAACATCATCGGAGGTGAGCTTCCCTCCCTCCAGGACATATATACCAGGCGGTGTGTGGAAAAAGCTCGGAGGATCATCAGAGACTCCAGCCACCCAAGTCATGGTCTGTTCTTACTGCTACCATCAGGCAGGCGGTATCGCAGCATCAGGACCCGCACCAGCCGACTACATGATAGCTTTTTTCCCCCAAGCAATCAGACTGTTGAACAGTTGATCTATCAGGATAAATAATTAGCACTGCACTTTATTCAGCTATAATCTCACACTGGACTGTCACAGCATATTCTCCTCAATATCCATCCTTCCTTCCATCCTTCCTTCCTTCCTTCCTTCCTTCCTTCCTTCCTACCTTCCTACCTACCTACCTACCTACCTACCTACCTACCTACCTACCTACCTACCTACCTACCTACATACATACATACATACATACATACATACCTACATACATACATACATACATACATATACACACATATATATATTTCATATACTCCTTACTTATTGTATTCTATATTGTGTATTCTATATTGTGTGTATTGTATATAATTATCGTGTTGTGTAAGTATGTGTACATTTGATATGTAAATTGTGTTGTGCAAGCATGTTGTTTATTGTAATTGGTATATGTCTCGTCACTGTCATGACTGCTATGTTGCTCGGAACTGCACACAAGAATTTCACCTACTGTTGCACTTGTGTACATGGTAGTGTGACAATAAAGTGATTTGATTTGATATGATTTGATTTGATTTGAAAAGCACATCTTGAGATCCCTGCATTGGGAATTGCACTCCATCCAGCTTTGTCCAAGAGCACGCTCTTGTCTTGTGCTGTCACTATTGTCAAGCAAGCCTGAGTGTGGTCTGTACAACTGCATATTGTCTATACAGCTGGAGTTTAGCTCACTGCCCCCTGCTGAAAACAGGTATCTAGATTGGATGTGGATTGCTCCGATTGCTTCCTATTGGTAGGAATATTCCCTTTTTACGGTCTAGGGGTATGATTAATTGTGTTAATTTCTTTTAATAATAATAATTTTTTAAATAATGAATTACACTGAATTAACAAATTAAACCAGCAGCCCTAAAATAACCAAAACTAAACATTATTGTAGCAAAATGTAACAAAATAAAATAAGAAAGTAAATTAAATGCAGCACGTAATGCAACTAACACAACAAAACACATTATATCATTTTTAGTGCTGGTTTTCGCTAACAATGTCACGATATAATATGTGATTCATGATAATTTTGAAGTGAATTTCTCCTGAGCATAATTTAGCATAATAATTGTTTATAGTTTCGGCAAAACCTATCGTTTTGCACCATTTAAAACAAAATAATGTCCATTAGTTTAAGAAAAGAAAAATTAATAGTTCTGTTATGGAAAAAATTGGCCATTTCTTTTGTTTTTTGCTTGCTTTTATGGGGTTTTGTGCTACTCTTACTACAGTTAAAAAATATTCTGTCTCAAAATGAATCTCTGGTTTTAAAGTGTGCAAGACGCTGGAGTGAAGTCTCGAGTCTTTCTTCACGAGTCCGAGTCTAGTCTCTTTATTTAAATAAATATATTTAAATAAATATAAATATTTAAATATATATATATATATATAAAATAAAAAATATTCAGATAATTAAAATGCATTATATTCTTGTGGGAGAAGAGTTAATAATTGATAAGACAATACAAAAAGCGGCTTTAGAATACAATTTATTGTTTACTACTATATTATTGATCATAAGTCAATCATTGGCATACAGTTCACAGCAATCCATTTCACAAGTGAATTTGCCAATCAATTGGAGATTTATTATGAGGGCTTGTTTAAGGACCGTCAATGAACAACTGCATCAGACATGCTTGTGTAGTGTCTCGGGTGCGCTGCGTCATAAACATCAAATTTTTATGTCACTGTGTCAAGTTAAATATAGTTTAATTCTTAGAACCCATCTTGAGATCCGAATAGTTCGAATTTGCGCTCCATCAAATGTTTGAACGCAAGAACGTAAGGTGTTTTGTTCACTGTATAAACTGGGCATTGCCACACAGCTGAAATTTCACTTACTGCCCTCTGGAGTAAACAGGTGGTACTACAAGCTTGCATTTCTCGATAATAAACTTGAGTCACTTTCAATATTTAGACAAATATTTATATAGTTTTATCGCCCAGCCCCATCATTTGGTATAATTTTGACAAAAACTTGCCATCTGATTTAAGTCCACTGTATATACTATGAAAACATTGGTAAAAGCGCAAGGTTTAAATTGACGCAACCTCTGGTCAGCGATCCTAATGTGCTATGAATCTACACTGCCCAATGTTTATGACAGTACAATATTAGCTAGCTTTGTGTGTTAATTATTGACTAATCTGGAGTGTAAGAATGTGTTCTTCTTCTGAGGGCACAACCAAATTTGAGCACAAATGGCACAGCGGGTGCCGTCATGTTTAATAGGACTCTTATCACTTTTTGGGGTTTACGTGGAAATGCATAATCGACTTCTATGATAAGGGTCTGATCGATCATGACACACAGGGAAATGTGAAGCAGATGTAATACAACCATACCAATAAAACACATTCTTCCTTTAAGATATTAATAGTTAAGGTTTAAAGACTTGAGTCGTTTTTGAAATATTCACGAGTCCTTTGTGTCGAGTGAAGTCTGAATTTATTTTAGGCTGAGTCTGGAGTCGAGTCACCATCTCTGGCAAGAGGTAATGCAAAGCTTTTCTAACACAACTCTCTTCTACACACTGTTCTTGTATTCAAATGAAGAGTTGTACAATAATCAAAAAATGATTTTGATTTGTCAAATTAATAGAACACATAAAGCCCATATTTTAGGCCACATTAAAAAATAAACAAGAAGAGTCATAGATTATAGACAATGCAAAATATTCTCAAGTAATATTCACAATTCCTCCCCTGCAGATGTTTGCCATTTTCCACATGAAAGCAGAGTACGAAACTAACTTTTTTTACCCAATTTTACCAGTCACTTGATTTTAACAGTCACCTTTATCCGATTGATATATACTATGGGTGCTCCGATCAATCGACCGGCAATCGTTATCGGCTGTTAATTGGTTTAAATAGTTTGATCGGAGGTCTCTATAAAGGCCGAACAGAAGAGACGATCAAATTATGCAAAACACATAAGACAATTTTACTACGTGCAGCTAAAACGGCTTCACTATATTCAGTGGTCTGGCAGTTCTACCAGGTGTCTGAAAAAGACAACCAATTAAAAATTTGCTAATATGTGTGCAAAGTTATATCCCACGAGGTGGAACGCATCAAAAAGATTTCAACACCACCAATCTCATCAGACATTTAAAGGTTAGTCAAGTATAGGAATAAGAGCAATTTTCAAAGCTAGCTAGCACTAAGGCAGAGAGAGAGCGGGACTGTTTAGCAGCTCAGGCGCCACTCACTCAGCTGTCGGTAACAGAGACATTCCATCAACATCAACCCTACAGCAATGACAGCAAGAAACAAAAAGAAATATCAGCCAAAATAATGGAATTCATATGCCTTGATCACCAGCCGCTGTCTATTGTGGAAGACGAAGGTTTCTGGCGATTCATTCATGCTACACTCTGCCAGGGCGTAAATATTTCACTGATGTATGCCTGCTGCAGTATACAAAACAGTGTTTACACATGTCGACAGCCTTATGAAGGACAACATCACATCAATCAGTTTCACAAGTGACATTTGGTGTTCGAGTGTATGTCCTATGTCAAGCCTAACTGTTCAGTTTATTAATCAAAACTTCAAACTACAAAAAGTTGTTCCTCATTCTCAAGAGATTTCAGGGTCACACCGCGGAGGCTCTTGCTGCCGCATTCAGCAACATATGTCGAGCATAGGGAATCCCAAAGGAAAAAGTGCATGTTATTCTAAGGGATAATGCCAAGAACATGGTAATGGCCATGAGGGATGCAGACCTACCCAGTCTGCCGTGCATGGCTCATATACTCCAGCTCGCCGTGACCAAGGGGGTTTTGTGGGGTAATATCCTCTGGATGACGCATCGTCTGTCATTTCAAACACTCCCTGTTGGCCTACTCTCGACTTCAGAGTTTTCAGAAACAACTTGGCCAGCCTATCAAAAGGCTACAGCAAGGTGGAACAGTACTGTATATATGCTACAGAGTCTGCTGGAACAGAAATGTACCCTGTGTGCGTATGGAGCTGACTACGACATGCCTTCCATGTTCACCGGCAGCCAGTGGAAATTGGTGGAAAATATGATTTCTCTACTCACCTCATTTGAAGAGCTCATGCAACAGATCAGCTCATCAACTGCATCAGCTGCAGATGTTATACCATTCATCAGAGCTTTAACTCATCTTTTTGAGAAAACATCAGAGACTGACCATGGTGTAAAAACCTCAAAAGTCACATTGTTGGAAGCGGTCCAGAACAGATTCTGTGACATTGAATCCGAGCACCTGTATACCATTGCTACAGTGCTCAATCTGAGATGAGAAAACTTAATTCACACATTCCTGTGTGTGTATTCAGCCGTGTCGCTGTCAGAGCGAATCAAAGAGCAGGCAAGAAATAAGGCAAATGAGTATTGAAAATATTTAAATTCAGAAAAATATCTATATTTTTTGTATGGCTCCCCAATTCATATTGCAAGAATATCTAGCTTGGCCTAAATGATTGATAAAAGGAGCTATTGCTGAAATGAATACAGTGTTGTTGTGCTATTCTTTTGTGTAGGCAGGCTGGCATTTCCTTCAAATTTGGCTAAATGTGCTGTAAAAATAAGCATTTGGAAGAGTTAATAATACGACTACAGAATAAAAACTCAACTTTAGAGTATGCTATGAGGCCAAGGTTATGACTAATCAAAACAAGAGCCAAGCATAACCTAAGAAATGCATTAAATAATAGAACATTTATTATTCTCCATTTTCTTTTTTCTTATAATTTCTCAATGCCGTTACATATTTCTTTTCTAGAATGGAGCAACTGTAACTTAACAGAATTTCCCCTCGGCGATAAATAAAGTATTTCTGATTCAGATTTCTTGAAAATAAATTCCTTAATGTTTTGTTTTTCTTGTTAATAAAAAGGTATAAAGACAGATATTTCCCTGACACACTCAAGCCCCAGATACGTGGGCAGCTTTCTGATGTCCAGGCCACTGGACTGGAGCAGCAGAATGGTGATGCGAGTTTGGCAGCGAGCGGCTCCGAGCCCCCAGAGAAAGTACCATGAGCTGGCTAATTGCATGCCTTGTATAAAGAGTTGTTGGATGAAGATGCAGAACATGGTGGCGGTGACATCAGCAGCTCAACAACACGAGCCTACCTCTCTGCACTGTGAACAAATGTAGATAGCGAGCAACTTTTCAGCACAGCAGGGAATATTGTAGATGAGAAGAGGAACAAGCTGTCAGCCAAAAATGCGGACATGCTTATATGTATAAAGAAAAACCTGCCATTGATGCTTGAGAAGTAAGCTTTGAGAAATATAAATCTGCTTATCTCTATCCCCCTCTCTCTTTCTATAGAGAGGGGGGATAGAGATTAGTAGATTTACATCTCCCAAAGCTTAATTCATGATACTTTATCATCTCTTAATTTTAATACTTAATATACATTTGTAAATTGTTTGGTAAATGCTAAGGTTAAAAAAGGTGCTATATAAGTGCAGACCCTTTACACTGTGTCCCATTCAGCCATTCACACACACACTCACACTAATGACAGCAGAGCTGCCATGCAAGGCGCTAGCCTGCCATTGGGAGCAACTTGGGGTTCAGTATCTTGCTCAAGGACACTTCGGCATGTGGAGTCATGTAGGCCGGGAATCGATCGCCAACCCTGCGATTAGTGGCCGACCCGCTCTACCACCTGAGCCACAGCCGACAGGGCGGAGGGCGGGGCTGGGTTGTGATTCCACATACCCGGCTAATCAAGCCACAGCGAGGGATAAAGGCAGAATGGAGACTGCAGTAGGACAGAGGGAGAGATTTACGGACAGCTGTCCGACACTTTTGTGTGTTTGGTTAAGTTCTTCATTAAAATATTATTTATATTCTCAAGCCAGTTCTCACCTCCTCCTTTCCATTAATCCCTTTACACTGGTGCCGAAATCTGGGAAGGTGGAGGGCTGCGCCATAATAGAGTCCTCGCCACTACCATCCACCCCAACGGAGCAGCTGCGGCCATCTGCTGGAGGATGTAGGAGCCCGGCCCCCTGAGAGTGGACGAATGGCCACCGACCACGAAGGGAGAAGGGGCTCCTAACAGACTGCCTGTTGCGGTCATGGCCGCTGCCAGGGGTGGAGGAGACCTCTACCAGCCGCTGAAACGCGGCGGTGTATGAGACCGCCGACAGTGAGCGAGGAGGGGCTACTGGCCAACCGCCTGGTGTGGTAGAACAACTGCCTGGGTTGGGGAGACCACTTCTGTTTCCTGAGAACACGGCAGGGCGTTCCGTCAGGGGCCAGAAGACTGCCTCCAATCTGGGGAGGCACGGCTGTCATCAGTTGGAAGAGTGCCCGAGGACAAAGCTACGTTGTATAAGAGAACCGGCAAGTGAGTGTTTTTTTTCTCCCTCTCTCCTCTCTCTCTCACCGCTGCTCCGCGTTGGCCTTTCCCTCTCTTTTTTAAATGTTTTGTTAATTTGGCACGATCGCCGTTATGGGTTGTAGGTGCCAATTTATTTTTTTTGTTTCCCTCCCCTTGTCCCCTCCCTCATCCAGGTAAATGGGTATGACCTGCTGGCAGACGGTTAGGCACGCCTCTACCCAGGGAAAAAGGGGGAGATGTACATCATGCCGGGTGCTCCCCGGCCTGAGAGAATGAGGGAGGAATGTGACAGGGCGAGGGCGGGGCCGGGTCATGATTCCACACACCCAGCCCCCTAATTAGACTAAACAAGCCTCAGAGAGGTTTAAAGGCTGATTGGAGACTGCAGTGGGCAGAGAGAGAGATTTACGGACAGCTGTATGTCTTTTGATTATGTTCTTCATTAAAATATAATTTATATTCTCAAGCTGGTTCTCTGGTTCCTTTCCATAAATCCCTTTACAACATTGTTGTTAAGAATAGTTAAATAAAGTTAAATAAATAATGCTACATGATAAATAGAAGGCTTCAAATAGAACGGTGAACGTATCGGTTGATACTGCTCCCAGCGATCGTGATTGGCCCCAAAAATCTATATAGTATATCGGCTATTAACAATCCATATACAGTAAAATACACACTGCTGGATTTAAAGTGATTCAAACTCAGAACACCTCCTGATTTGCAGTGCTTACATAAAGAACAAAACTACAAAAACAAAACTTGTGGTTAGATGTAGCAATGACATCAAATCTTGCCCTGTTCAGAACAACCATCTCAGAAGATATGTTCACAACTGGACAGCGCTAAATACAGCTGCGAATTGGGTCCAAAATGTAAAGGTCAGTGGGAAGATGAGCTTATTTACCTGTAACTGACCAAAAAGTACCTACCTTTTGGTTCATTTCATCCACTGGAGTAAAAGAAGTGGATATCTCCATCTTTATCTTGACATATTTAATTATAGATGGAGGTTCATCGAGTTATGCAGTACTTTAGCTTTGCAGTATTTGGATATTGTGTGAGTCATGTCTTACTCCCAACTGCCGGGTTTAGTCAAAAAGTTCAAATTCACATATATTTTTGTTTTGGCAGCGGTAGCAAAAGTCTCAAAACATTAAAAACAGCCAGCTTGTGTAGCGTGACAGATGTGATGGGCTACACTTAAACTTTCAAAGTGCTGATGATGTAGGAGAGGCGTGCCTAACCGTCTGCCGGCAGGTCATCCCCATCTACCTGGATGAGGGAGGGGACAAGGGGAGGGAAACCAAAAAAACATTTGGCACCTAAGCCGATCGTGCCAAATTAACAAAACTTTTAAAAAAGAGAGGGAAAGGCCAACACGGAGCAGCAGTGGGAGAGAGAGATGCAGCTGCATGTATCGTCACATCAATATTTTGCCAGCACACCCCATATTTTTAATGTATAGCAGAAAACATATTTGTTATGAAATATAACAAAACAAAACATAATTAAATGTAATGCACAATAACGACAAAAAAAGGCAATAAAACGTATTATATATTATTACCATGTAAGGAATATTAATACCGTTAGGTAGCAAAATATAACACAAACAACAAAGCAAAACAGTCTCCCCTGTCCACATTACAACGCAAAGACAGTTTTATAAAATGTATCCACTTGGGAGAGTGTTTTCGAAAAGCTACATTTTTGCTGTCAAAAAAACGCAGTCTCAGTTTCGACGGAAGGCCAAAACGTAGAGAAAAAGATGCGTTTTCAAACGAAAACGTATTAGTTTGGACATGGCATTAGTATGTTAAAAAGTACATACTGTTAAAACAAGAGATAAGATGCTCTGGCTACTGACCTTTAGGGGAGCCGACAGTTGCCTCGCTGTGCGACTTCACCAGTCTGTTGTCACTGTGCCGTAGAAAATCTGAAGTGAACGACAGATCTGTTGTCATCTCTGCCACTTCCTCTCTCTCTTCCTCTAGCTCTTCCACCTCTTCCTCTAGCGCTTCCTCTCCATCTTTCTCATCAGGCTCAGTGATCTTGTCCATCTGCTGCTGTCTCTGCTCCTGCAGCTTGCTGTGGTTCTCTATCACCTTATTGGCCGTCTCCATGACAACCTCAATGTTGAGGTTCTGAGCTGCCATTGCAAGAAGTTCATCATCATCGTCTGCAACATCCCAGGCATCACTAGTGATACTCTCAAACTCTTGGAAGGTGGTGGCTTTCTTTGGCTTTCCTGGTGTGCCGGTGGGGGGAGGTCTGTTTCCTGCTTTCATCAAGCTGAAAAAATTCAAACTTTGATTTGTATCACAATGGATAAATGACAAAGCTGGACAACAGAACTAGATTTTCACATTACAATACATTACAAAAGTTACATGCATTTTACTTCCACAACAATGATGAAATTCTGTTTATATTTGTCAGTTTCACTACAGGTCGGGCTCTATTTTAGCCAGGAACTGCACACAATGCTTAATGTTTTCTAGTTGAAAAAAATTGTTTTTTCACATTCAGTGCATCTCTTAAGCAGGCTTATTTAATGGGAAAAGCAACATCGAGTCAGTGATTGTTGTTTTGGGGTGAAAAAAGATGAGGCATGCGGTTTCACTTGCAGGGCCGCTGCCGGCCAAATTGATGCCCTACGCAGAGTTCCAGGTGGATGGGAGGAGGGTTCGCATGATATGAGCGAGAAGCGATCATCTGTGTTCCGCAGCTGCTTTCGGGTCCTTGAATAATGTATAACGTGCGAGTAAGGGCAACCAGTGGACTTTCTGGTAAGATGGTGCTCCCCTAAGGAGTTGGTGCCCTACACAGACTGCGTAGTCTGCTTATAGGGAGCGGCGGTACTGGTCACATGCCATTTTTAAGAGCAAGATTTACTGATTCATTGTAGTAACCAGAACGAGAGCTGGGAGCAGGGTCAGAAATTAACACACACCAAGTGTAAATTGTCTGTTTGGCTGGTGAATTTTACAGTGTCATATGGCACTTTGGCAGGCACTTACACCAGATAATTGGAAAAGAGTGTTATGGATTTTTTTGTGGGATCAGCTAGACTGTAAGGTGCGTGAGAAGTGCCCGACAAGACATCTATGGCAAGTGCTACAGAAAGTGTGGGGTGAAATATCACCTGAGTATCTGGACAAACTGACAGCTGGAATAACAAGGATCTGGAGGATTTTTTGATGAGAACTCTATGAAGTAGTTTAAGAAGTTCTGAAACTTTCTTTCAAATTGTAATAGTAATTTTTCACGTTATTAATATCCTGACTGTATATTTTGATCAGCTGAATGCCACATTTTTAGTGAATAAAAATACCAATTTCTTTCCATAAGAGCAAAATCTGTACATTATTCCAAACTTTTGGCCAGTGTGTGTATATATTTTTTTTTTATTATATATTTTTTTATTATTAACAGATTAATGATAACAATGATAACAGCGCGTCGCTGCCACAGAGGTTTAAACTATCCAGAAGCTTGCGGAGTCCTAATCCGAAAGCGTTTTATACTGCTTACTGACAAAGCCTGCATTATTCCCATTTCACGTGCCCACAGTGAGAAGCTTCTCACTTCAGAATTATATTAAAACTATTTTGGCCCATTTCTCCAGACAGAACTGGTGTAACTGTGACAGGTCTGTAGGCCTCATTGCTTGCACGTGCTTTTTCAGTTCTGCCAACAAATCTTCTTCTATCTGATTGAGGTCAGGGCTTTCTGATGGCCGCTCCAACATCTTGACTTTGTTGACCTTAAGCCATTTTGCCACAACTTTGGAGGTATGCTTGTGGTATTGTACATTTGGAAGACCCATCTGCGACCGAGCTTTAACTTCCTGGCTGTTGTCTTGAGATGTTGCTTCAACATATCCACATAATTTTCCTTCCTCATGATGACATCTATTTTGTGAAGTGCACCAGTCCCTCCGGCAGCAAAGCACCCCCACAACATGATGCTGTCACCCCCATGCTTCACGGTTGGGATGGTGTTCTTCGGCTTACAAGCCTCACCCATTTACCTTCAAACATAACGATGGACATTATGGCCAAACAGTAAAATTTGTGTTTCATTAGACCAGAGGACATTTCTCCATAAAGTAAGATCTTTGCAAGTGCACCCATGTGCACTTGCAAACTGTAGTCTGGCATTTTTTATGGTGCTTTTGTAGCAGTGGCTTCTTCCTTGCTGAGCAGCCTTTCAGGTTATGTCGATATAGAACTCGTTTTACTGTGGACATAGATACTTGTATACCTGTGTGGTTAAAAAATTATTTTTAATGACTTCAAACTAAGTGTATTTAAACTTCTGACTTCAACTGTATCTATCTATCTATAAAATATTTGTACAGTACTATATACAGTTTGCTGTATAAATATATATATATACACACTGTGCAAAAGTTTTAGGTACATAATATGTTTCACAAAACATTTGTCTTTTTTTGTATATCTTTAGTGTTTCTTTAGTGTCAATAGGAAATATATATATGTAAGACTCCCAAATATTCCTTATGCAAATAGAATAGAAGAACAAGGAGCCCTGCAAGAGATGACATTGCCCCCAGAGAGCCCCCCACTGAACATCGAGTCAATCTGGGATTAATTGTTGAGACACAAGCAATTAAGACAGCCTAAATAGAACTGTGGCGAATTCTCCAAGAAGCTTGGAACATCCTATTTGCCAACAACCAATAAAAACTGTTTCCATGTGTACCTAGGGGAATTGGTGCCATTTTGAAGGCAAACGTGGTAACACCAAATATTGATTCAGATTTTATTTACTGGACTTTGTATGACATTAATTGATAAATGAAAACTGAAATGAAAACATATTTATGGCATTGTTATCGAAGACATACTCACTAAGCAATATTTTTCACAAGCACCTAAAACTTTTGCACAGTACTGTATATATGTATATGTATGTATTTATATATATTAGTATACACACACTGTTTATACATTTTAGGTATTTTATTTCTTAATATTATTTTTTGTATTGATTTGGTGTTAAATATGACCAGGATATTTTCTTGACAGATTTCACAGGAATCACCCTAGACACAATTGGTGAAATTATAAAAACATTAGTGTTGGAATTATATAGTAGTCAAAAATTATGAGAAAGCAATGCCTGCTTAAATTTAACAGGCTAATAGAGGCTTTCCTGTCAATCCAGAATTTGATAGTTAAAGTGTGTATTTATTGGACTTAATGCTGACGCGGAAGCGGCAGCGGAAGTGGTGGCCCTCGTGTAAAGCCCTCCTCCTGTGAAGATCTACTTGGGTAAAGACCAGCGAGTCTTCCTGTGCGAGTCCACCGAGCAAGGACACTGACAAGGCTCCACTCACCAAAGCACTTAAGTATTTATTTTTCTATTCTATCGCTTTTATTATTTTACTTATACATACATACTAAAATGTCTAGTTCACTAATAACACATGCCTTCAAGCACATGCCTGTTATCTGTTGTAGACCGTTCACAAGATACAGATGAAGACAAAACGCAACCCACACAACCTACAGCCGCTTTGCACTTCAACACCTGCTCCACTCTCGTTCTCAGTTGGACTCTGGAACTGAGTCTGCTGGGAACAAAGCTGCCTTCATTCCAGCTTTCGCCACACACTCCACCCTCAGCATCCTGGCACTGACAGAGACATGGATACGTCCTGAGGATACAACAACACCTGCTGCTCTCTCCAACAACTTCTCCTTCTCCCACACGCCTCGACATACTGGTAGGGGTGGGGGAACAGGTTTGCTCATTCATAATAACTGGACTTTTTCACCACAGGCTTCACTATGTAGCAATACATCTTTTGAATTCCATGCCATTACTACAATGCAACCCACAAAATTACATGTTGTTGTTATCTATCGCCCTCCAGGTCAGCTGACAAGCTTTCTTGAGGAGTTGGATGTCCTGCTGTCCTCCTTGCCAGAGGATGGCAGGCCATTTGTGGTTCTTGGCGATTTCAACATACACCAAGACAAGCCCCAGGCCATTGAACCGAATACTCTTCTGGCCTCATTTGACTTGGAAAGACTACACACCACAGCAACTCACAGGTCGGGCAACCAGCTGGACCTCATTTTTTACACGTAACTGTAAAACCTCATATATTCTTGTTACACCTTTACATGTCTATGATAACTACTTTGTTCAATTCAACATGATTCTCCCATCCATTTTAAAACCGACTCCACCTTTGGTTTCCTTTCACGGTAACCTCTGTTCCCTCTCACCCTCTCGCCTTTCCACTGATGTCTCTGCCTCTCTTCCCACAATAAATGTATTTTCCATGCTTGATGTGAACACTGCCACACTTAGCTCTACTTTAACAACCTGTCTAGACAACATCTGTCCTCTCTCCTCTAGACCAGCACGTACTACTCCACCCAGCCCCTGGCTGTCTGACGTCCTTCGCAAACATCAGACTGATCTCAGGGCAGCTGAGAGGAGATGGCGGAAATCTAAAGATCCAGCCGATCTAGGTAAATATCAGCTTCTGTTTGCAACTTTTTCAGATAACGTTAAAGCTGCAAAAACTACATATTACCAGACCAAGATCAACAGCACCACAGACACTCATAGCTTGTTTAGAACATTCAACACACTTCTCTGCCCTCCCCCTCCACCACCTGACACATCACTGACAGCAGATTTTTTTACTAATAAGGTACAGCCATCAGCAATACATTCATTGCACCACACCCTGTCAAACACCCACCTCCTGTATGCAACTCTTCTTTCTCTATGTTCTCTCCTTTAACTGACACTGAGGTCTCTAAACTCCTCCTCTCCAACCACCCCACAACCTGTTCCCTTGACCCCATTCCATCACACCTTCTCCAGGCCATCTCTCCGTCCATCCTACCGGCACTTTTCCCACTACATTTAAGCAGGCTTGAGTAACCCCACTGCTGAAAAAACCTGCACTTAACCCCACACAGATAGAATACTACAGACCAGTCTCTCTCATCCCATTCATGGCAAAAACACTTGAAAGGGTAGTTTTCAATCAGATCTCTGCCTATCTCTCACAGAACAAGCTGCTGGATGACAATCAGTCAGGCTTCAAAAGTGGACACTCCACTGAGACTGCCCTGCTGTCTGTCACGGAGTCGCTGAGAGAGGCGAAAGCTGAATCCAGATCATCCGTTCTGATTCTGCTGGACCTTTCTGCTGCCTTTGACACAGTCAACCATCAGATCCT
Organism: Xyrauchen texanus; assembly: GCF_025860055.1. NCBI lineage: Eukaryota > Metazoa > Chordata > Actinopteri > Cypriniformes > Catostomidae > Xyrauchen > Xyrauchen texanus. Next base: position 2,840,498 of record NC_068320.1, read on the forward strand.
ACTTTCCACTAGGGTTGTGCCGATGGACGATATCATCGTCCGTCGTGATGGCTCACCAACATCACGATGTAGAGCCACCATCGTGATGCCACGCCCCCTTTTGCGAGTCTTGCTAGTGTGACTCACTAATCCTAGTCTCTTCTATAGTTAACCTAAAAACTTTGCAGGGATTGCTCTGTAAATTAAATTGAGAATATTACTAATGCATATATGCTATTTTAAATACTGTGGTATATGCCAGAGACGTGACTTGTTAGTCTGTGAAAATACCGTCTCAGGCAGGCTGCACAAATATTGATCTTGACATTGTTAGCTTCTTGTCTTTTTTTTTTACATGTCTTACACTGTACATTTAGATTAAAATATTTTATGTTGTAGGCTACAAGAAAATAGCCTTTATTAATTAATTATTAGTAGTTGTAGTGTCTCAGAAAATCTTGCTCATTGTTACATAGCTCTTGTATACACTGAAGCGGCAGTTTAAGATAAACCCAGACCAGCGAACGTCAAATAACTTTTGTCTGGTTAATACTTTTAAAGAAAAATTTCCTTGGCCATAAATCCATAATGTCAAATCAAATGAAAGAAACAAGGTGAATATGAATAACACACATTTATTAAAACATAGAAGAACAACAAATAAAGAACAAGAAAACGGGAACACTCAGACCGAAACTTGGCTTTAACATTTCACTTATAATTAGCAGCACAATTAACTTCAGCACAGGCTACAAAATAAATTATGTTATTGAAATATTGTAAAGTGGTCATATGAACTACACAAATGAACGTTTAAAAAATAATATGCAAAATCGAATAGATCCGCAACGGATGGTGAAAAATGCGTAAAGAATAATATCTAATATCTTTCACCATAGACCATGTTTAAATTTCGATGTTTCTGGCCAGAAATACCAAAATATTCACTTTATCTGGTTTTAATAAGCTGCGGATTGGAGTAACTACACTACCCGCTGTGCTGAAGACCCGCTCTGATGGAGTACTGGTAGCACATATGCACAGATATTTCCGTGCTAATCTTGCCATGAACGGAAACCTTTTGTCGTTTGTTTTCCACCAAGTCAGCGGGACCTCTTCCCCATCAATGGCCATTTCCTGCAGGTACATGGTCATTTCTGCCGCGACCTTTTGCTCATCAGTGAGTAAAATAACGAAATTATAGTTTTTAAGTGGAAAATAGTATTTATGTAAAGAGATATATTAAAATAAAAAGTGCACAACTCTTCTTAAGTGAAATCTAAAAAAAAAAAATGCTTCACGTGTCGTGCAACCTACTGATAAAGCGCCGACGAGTCATTAGTTGGGTTAGTAAAATAACGAAATTATAATTTTTCATATAATTTTTGAAAATTATATGAAATTATATAATCCCCCCCACCACCGACGATATCATTGTCCATGGCGATGTTTTACTGTCAACATCGTCAACTGCCAATTTAGGGGACATCGCCCAACCCTACTTTCCACCCTCTCTAAACTGGGCATCACTGGAACTGTGCTTGACTGGTTCAACTCCTATCTCTCAGGAAGGTCCTTTGAGGTAGCCTGGAGAGGGGAGGTATCCAAGCCACATCAGTTACTTACTGGGGTACCTTAGGGATCAGTGCTGGGGCCACTTCTCTTCTCCATATACACAACATCACTGGGACCCATCATCAAGTCACATGGTTTCTCTTACCACTGCTACGCTGATGAAATGCAACTCTACTTATCCTTCCAGCCCAACGACACCACAGTGACCGCTCGAATCGCTGCCTGTCTGGCAGACATCTCAGCCTGGATGAAGGAACACCACCTGCCAATCAACCCAGCCAAGACTGAACTCCTTGTCTTTCCAGCCAACCCTGCTGTTGAACACAACATCACCGTGCAGCTGGGTCCAACTACAGTTTTGCCTTCTAAAACGGTCAAAAATCTAGGGGTAACCATTGATGATGAGCTAAATTTCACAGACCACATCTCAAAGAGTGCAAGATCATGTAGATTTACACTCTACAATATCAGGAAGACCCTTCCTCTCTGTACATGCCACAAAACTGCTTGTTCAATCACTTGTCATAACTAGACTGGACTACTGTAACGCTCTCATTGCAGGCCTTCCTGCACGTGCTATTAGACCTCTCCAAATGATCCAGAATACAGCAGCACATCTGGTCTTTAATGAACCTAAGAGAGCACATGTTACACCACTCTTTGTCTCTCTCTCCACTGGCTGCTGGTTCATGCACATACTAAATTCAAGGCCCTGATGCTGGCATACAAAACAGTCACTGGGTCTGCTCCAGCTTACCTAAAAACATTTATGCAGAGCTACGTTCTCACCAGAAGCCTGCGGTCGGCTATGGAATGTTGCCTTCTCATACCAAAACAAAGAGGCACCAAAACACTTCCCCGGACTTTCAGTTTCATCATACCACGGTGGTGGAATGACCTTCCCAACTCAATCCGGGAAGCTAACTCACTCTATATCTTCAAAAAACGTTTTATTTTTTAAAACATTTACATTTCTTATTGCACTTAAATCTGTTTTGTATACTATTCTGATGATAGTGAAACTTTGTAGTATGGCACTTTTCGTACCACTGTCTCCTTAAGATGACTCGCTTATGTTTTCCTCTTTTGTAAGTCGCTTTGGATAAATGCATCTGCCAAATGAATAAATGTAAATGTAAATGTAAAACTCAATCACTTTTTGACATACTGGGCAAAAAAAGCCTTCAACAGTAACTCTCTCAAGCTTTCATCAGAATTTTCTGTATGGCATTAGAATCATCACTGAAGTCAACTAACACATTTGTATATATCTGAAGTTATATTTTTTTAACTTAAATTTGCATACAGCACAGGAACAGTAGATCAGATTTGACTAGAGGCAAATGGAATGTGTATACACAATCAGAAAGCAATGCAATCAATCAAGACGCATGAAGTGACTAAATTAATATAGACTTAAGATTTGGAAAAAGCCTAAAAAGTAAAGACAATTGTGTTCATCTTCATATTTAAATGGCTTACCTGGCATGTAGAAGAGGGTCAAATGGCGGATGCTGGGCTCCATAAACATGCTGAATACTGAGAAAAATAAGGGTGCTACAATCAGTAACCACACACACACATACACACACATACATGCACATACATACATTATATATATATATATATACACACACACACACACACTTTCATTATCTCACACAACACTATTTATATAATCTGAAAACTGGTTTGGCAAGTCAGCAAACAATGACAATTCCCCAAAACCAAAATTCAAATATGATTGAACTAATAGCCATTAGAACATTTTATTTAATCATCTGTATATCCAGAAATACCACTTTTATAATGTTTTAATGCTGATGTTAGTATTGATAACAATAAGTACCAGAAAAGTAGTTAACATAGTAGCATCAAAGAATTCTTTGCAATGCCTTGGAGTACCATGTAATTATTATCATGGTGTACAAATAAGGCAATTATTTAGTACCATTTTAAAGCCAAATTAGCATAGATTTACCATCTGATACAATCATTGTGCCATGGTACCAACAGTCATTTTTAAAAGGGATGTCATGAGAAGAGGCCCAGATGCACATAGCTAACAGGCTAGTACATCACTTTATGAGCTAGATAATAAACAAAACGTGCTTTGATATGTTCAGATCAATGTAATCTGACACATATAGAACAGACAATTGTGATCAGCGATAAAGAATCCGATTAATTACCAATATAAACTAATGGAACCGTAAAGCTAACACACATGACAGATTACAAAAATTGAGTCAAAAACAGCCTTAAAAATATTCGATTAGAGTGACACATATCATTCTGAATGCGAATAACTCATGGGATGAGATCTGTTACAATTAGATTGTGTTTAATTAGTATACTGTACAATTAAACACATATAAACACACACAGCTAACACAGAGACATCCATTAGCATGAACACGTCACTCACTTTCCAGGAACCTTAGCTGTATTTCTCTTCCAAAACTGTTTGCCGTCGCTGGCCATAATTTGTCTTCTGAGCGATCTCTCATTAATTCATTTAAAGATTAAGGTGATAAATCCTGTAATTTGTGCACGAAGAGTTTATTTACACCTCAGTTTCTCTTTGTAAACTCAGAGATCGGCCATGTTGGTTCCGCCCACCACACAAAAGCGCAGCTTTGATTGGTTAAGCGAAGTACTGAGTGGCTGTTGAATAGCCAATTCTGTGGCTATATCTGCCTACATTCTGTAAGAACCTCACAGGTTTGTGTAAATTCTGGACAAACTTATTCCAGAATAATAAGAACAGTTCATCTTATTAAAACATATATATAATTATTTTACACTATTATTTTATGTTTATATGTTTTATTAAAAGGACCAAAATATTATTTATATGTGTCAGCATAATATCATTAATTTTATTAGCAACATATTGCACAAGTTTAAGAAAAGATATTATAATTCCAAATCAAATCACTTTATTGTCACACTACCATGTACACAAGTGCAACAGTAGGTGAAATTCTTGTGTGCAGTTCCGAGCAACATAGCAGTCATGACAGTGATGAGACATATACCAATTACAATAAACAACATACTTACACAACACAATTTACATATCAAATGTACACATACTTACACAACACGATAATTATATACAATACACACAATATAGAATACACAATATACAATACAATAAGTAAGGAGTATATGAAATATATATATATATATATATATATATATATATATATATATATATATATATATATATATATATATATATATATATATATGAAGTAGTATATTGAGGAGAATATGTTGACAGTCCAGGGTGAGATTATAGCTGAATAAAGTGCAGTGCTGATTATTGATCCTGATAGATCAAGTGTTCAACAGTCTGATTGCTTGGGGGAAAAAGCTATCATGTCGGCTGGTGCGGGTCCTGATGCTGCGATACCGCCTGCCTGATGGTAGCAGTGAGAACAGACCATGACTCGGGTGGCTGGAGTCTCTGATGATCCTCCGAGCTTTTTCCACACACCGCCTGGTATATATGTCCTGGAGGGAGGGAAGCTCACCTCCGATGATGTTTCTGGCAGTTCGCACCACCCTTTGCAGGGCTTTGCAGTTGTGCGCGGTGCTATTGCCATACCAGGCGGTGATGCAGCCAGTCAGGATGCTCTCTACAGTGCTGGTGTAGAACCGTGTGAGGATGTGGTGGTTCATTCCAAACTTCCTCAGCCGTCTCAGGAAGAAGAGGCGCTGGTGAGCCTTCTTCACAACGGCCTCAGTGTGGACGGACCATGTGAGTTCCTCAGTAATGTGGACACAGAGGAACTTGAAACTGCTGACTCTATCCACCGGTGCTCCATTGATGGTGATGGTGAATCAAGGTAACATTCAAAGTTATTTGACGATATGTAGTGCCGAAAGTAGTTTATTTACTTTTATTATGACTTAACATAGGCCCCTACATACATTTTATATAATAATTTAGTAAATTCTGTATTTTCACTCTTCTAGTATTTTAACTTTTTTCATGTTATGGTGATATTACTTTGTTGTCTGTAATACTTTTATCAATAATTCAAATGAAATATAAAACATACTGTGACCTTGTATGGTAGCTTGACAATGTATAGCCATACTAAACAGGAATCAGCGTTTGTGACCTCTTATAAAACCCTTCTTGAATATGACAGATAAACGGCCCCATTATTCAGAATTGCACGTGCTTACTATAATACCTAAACTTAATTTTACATTTTATGTAACCATTATTTATTAATAGGTGTATAATATGTAAATTAAGTATTATTTGCGTTCAGTAAAAAAAAAAGAAAAAAAAAAGTGAAAGATATATCTTCACATCGCTCCTCCTACAGCGGGATTATGTGTGACGCATTTTATCAAGCACCTCCCACTTTACCATGAAAGAAAAAACCGCTATGTAGCCAAACTGCAAAGGTGAAAATGAGCAACATCGTAGTTATGACTATTATTATTATAATAATGATTTGAAACGTCAGGGCGGTATAGTATAAGCCCGATGTGAAGATGAAAGTGAGGTAACTAATGTGTATTTGTTGTAAGAGCGGAAATGGAGAAGTGTCTGTTGTCTTCTCAGCTGTGTATTCAGCGCAAACAGTATGAGGTCACGTTAAACTCCTTCATTCTCGCGTGGAAGGAGATACAAACGGCCAAAACATACACAGTACGCTCCATATATGGGGCTTTCAAAGCGGGTGAGTTACATTTCTCATAAAATAATAACACTATAACAGATAGACAACATGCTGTACAATAACACTATAACAGATAGACAACTGCTGTTGTTTGTTTCTGTGGTGTCTCAAAACATAATGAGCTCCCTAAAGAGTGGACATCAGATTTGGGCATCGTACTCAGTTGGTTAGTATCATCCCATGAGCTATTCGTATTCATTTTGACCAGCTGACTCAGAAAGCGTCTGCGATGCCTAAAAGTTCTGCTGACTTTGAATGCATCAACGATGATATCTAAAACTGCAGCTGATTTAAGGCCTTTTCACACCGGATGTGGCACGTAAAAGCGAGACGAATTGACGACAAATGGCCCATTAAAATAAAAAAACGATAAATAATCGCCGTTTTAAACATGTCAGCAATGCCCCAAATATGCTGCTGGATCAGTACCCGTCTATAATACCTAAATCACAGATCACTCAAAAGTTATCTCTAATACCCCAAATGTTTATAACTCATAACGTATCTTTAATTCTTGTCCCAAAAATGCCGAAATTTGTGTGTGTGCTATAATGCTCAAAAGTGATGTCTATGCAGCTCACTCGGTTTTGAGACACAGCCTTTGTGTTCTTGTTCTTCAACATGCTTGAAAATAGAGAAATTATTGTGAAAAATGTTGCATAGTGAGGATGTCTTCAAAAATAATGATATAAATAGTTTTCATTTATCTCTTAATGTCATACAAAGTCCAGTAAACATAAAAAAAAAAGTTTTATTTTGGTGTGGCTACCTTTGCCTTTAAAACAGCCCCAATTCTCCTAGGTACACCTGGACACAGTTTTTCTTGGTTGTTGGCAGATAGGATGTTCCAAGCTTCTTGGAGAATTCCCAACAGTTCTTTTAACTATTTAGTCTCAATTGCTTCTGTCTCTTCATGTAATCTCAGACTGACACAATGTTCAGTGGGGGGCTTTGTGGGGGCCATGACATCTGTTGCAGGGCTCCCTGTTCTTCTATTCTAATCTTTTCTATTTGCAAAAGTAATGTTTGGGAGTGTAACATTTATATTTCCTATTGACACACTAAAGCTGAACATATAAATATTTTTTAGACAAATTTATTTTGTGAAACATCTTATGTGCCTAAGACTTTTGCACATGACTGTATTTTCAATATGTTTATCAACGTTTTAAGATCTACGCCATGGCTACTCAACTTCAGAAAGGTTTGGATTAATGTACAGATTTTGCTCTTGTGGAAATAAAATGGTACTTTTATTTATCAAAATGGCATTTAGCTGATCACAATATATAGTCAGGACATTAAAAATGTGAAAAATTACTATTACAATTTGAAAGAAAATGTCAGAACTACTTCAAAGAGTTCTCATCAATACATTCTCCACATGCAGCAATGACAGCTTTGCAGATCCTTGACATTCTAGCTGTCAGTTTGTTCAGATACTCGGGTGACATTTCACCCCACACTTCCTGTAGCACTTGCCATCTTGTCGGGCACTTCTCACGCACCTTACAGTCTAGCTGATCCCACAAAACCAATTATCTGTTGTCCAATGTCCGTGTTTCTTTGCCCAATCTAACCATTTCTTTTTTCTGTTTCAAAAGTGGCTGTTCTTTTGCAATTCTTCCCATAAGGCCATTTTTTTTTTACCTAATATTGACCTTAAGACATGCCAGTCTATTGCATACTGTGGCAACTCAAAACAAAACAAGACAATGTTAAGCTTCATATAACGAACCAACTAGCTTTTAACTGTGTTTGATATAATGGCATGTGATTTTCTAGTACCAAATTAGCAATTTAGCATGATTTCTCAAGGAAAAGGTGTTTGAGTGATGGCTGCTGGAAATGGGGCCTGTCTAGATTTTTGAATAAATTTGTTTTTTATTATTGATTTAAAGAAAATAACACAGAGTAAAACACAACACATATACACTGAATCAACATTTAACTTTTAACACTCACTAATATCCCTCCCCAAACACCAGCCCTACCCATCACCAAAGAACACCCCTGTGTAGCATAAAATAATACACACACAACAATTTAATTAACATATATCATAAACATGCATAATTAAACTACATTTCTCTCTCCTAATTCCTTCTATGTAAAATCTTAAATTGTATAATGCGAACCCTTGCATCTCTAGATGCAGATTTGACATTTTTTAGAATCCTTGTCCATACTCCTTCCTCCAATACCAAGTTCAAATCTTTCTCCCATAATCTCTTGATAGAAGTTAAAACTCCTGAACTAACTGAATTAGCAGGGAGAAACACACTGATGCCTCATGACCTTTTCCAAAAGCAGTCACCTCTCCCAAAGTATGCCACTTTAGGGTGTGTGTGCTACTCCCAAAAACAAATGCCTATAAAACTGAGATTTGGAAATCCCAAAATGATGACCCAAATTCTCAAAAAATCTCGACACTCTCATACAGGTCACCGAGTGTAATAACCCCCCTCACAATCCACTCTGACCAACAGAAAGGGGACTTGCTGATACATAATTTGGGGTTCGACATTTAAATAAATGCTATCAAATTGCTTGAAATAAGTGAGGGGGACATCTATAGGTAGTGACTAGCAGGTAGTTGAATTTTGGAATACAGTTCATTTTAATAACATTAACCTTCCCAGTCAGTGATAAATGTAATGAAACCTACTTGTCCACATTTATAAAAGGGTCAAAATTAACTCTTAATTAACTAAACAAATTAGCTTTGAATAAAGTACCCAAATCCTTAATGCCCTGTTTGGGCCGTTGGAAGGCCGTTACTGGACAGTACGCTGTCAGAGCCAAAGCTTCAGATTTAGACAAATTGACTTTGGATCTTTAGAACTTGGAAAAGGAATGAATAATTTTAGGGCATAGGCATAGATCTAGTAGGGTCAGATACAAATAATAAAATATCATCAGCGTAAAGCAGAAGCTTATGCGTCACACCTCCCACCATCACCCCTGGAAAATCACCCTCCTTTCTTATCGTGGCTGTTAATGGTTCCAGGGCAATACAGAACAAAAATGGGGAAAGAGGGCAACCCTGCAAAGTGCCCCTATTCAGAGTAAAATAATCTGAAATGAATCCATTAGTTTGTACTGCTGCTACATTGTGTATATAAAGTATTTTAATCCAACCAATAAATGTACTCCCGAACCCAAACATTTCCAAAATCGTAACTTTTACACTCACTTGGATCTTTGTCCTTTTTAAGAATCAGACAGATCCAGGCTTGTGTCATGGTTAGGGGAAGCTTTCCATTCTTAATGATTCCATATAATCTTCTAACAAAAGTAGAGCCAATTCTGTAGCATAAGATCTAAAAAATTCAGCTGCAAAACCATCTGGCCACAGAGCCTTGCCTGTAGGTAAGGCCTTCATTACCTCCTCAAGCTCCTCCATTGTTATCTAAGAATCAAGAGAATTATTTTGCTCAGTCGTCAATTTGGGGAGTTCTAATGGTTCCACACATTTTCTAATATCTTCATCAGTAGACGAAAACATGCAACTATAAAGATCAAGATAGAACTCTTTGAAGAATTTTTTTTTATATCAATGGCTGAGGTGAAAATGTCGCCGCCAGCAGATTCCCAAAATTCTTTCCCAATTTTTTAGCTTCCTGCGAGGAAAGATGATTGTCCCTGTAATAAGTGCACTGTAAGTCGCTTTGGATAAAAGCGTCTGCCAAATGCATAAATGTAAATGTAACCCACATCTCAGAAAAGCTTTCTGAAATGCTATTCTTCTCACCACAATTGTACAGTGCGGTTATCTGAGTTACCGTAGTACTTTATTTTAATCCACATAAATCTCTGATCTTTTGAATAAGGTCAAACTTCATTAACTTCCTCCCTCAGGGGTTTTCCGGAAAGCGTGTGTTACATAACGAGACACAAGCTAAACTCAAATTATTCAAGCAAATGCAAAAAAATCCATGATGTTTTGCTTGGAGAGGTTTTCCATAACGTGTATGTTATGGAAACTGACATTTACATAGTGTTTCATGGTAAAAGCAAACTGGCTAAAATGAAGCTGCCAAATTCACCATGTTTAGAGGGAGGAAATCTTAAAACCATCTGAAGTCTTGAAGAAGTTGCAAGTATTTTTGTAACAACCAATCCAAACAATTGACTCTTTCACCCGGATTGAGGTCGCTACACGAGGACCTAGAGTGCATTGGGAATTGATCATTCCAAATTGGGGAGAAAAGGGGTTAAAAATCCCAAACATTAAATAAAACTGCACTTTATGGAAAATCCCAATTCAGGCCATATCCACACTAATACGTTTTCATTTGAAAACACATCTTTTTCTCCACGTATTGTCCTTCCGACCACATTGAGATTGCGTTTTTTTGAAAACGCTTTCTAAAGTGGATACATTTGTAAACACTGTATTTACGTTGTAGTTTGGACAGGGAAAAATGGATTGAAAACTATTATGTATTTGTTGTCATGTGACTCAGTCATGTGATCCATTCAACCAAAAACAATCAAGATGGCGGCCCGCATTGTAGCAACATTGTTGTGCCAGCTATCGGCTTTTACAGCGCTGTTAAAGATACATTTTAACTCATACAGACTTCACATTGCATTCATTCAAAGGCAAAAGGAACACTCGGAAATGCTGTCGGGCAACGGAACAAAGGGACAATAACGTTTCAGACCGTATATGAAATGTTTTTTTTTTTTTTGCATATGGAGTAAGGGGAAGAGTTTTCATACAGAGTCTCATAAAGAGATTCAGTATGGATGGGCAACTTTTTGAAAATCCGTAAAAATGGCAGTGTGGATGGTGAGTGTTTTTTGAAAACGCCATTTTTAAATATTCCGGATTAATGGGACTTTGTTATGGGACATTTTGCTTGTATGTAAAGCCTGAGCGAGCAACGGTAACCAAGGGGGGTGGATCTTAGCAAAGGGTAATTTCTTGTTTTTTGTTCGTTACATAATGAATGACTCATGTCATTTGAGGTTAATGACCCATTGGTGCTCTGTCCACAGGTACTCACCGTGTCCCAGTATGTGAGATCATAGCCATTCAGGAAAAGGAAGACAATGCTCTTGCAAAAGACTCTGGAAAATGGCAGAAGGTTCCTCAAAGTCCAGTGGACTCCTGTCAGCATGCTTTCACAGGTACGCCAGCACGATCAGACTCTAAACGGCTTTTCTGTTATCTGATCATTGGGAATATGTGGCTTTTATCTTCAGATTTATCTGCTGTGGCATAGCTGTATTATCTGAATTTTGATCAGACTGGTCACCTTTAACATAGTTCTTGAAGTAATGTTCTTGTCGATGTGTCTCTGTAGTGTTCTACGTGGAGAGGACGACGCAGCACTGCTGGCGGTGCAGAAACGTGACCTTCCAATGCTCTGAACGGGCCGTGTGTCTTCTCTGGGTCCAAACTATTAGGGAACTACTCTCATTGTTGAGTATGTCCTTATGACAAATACTTGCAGTATTGCACCTTTAAATAGTGTTGGGACCTCCGTGTTCTTTCACATAAATTATTTACGGCTCCACTTGAGCTCCTCACAGCCTTAAAGGGACGTCGCGTTCCTTTTTAACCAAAATACTCAGTTAATTGCTGCTGTTTATCAATATATTTTGATTCAGTTAATAAAATAAGATGTCTTCTAGTTTCATTAGTGTATAATAAGTATGAATTTGTTCAATTAAATGTTGTCACCCTATTTGTTTAACCCTTATGAAAGTAACCATGATTTTAGTAATATTGTAGTAACCATGTTTTTTGTTTTTTGGCCAAAACCATAGTTTTACTATAGTAGTGTAGTAGTAGTGTTTTACATGCTTGTAGTAAGCATGGATAATTTTGTGCTTGGTCATGGTTTTACTATTATTAACATGGTTAAACTATGGTTACTGTACAGTAAAACAATGGTTAATTTTCATAATGGAATGCCTTGTAGCACCATATAATAAATGGTAACATATACAAGTTTTGGGGAGCTGTAAACATATTAGTTCTAAGCACAGATTTGGCGATCTTCTGTAGGTTGTCTATTTTGTCAAAATCTTATTATTGAAGTAGTTTTGACAGGCTGTGAAGTCCGTCGTTAAACAACATCTACTCACTTTTAATGCTCCACCCGCCTCTCATTCCGCAGCCAATCGACCGAAGAACTTGCTGGTGTACATCAACCCCTATGGAGGAAAACAGCGCGGCAAGCAGATTTACGACCACAAAGTGGCCCCCGTCTTTTCCCGGGCTTCCATTTCCACCGACGTGATTGGTGAGTGTCTGTCAGCCACCTGCATTAACATTTACATAAAAAATTAGCTTTCATGCTTCGCATATAGATCTCTGACCTGCCAAACCGTCCCAAGAATATGTTTTTTTTTTACAGCACCATCTATCACTGGATTTGGCCATAATTTATTAATTCCATTCATTATCCATTATTTATTAAGTTTGAGAGAGGAAGACCTCGGGTTGGTGGGAATATTGGCTGCGAGAGCCGAGGTTTACAGGCTGCAGTTGCCACACATACATTTCGTAAATGTTAAACTTCATGTCGGTTGAACAAATACCATTCAAGGCAAATCATTAGAGGAGCCAAACAAGATGTTCTGCGGGTAATTTTATAAGCTCCATACATCACCTTTGGCATATATCATCAATTTGATCCACAAGGTTCTGTCCTGGGCCCTAATAATTTTCAACACATCCCTCCGAGTTATGGTTTTACATCATTGCTTATGGTAAAGAACTGGTAATGAGATGTACTGGGATTGTTTTTCATCACGGCTTCAACTTTATCATTTGATGCAGCTTGATTGATGATCACCATCATGCCACAAGAAAAATGCAATTTAACTGCCAGATGAACATAATTATGCCCCCCTCTGCTCAGCCTCACTGTCATTGTCCCATTAACAATGACTCTTCCCTTTTTGTTTCTATAGTTACAGAGCGTGTGAATCATGCCAGGGACCACTTGAAGATGGAGGCCGATCTCAAGAAGTATGACGGGTGAGTAGATGCCCTACTAGGGGATCACTGTCGCAAATCAGTCTGGCACTGACAGTAGGCACCTTGGGAAATCTTGGGACGTCTGAAAGTGAAGTGGCCTTTGATGGCAATATGTATGCTGCATCAAAACTGGGCCTAAGGCTAGATTTACACAATATCCCAGACTGTTGCACCTGGATGTTTTAGTGTCATCAGCAAACTGACTGACAATAAATTGAGTCCCTTCTAAATTAATGCCAGATATGTTGTCCATTTCCGGAAGTCTGTTGTGATTGGATGCCTTTTACTGTATAAGAGGACTCATAACAAGCTCAACTTAACCTTTAGACATGGCTTCAACAACCGCTGTATGTGAGTTACTGTTTGAGTGAGCAAAAGCAGCAGATGAGATTGGATGGAGCGGGAGATTTTGGGGAATTGTCTTGCGCTGTCAGGCATGTCCTCGCGTGCGAGATCTTGTATTACACGTGCAGGAGATGTCATGCGTGCACGGGATCTTCCAGTTTCCTCGTGCAGCAATTAACTACTGTGCACAAGTGTCAATAATGCACGCGAAGGTTTAAAACGCGTGTGCGAATTCTTCCTTTTTCCTCCTGTAGCTTTAATCTATCGAGCGTGTGAGCGTCAATAACACGTGCAGATTAATGCCATTGAAAAGCCTTCATAGGCGGGGATCACCAAATTAGCTTGCACATCCTTAAAGTAGCCCCCTGGTAGTCAAGGGCCCCATTGGCCCGGTCGGTAACCTGTCCCTGCAGAAGAGCATGGTTGAAATGGCTTTATTCTGGAAATCAGGCCAAATAGAATTATATCTCATGATTTTATTGATCGCATAATTTTCTGCATTTTTGTTTGTGGTGTGACTAGAGTGCAGCTCAAACTTTTTTAACTTTTTGCAGAATCCTTACTTCAGAGCGTCATAACATTGCACATGCTTAAACTGTTAATTAAACTGCTTTATTCCTATATAGTGTAAAAAAGATAACTTTACCTGTAATTTTACTGCAATTTAATCACTGGAGGCTGGCAAGTCACTATACTGTTGTTGCTAAAAGGTGTTTCTACTCAACTGCAGTATCCAAATGTATCCTAAAACAGATCACATGAACTCATCTGTTTACACTACCATTGGTAGTAGTCGGATTGCAAGGCTGCATAATTTGCTGAACTCAATTTTGTTGTGGTACTAATTATCTGTTGCTCATGTCACCTCAAATCGACAACTTTTTGAAAGTGAATGACTTCCAGTTGCTTTTTCAATACAAATCGCATCAATGTGCGTCAATTTCCCTCAAGGAAAATGTGGTTGCTGATTTTCTAGCATTTCGACAAATGAAAGAAAATGACATTAAACATGGGCTGTATGTGTAGAATTGTTTGTGTTGCCAATTATTACAGTGATCAGTGTTATGTATTTTTCTGCAGTGTGGTGTGTGTTGGAGGAGACGGTATGTTCAGTGAGATAATGCATGGCCTTGTCTCCCGTACGCAGCGGGACGCATGTGTGGACGAGAACTCCTCAGAAGAGACCCTTGTTCCATGTGGACTTCGCATCGGCATTATTCCTGCAGGTTAGTTGACTACAGTCACAAATCCTTCGTCTTTGCTGTTTGTTTGCCACATTATAGCGACCACAAGGAGGAAACCCCATGTGACTCTAACCTCCCTAGCAACAGTGCCAATTGGTTGCTTAGGAAGCCTGACTGGAGTCACTCAGCACACCCTGGATTCAAAGCGTCAATACTCGCTGAGCGACCCAGGCCCCCCCAAATCATTCGATTTATTCAAATATGACATTTAACTAGCTTTTTGTAAGTCGCTTTGGATAAAAGCGTCTGCCAAATGAATAAATGTAAATTTAACTAATTTAATAATGCATCTATTAAATTTTACATTTAAACGTTTCATTAATTCTCTGTGTGATTTTTCTAAAACCTGATGGGAATCAGAGATGATCATATTGAAGCAGCAGTGCTGCTTTCTCCCTCTCTCTCAGTCTCTCGAGACGGGATGTTTAACATGTCAGTTTAACTCTCGCTATGGTGGAATTTAATAATCATTGAAACTAAATTTTGTGGTCTGCAGGCGGAAACATTTTTTATTCGTTTTTTTTTTAGCTATGACATGTCTCTTCATAAGGAATATTATTTGATTAATGTTCTGCTTTTGTTGCAAAGTTTAGTATTAGAAATGTAAATATGGTGGTTATAAACCATTAGTTTTAATTCAGAGGTTCAATAATACCTAAGAACAATTTCCAATTTTAGTAACAAGAAAGCTGTAAAGTGTATTGAAATATGTAAACAATTTGATATTTGTATTAAACTGTTTATTTATTTATTTTCCTTTTTGTTGTTGTTTGTTTTAATATACCTATTGGCTGTAGATGTAAAGGTTTTTTTTTTTTTTTTTTTTTAAATGTCTGACGCAGGTGTTCATTGACGGTCCTTAAACAAGCCCTCATAATAAATCTCCAATTGATTGGCAAATTCACTTGTGAAATGGTTTGCAGTGAACTATATGCCAATGATTGGTTTGTTCAATAATATGGTAGTAAACAATAAATTGTATTCTAAAGCCTCTTTTTGTATTGTCTTATCAATTATTAACTCTTCTGCCACAAGAATGTAAAGCATTTTATTTATCTGAATATTTTATATATATAATTTTTAAATATTTTAAGATATCCATCCATCCATCCATCCATCCATCTTCAACCGCTTATCCGAAGTCGGGTCGCGGGGGCAGCTGCTCCAGCAGGGGGCCCCAAACTTCCCTATCCTGAGCCACATTGACCAACTCTGACTGGGGGACCCGAGGCGTTCCCAGGCCAGTGTGGAGATGTAATCTCTCCACCTAGTCCTTGGTCTTCCCGAGGCCTCCTCCCAGCTGGACGTGCCTGAAACACCTCCCTAGGGAGGCGGCCAGGGGCATCCTTACCAGATGCCCAAACCACCTCAACTGACTCCTTTCAACGCAAAGGAGCAGCGGCTCTACTCCGAGCTCCTCACGGATGACTGAGCTCCTCACCCTATCTCTAAGGGAGAAGCCCGCCACCCTTCTGAGGAAGCCCATTTCGGCCGCTTGTACTCGCGACCTAGTTCTTTCGGTCATGACCCAACCTTCATGACCATAGGTGAGGGTAGGAACAAAAATTGACCGGTAGATCGAGAGCTTTGCCTTTCGGCTCAGCTCTCTTTTCGTGACAACGGTGCGATAGAGTGAGTGCAATACCGCCCCCGCTGCCCCGATTCTCCGGCCAAACTCCCGCTCCATTGTCCCCTCACTCGAGAACAAGACCCCGAGGTACTTGAACTCCTTCACTTTTTTTATTTTAAGATAACTATGTATAATTATATATTGATATAAATATGTATAATCATTATATATTGAATTATTATTATATGAGGGGCTTTTAGCAAATATTTGTATATGCAATTAATTGCAATTAATTAATCACCATGTAATTAATTCAATAAAAAAATTTAATCGATTGACAGCCCTAATTGAAACTAAACAAGTATCATCCAAGAGTGCTACAACAACATGAAACACGAACACCAGTAGGCATCAGCAGCATCTAAACAATTTCAAGTTTTTCGTAAAACTCAAGTTAGACATGTAAATGTGTATATTGTGAAAGTTTGCAAAGAGTCTAGCGATATAAGCGCAAAACGATAGAAAAACAAGTAGTCACCATAAAGGAGGAGAAAAAGATGACATTTTTTTTGATGATGACAAAAACCTTTCCAGAATTTTTTTTTTGGGCTCCAAAAATTTTCCCTGACCTTGTTTCTCAATCCACAAGTTGCACCTAATGGGAAATGTATCATAATATATCTTTTTATAAATATATGTTTTTGCCTGCATTTACAAAATAGTGTATGGAACCCAGAGGTTCAGAATGTGGAAGTAAACTAATGCAGGTAAACTCTTATAGCGGTGAATAGGAGACCACGGCAAATGTATTTGTAAAATTTTGCTTACCTGTTTGCTGCAACAGCAAAATAAAAAATCCACCACAATGCTTTCACAGCTTTTTAACAGAAGAAATAAAATTCAGCAGCTGTTTTAGAACACTCAGTACAGCTATGGTAACTCGTTTTTAATGGGTAATATAATACAAAGTCTAATGTTATAAATTGACACTAAATAATAAAAAAAAATGCAAATGTAAAAATGTTTGCTAGATTTACATTGCTAAATGAGATGCTGACAATATAGAGCATTCCAAATAAGTCAAAGAAGAACAGCCATCTCTGCCTTAGAAGGTAGCAGTGTATGTAGACAGCAAGACAGCTCGCTGTGTTTTAGAACAAATCTTCATTAACAAAAGTTTAGCTCCCCCAAAATGCATAGAAATAAAATGCCATCAACAAAATAATCAATACCTGAGCTGATGCGTTATTAATATATTGCAAATCTGAAAGAACATGGGCAGATAAGACTCCAAACCTCAAACACCTCGCCACGTCTTTTTCTTCTTTATGGTAATAATACTGAAATGCTAAAATAATTTGTCCAGCACATTTGTCTGTTTTAAAACCTCCAACCTCACTGCAGTTATATAAACAATTTGAGATGACTTATCTGAAATTACATCTCTCTATAGAGCACTCCCTGCCATGCTGCAGCTTAAATCATTTTATTTTCTGTAGAAAAGATTGAAAAACGTTCTTATATCACACAGATTGAATGAACCCAAACTCTCTTGGCGTCTGATGTTTGGTTAACTTCACAATTGAAGGTTAGATTGTTGCAGCCCCCATACGCCACTTAAATTGAAAATGAAAGGAGGATTTCATTTCATATTTTCATACGTTATCCTTCAGTGTGAATTGTGAGATATGGATTTAGGCCTGTGACATATGAAATATGTTTCTGAAACAGGTTCTACTGACTGTGTATGCTATGCCACAGTGGGCTCCAATGACCCTGTGACCTCTGCACTGCACATAGTTGTGGGTAAGTGGTCATCTCAAAATCTGCAGTATAATACACATAGCAATGTGCATGTGTCAGTTTCATGAGAAACTGGTGTATATCAGAGCTAAACGTTAATCTCAAAAAACAATATTTCCATATTTCACCATTTTAGGACCAACAAGATAATTTTTTTTTCATTGTGTCATTATTTTCTTGACAATAGAGCACATTTTTTTTCCCAAAATTCTCTTCACTGTAATGTGTCTGGAATTTTTATTTTGAGTTTTTGTGTAATTTTCCTTGTTCTCAATGGCAATTGTCAATAGATTTCCATTACTGTAATTATTTTATTTTTTAATCAGCATAAATAAAACGGAGTGCAGAAAATACTACAATGATGTATGCATACTTCACTACTTCAATTACAATTTGTATTACTTAATACAGAGAAAATAAGGTGGGATTTGTGTTTCATTGTCATGAATGTCACAATACAATATAAATCTTGATTTTGCGGTGAAATGTGACCCGGGCATTAGATAACATGGAAAATCACAGTAACTCACAGCCTCGGGTGACTTAATGCTTATTGTAATCATTACACCAGGAAAGGGGAAAAAATTGTATAGATGTCCTCAGATGTGCCATTGCTGTTTCTCCTAAAGTCCATCCTGCCATTTTCTGCAGGTGATGCTCAGCCGATGGATGTTTGCTCAGTGCACAATGATGACAACTTCCTGCGTTACTCTGTGTCTCTGCTAGGTTACGGCTTCTATGGAGACATGCTGACAGACAGCGAGAGGAAGCGCTGGATGGGCCCAGCCCGCTACGATATCTCAGGTATGTAGGAACATATCTCAGGTAATCCATTTAATTAATCTGTCTGCTGTTTTAATGGAAATGACTTTGGTGCAGGTGTTAAAACATTTCTGTCACATCGCTACTATGAGGGAACCGTGTCTTTCTTACCTGCTGAAGAGAGATTGGGAACTCCTCGAGACCAAATCCAATGCCGATCTGGGTTAGTTTGGTGCTTTGTTTATTAAAGGGATAGTTCATCCAAAAATGAAAATGTTCTCATTATTTACTCACCCTCATGCTATCCCAGATGTGCATGACTTTCTTCTGTGAAAACAAAAACAGTTTAAGAAGAATATCATAGTGAATGGTGGCCAGAAATCTGAAGTTCCAAAAAGTAGATAAAAGCAGCAAAAAAGTTAATAAATGATGAGAGACATTTCATTTTTGTGAGAACTATCCCTTTAAGTAAAAAAACAAAACAGTGCAGAAAACATGCCATAATTATTTTAAATAGAGTTTAACTCTATTATAGTCATATCAAATGTTTTTATTTATTTATTTGTCTACTTGGATACAATGGCATTTTTTACTCCCTTTTGGCCATTTTAGAGCAAGTACATGCATATCAAGCAATATATCAAATGGCTAATCGAATTATAAAAAATATAGAGAAAATATCAAGATTTAATTTCTTCAACCAGCTCTGATGTTAACATGTATTTCCTCTCGGTTTGCAGGTGTAATATCTGTCAACAGTCTTCGTCTGATAAGCTGGTCAGCAAAGATGAAGACAGTATTTCTGATGTTGGTGAGGACACATGTGGGAATATTGTGTTTGCCAGTGTTTAACCCAGTTTGACAGCAAGCCTCATATCTGCTCAGTTGTAAATGTGCCCACCCACAGTACAGGTCAACAAAGTGCATTTCCTGCCATGATTTGTAATGCCCCCATCTGTCGGCTCGACTGGCACACTGTTTGTGAGCATTAGGCCAAATGGTTCAAGCTGCCGCTCGGCTGATCATTTCAACACACACACACACCAGCATATTATCTCTGACACTCAGCAGCCTCCAAACAACTGGCACCTCTTTTACCCAGCATTCTGTGTGTTTACTGTGCATACTAATAAGTGCTGTTTACAGAGAAATGCATTAATACAATCTGTAAAAAGAGTCTATTCTGGTATGCAACACACACTTTTCACCATCCAATAAATGTATGGATTAAATCAAGTCCCGTCCAACATTGTTTTCTTTAAATATTCTGTTTCCCTCTCAACTGTATGACATTACGAAAGTGAAATGGATGGCGTATGTCATTTTATGTTGACTTAAATAAATTCTCATGGTTGCTAATACTGACTCTGCAGACTGATTAAATGAATGAGTAAACTTGTATTTCAGAACGCCGAGACGTGTGGACAGTTATCAGAGGAAAGTTCTTGGCTATTAACGCTGCCAACATGAGTTGTGCGTGTCCTCGCAGTCCTAAAGGCCTGTCGCCATCAGCACACCTCGCAGATGGAACCACTGACCTCATCCTCATCAGGAAGTGCTCTCGCCTCGACTTCCTTCATCACCTGCTGCGCCACACCAATAAAGATGATCAGGTTCTTGATTTATCTGTGCAGAAATCACATGTATTATGATGAATCTTTTTTGTTTGTTTGTTTTGGTTAAAGTTTGTTCAATGTTCAAATACTTTTTTCCATCCCAGTTTAATATGCAGAGACATCTATAACTTATTGTAGGTCATTTTCCTCCAAAAATTGAAGGAGTGTTGCGACATCATTCCAGCCCAACAAAGCAACATTAGCTCAACTA